>NC_065584.1:36211106-36531106 GCF_024542745.1 Macaca thibetana thibetana
CAGTCACTCAGGCCAAATGACTAAGTTGTCCTTGGCTTTCCCATTTGTAACTCCATATCCAATCTAACAGTAATTCCTGTCACCTCTCTCTGTTTAGGTGTTTCCCTGTCTTCTGTCCTTAAAATGTAAGCATCTAGAAGGAAAGGACCCTGTCTTGTTCAAGGATGTGCCTCCAGCCCCCAAAGCAGTCCCTGGTACACAGCAAGTCTTTAATTCACACAATTTTTTTCCCCCGAGACGGAGTCTTGCTCTGTTGCCCATGCTGGAGTGCAGTGGCGCAATCTCAGCTCACTGCAACCTCTGTCTCTTGCGTTCAAGCAACTCTCCTGCCTCAGCCTCCCAAGGAGTTGGGACTACAGGCACACGACACCACGCCAGACTAATTTTTGTATTCTCAGTAGAGACGGAATTTCACCTTGTTGGCCAGGCTACAGCAACATCACCTTCCTCATTCTCAAACTCTTGACCTCGTGATCTGCCCGCCTCGGCCTCCCAAAGTCCTGGGAATACAGGCGTGAGCCAATGCCCCCAGCCCAATTCACACTATTAAGTGGAAAACACTCCTTGAAAAAACCTCTGAGTCCTCTGGGAAGTTTTCCACATATAATTAGAAGAGTAGGATAAAATCTTCCACCCCCTATTAAACTACATAATATTCACAGCTTGGGAACAGACTACTGCCCCAACACTCTCATTTTATAGATATGGGCCCTAAGGTACAGAAAGTTTACATAATTTACCCTAGATCATGAGAACCCAGAGCTCCTAATGCAAACATCCAGTGACCTACAAGCAACTCCACCAGGTGATCACCCACTAAGTCCCCACTCCCTTTGTTATATACAACTCTTGCAAGTAGTTGGAAAACTGGATTGAATTAACATCAGATATGTATATTTTTTCATTGGGGGTATGTAAGAAATCATTCTACAGGTGGTTTTTTGCAATGCCCCCAGTTACACAGTTACTTGAAAAGTTTGGGCACTGCTAAAGTGCCAGATAGCAATTCACAGCAGACAGGAATTAAAAGTGAGGTTGTCCAGATTCAAAATTCCAAAGTCACTAGAGCAAGCTATTGCTGCTAACTTTGCTTCCTTCTTTTACAAACATGTCCGTATCAGGATCTACTATAAATTTCTAGTACTGAGAGAGAAAGTAGCTGGGTGTCTGTAATTTGGTAACTGTCATCCAGTTTCACATTTACATTCAAAGGTTCTTCAAAACATAAGGCCCTACCCAAAAGCTCCCCACTTGGTGTGAAGAAATGTTACCTTACAGATTTAATCATTTCCCTGTCTCAATCTGAACACCCAAGTATTTACAAAGCTCCTAGAGTTTCTTCATCAAGCTCCCTTGACACAGGTAAGGAGTCTGCCAAGCACCACCAGCCCCAACCCCAACTAATGCTGCTGTCCCAGACTCAGGACTGGCGGGGCTGCAGAAGTCAGTCAGGTCTCCCTTCAGTTCCCATCCCACTCACATGACCACACCATCCTCCTGGTTATGACGGAGCATGACTTATAAATTATCCAACACTTGATCAAAGTTCTGTCTAATGTTTGTTTTTATTGAAAACAACTAATAAGCACTTGAAAAGCAACAAAATAGTTTTTCCACAAACGTCACTTTACTCCTCATAAACATTGCCCTATGAGGTATACAGCAACATCACCTTCCTCATTTTTCACGAGAATATGGATGCAAGGGGGACCAATGCCACACTGTAGTAAAGTCCAGACCTGCACCAAAGTCCTCCAGAACAAAACCCTTGCTCTTTTGCCCACACTAACAGCATGCACATTAGATATCTTTGCTACGATTAGCAGAGAGAGCATCATTCGATTCACTCACTCATTCATTCCAGCTCTATACTGCCTTGATTTCTTTTTTTTTTTTTTTTTT
Source organism: Macaca thibetana thibetana (assembly GCF_024542745.1). Lineage (NCBI taxonomy): Eukaryota > Metazoa > Chordata > Mammalia > Primates > Cercopithecidae > Macaca > Macaca thibetana. The sequence goes on from NC_065584.1 coordinate 36,213,009, forward strand.
TTTAATTTTTGTACTTGGGGATGGGTTAAGATACATAAAACTTTTGACCTCTAGGAGGGTCATAATGTCAGGGAAGGGGATGACAGGACAAACACATAGCAGGTAAAACAAAAATAATAATGCAAGGAAAACAGTGTTGCCGTCTCACATCTGTACTGCACTTCACAGTATGTAGAGTTTTCATGTGGATTTAGCAACCCCTCACTCCATCCCCAAATAGTAACTAAGCACTAAAGTGATGCTGGGGATGCTGGGGCTTGGTTTAAGTGGCTGGGGAAGGCATCTTGGAGGTGAGACTCCAGTGGACTCTGCAGATGGGTAAGGTCTCAGAGAGGTTGAGGTTAAGAAGAGAGCATTACAGAGCATTCCAAAATCAGCACATAACACAAATGGCTTGAAAATGGAAAAAGACTTGGAAAGTAAGGGAACTGGGTTGGAATACTTGCTTTCTAGTGTGGTATAATAAGAGCTACAGATGAAAACAAGAGAGATTGTTAACCAGGGCTTAGAACTCATCCAAAATGAATGACTAGGCCTGCAAGAGAACAATGAACATAACGAGCTCGTTTTCATCATGTGTTTCTCCCAGATACAAAGCTGAGACTTTTCATGACGGGTTTTTATAGCTCCTGTCCTTCAAGATCAAAATTCACCATTTATAGATCTTCACTCTGTTTTTACTGCAAAGGATTAAGATCTTTTTACTTACACATTGCTGTAATTCTTTGATTTGCATGTGACATGGTTTGGATATGTGCCCCTGCCTCAATCTCATGTTGAAATGTAAGCCCCGGTGTTACAGGTGGGGCCTGGTGGGAGGTGTTTGGCTCATGGGGGCGGATCCCTCATGAGTGGCTTAAAACCATCCCCTTGGAGTGAGTGGGCTCTCATAACATCTGTTTTTTTCCCCAAGTGTGTGGCACCCACCCCTGCCAATCTAACTCTTTCTCTCATTCTCACCATGTGAGAAACCACCATCCCGTTTTTGCCTTCCACCATGATTGTAAGCTTCCTGAGGCCTCCCCAGAAGCTGGACAGATGCCAGCACCATGCTTGTACAGCATGCAGAACTGTAAGCCAATTAAACCTCTTTTCTTTATAAATTAACCAGTGTCAGGTATTTCTTTACAGCAATGCAAGAATGAACTAACAGTATCTATCTCCATTTGGGTACTTATTTAAATATGGCTCCAGCTTTCAAAGTAGAGACAATGCCTTTTATTTCTTCCGTCTGCCTTAGAGTGTTTAGAACTATACTCAAGAAAGTCACTCTACAAAAGCCATTGACAGATCAGGAAATAAAAGATCCAATTTTTAAAAACTGCAACTGATTATAGGAGAAGCCCCTGTAACAGACAGACAGACAGACAGACACACACACACACACACACACACACACACCCCTCTGTTTTTCCCTTTTATAGTCTTACTCATTTGTCCTTACTATGTGCCAGGCATTGTTCTAGCATTTTATGTATATTTTCCCAAGGTCACAAAGCTGATAAATGATAGAAGCCAAGACCTTTTTTCTTTTTTTTTTTTTTAAGAGATGGGGGTCTACTTATATTTGCCAGGTTGGTCTTGAACTCCTGGCCTCAAGCAATCCTCCCACCTCATCCTTCTAAAGTGCTAGGATAACAGGTATAAGCCACCATGCTCAGTCAAGATTTGGATCCAAATAGTCTGGTGCCAGAGGTATGCACTAAACCTCTAGGCATGATATTGTCTCTCAAAATGACACATTATACTTAAAAACATAAGGGACAATTTTTGCTTCTTCGGTTTTTAAGCTGTGCCACCAATCACATACTTTTTTGAAAACTGGGCACAATGCAAACCACAATTATGTTTTTAAATTACAAAAAAATACTCCAAGATTTTAATAGGCTTCTATGTAACGCATTTAGATTTGGGCTTTGCATGTTGTTTTTATTAGAAAGTGCATCTGCTCTTGGTATTAAACACAACAAAATTAGCTATTTTATGATTGCACAATAAGAATGTAAGCGTCATCTCATCAAACAAATAGTGAATGCCGAATGCTGCTTCTTGGAGAAATTTCTTTTTCAACATATTAATGTATAAATAGATAGGCAAATATTACCTGATTCAAATAACCTGATATCTACAAAGAGGGTTCTTTACCTGTAAATAGTCAACATTCACTTGAACAACAAAGAATCCAACAGTGCATTTGTAAATATCCACACACATACAACGTTGGCTCACAGAGTCCCCCAGCGACAGTAATTAATGCTGACATAAATCTGGACACTGAAATGGCAATGAACGGAACTGCTGGTTTCACATGACAATCGAAAGTGTTGTTCCAAGCAGGCAGGAAAATTTCTCTCTAGAAATGTTGAAACCTGTGTCTGAGTTATGAGATAAAAAATAGTTTGCGTTATATCCCTAAAATCATTTAAATACCATATACATTAATGACAAATTTATAGATCAAAAGCACTCACACAACATGCCCAAATTCAATTAAAATGAAGAGAACTACCATGAAACAGAAAATTATTATCAAAATAAACCGGAAGAACAAATAACTAATGCCATTACATTGGTTCTGTGCACAATAAAAAATAGTTTATTAAAAGATAACTGGTCAATGTGCTTGAGACCATGAACATTCATTTTAGTCAGAAAGAATGACAAACCCTAAGCACAACAAATACTACTTAAGAAAATGTACTTAGTTCATAATGCATACCAATCTCCACTTTAGGTGCCATTTTGGGGCTAAAAAATATAACGCTGCTACAAGGACACAATTAGAACACAGTGAATTTTACTACTTTTTTTTTTAGTATGGCTCTATTAATGCCTGTTGTTTATCTACACAAATACAGAGCAGCCTGGGAACTGTCCTAGTTTCTTTGAGAGTTATCGACTGAAGCTAATGTTTCCTTAGAGAACTCCACTTTGAAAGGGTACTATGAACCTGGCCAGTTTTCTTTGCTGTTTACACAGACACAAGCACAATTTGCAGTGTGGGCAACACCACCTCTCAGATGCAATCCGTGAATCTTCAACTGAGTCTCCCCGTAGTCCTCACTGTGTTCATTTGCTCTGCCAAAAATAAACAACAGCCTTTCCCCTAGTAAACAGCAGGTAAGAAGGGGTTTAACCATAAATTCTAGTGGATGGCAGTCCAACAACAAAGTAGAGCTCTCTTTGGTGGTAGCATTAGCTTCTTTCTGCCCTGCTCAAAATACCTCTACAGTACACTGACTTGGACATGATCTCATTCAATATATGAAGCCCTGTGATGGTTAATACTGAGTGTCAACTTGACTGGATTGAAGGATGTGAAGTACTGATTCTGGGTGTGTCTGTGAAGGTGCTGCCAAAAAAGATTAACATTTGAGTCAGTGGGCTGGGGAAGGCAGGCCCACCTTTAATCTGGTGGACACAACCTAATCAGCTGTCAGTGAATATAAGCAGGCAGAAAAATGTGAAAAGGCGAGACTGGCCTAGCTTCCCAGCCTACATCTTTCTCCCATGCTGGATGCTTTCAGTTTTGGGACTCGGACTGGCTGTCCTTGCTCCTCAAACTTGCAGACAGCCTATTGTGGAACCTTGTGATCATGTAAGTCAATACTTAATAAACTCCCCTTAGTTCTGTCCCTCTGGAAAACCCTAATACAGATTTTGGTACCAGAAGTGGTTCTAGAGAAACAGAATGTTAAGGATGGAGTTCTTTCATTGGTTTTGGGGTTTCTGGAGTTGGTTGCCTAATAGGAAAATACTAAGGACTCTACTTCTAATAGTATGAATAACACTGAGAGTCCTTGGCATAAACTGTTTAGAGAGTTATGCAAAATAAATGCATTTGATACTACTAATTCACCATTGTGAGCAGCAAGGAGTTTGGTGACTACATAATACCATATGTGGAGAACCAAGCAACATAATGAAGCAGATTGGTTGCTCCTAAGTTCAGTGGACAAACTGATGAAGGAAAATGATGAACTCAGGGATTCTGTCTCCTGGCTTCAGAAGCAGATACTGAGTCTCATATCTGCTAAGATTGCCGTGAGTGAGAATCTTATCTACTGTAGAGAAAGAACTGAAATTGTGGAAAAACAGAGACAAGCTCTTATCATGCAAATGGCTGACCTGCAATGAAAGGTGCATACACAGCCTCATCAGGTGTCTACTGTTAAAGTGAGGGCGCTGATTGGAAAAGAATGGGACCCTGCAACTTGGAATGGGGACGTGCAGGAGGACGCTGACAAAGCTGGGGACACTAAGTTTGTGAACTCTGAGGAAGCTTTTTTGCCAGAAGCAACAGCTTCCCCATCCCCAGTAGTGGCAACATCCCCTCCCTGACCCATGCTGCCATCAGCCTTTCTACCTTTGTCTGAGGAGATAAACCCTGCGCTGCTGGAGGCAACAGTCATGGCCTCCCCTGAGGCAGTTGCCAGGAAAAATGATGTTGATTCTCCTCAGGAGCCACCCCCAACACCCCTGTTTGCTTCTAGACCTATAACTAAAGTCCCGGCGGGCCCCTAGAGGTGAGGTTGAGAGTGTGACCCATGAGGGGGTGCACTACACTCGAAAAGAACTGTTTTGAGTTTTCTAATTTATATAAGCAGAAATCTGGAGAACAGGCATGAGAATGGATATTGAGAGTAAGGAATAATAGTGGAAGAAACAGAGTTGGATCAGGCTGAATTTATTGAATTGGGCCCAGTAAGTGGGGACTGTTTTTTTGTGTGTGTGGGGGCTTGTTTTTGTTTGAGATTGAGTCTCCCTCTGTCACCCAGGCTGGAGAGCAGTGGCGTGATTTCGGCTCACTGCAACCTCCGCCTCCCGGGTTCAAGAGATTCTCCTGCCTCAGTCTCCTAAGTAGCTGGGATTCCAGACACATGCCACCAGGCCAGGCTAATTTTTGTATTTTTAGAAAAGACAGGGTTTCACCATGTTGGTCAGGCTGGTCAGGAAGTCCTGACCTTGTGATCCACCCACCTCGGCCACCCAAAGTGCTGGGATTACAGGCATGAGCCACCACGCCTGGCCGGAACTCTGCTTTTAATGTTGCAGCTCAGGGAGTTAAAAAAGGTTCTAATAGTTTATTTGCTCGGTTACGTGAAATATAGATTAAAAGATGGCCCACTGTAAGCAAGCTGGAAATGCATGATCTCCCTTGGTTTGATGAAGAGGAAGGGATCCAAAGGCTTAGGGAGATTGGGACGGTGGAGTGGATTAGTCCCTTTAGACCCACTCATCCCAGCTGGGAGGGTCCAGAAGACATACTCTTGACCAATGCCTTGCGAAACAGATTGCTGAGGGCAGCACCTGCATCTTTGAAGAGCACTGTAATTGCTCTTCCCTGTATGTCAGATCTCATGGTAGGAAGCACAGTCACTCAACTACTAAATTTAACTACAATGGGAATAACTGGATCCCGAGGTGGCAGGGGCCAAGTAAGTGGCAGCACTTAAGCATCAAAGGCAAGTGGGCATAGCTACCACAATGGGCAGTAGAGGCAAAGTGGCAATCAGAATAATCTGACTCCTGTAGAGCTCTGGCATTTGCTAATTAGTCATGGTGTTCCTAGAAGTGAAATTGATAGGAAGCTCAATTCTACTGCATTTCTACTTAATTTATATAAGCAGAAAATTCCTAGGTCAAATGGACAAAAGACTAATTTGAATTCTAAAACAGAGAATCACGGCCCCTCAATCAATTTCCAGACTTGAGGCAGTTTACAGACCCAGAACCCCTTGAATGAAGGGGAGGCCGAGTCCCTTTGAGGAAGGACCCCACTACATCGCCAAAGATTTATGCAGTGAATCTTTCTCCCATCCTTCCCCAAGGAGACTTCTGGCCTTTTACCAGGGTAACTGTGCACTGGGGAAAGGGAAATGATCAGACATTTCAGGGGCTACTGGATACTAGCTCTGAGCCAATGCTGATTCCAGGGGACCCAAAATGTCACTGTGGTCCTCCAGTTAAAGTAGGGGTTTATGGAAGTCAGGTAATTAATGGAGTTTTAGCTCAGGTGCGACTTACAGTGTGTCCAGTGGGTCCCCGGACTCATCCTGTGGTCATTTCCCCAGTGCCAGAATGCATAATTGGCACAGACATACTTAGGAGCTGGTATAACGCCCACATTGGCTCCCTGAGTGGTAGGGTGAGGGCTATTATGGAGGCAAAGCCCAAATGGAAGCCATTAGAGCTGACTCTAACTAGAAAAACAGTAAATCAAAAACAATACCGCATGCCTAGAGAGACTGCAGAAATTAATACCACCATCAAGGACTTGAAAGACGCAGCGGTGGTGATCCCGTTTGGCCTGTGCAGAAGACATCGATCTTGGAGAATGACAGTGGATTACTGTAAGCTAAGCCAAGTGGTGACGCCAACTGCAGCTGCTGTACCAGATGTGGTTTCATTGCTTGAGCAAATTAACACATCTCCTGGTACCTGGTATGCAGCCATGGACTTGGCAAATGCCTTTTTCTCCTTTCCTGTCCATAAGGCCCATCTGAAGCAATTTGCCTTCAGCTGGCAAGGCCAGCAATATACATTTACTGTCCTGCCTCAGAAGTCTATCAATTCTCCAGCTTTGTGTCATAATTTATTCAGAGACCTTGATCACTTTTCATTTCCACAAGATATCACACTTGTCCATTACATTGATGACATTATGCCGAATGGATCCAGTGAGCAAGACACTGGACTTATTGGGGAGATATCTGCATGCCAGAGGATGGGAAATAAATCCAACTAAAATTCAGGGACCTTCTACCTCAGTAAAATTTCTAGGGGTCCAGTGGTGTGGGGCCTGTCGAGATATTCCTTCTAAGGTGAAGGATAAGTTGCTGCATTTGGCCCCTCCTACAACCAAGAAAGAGGCACAACACCTAATGGACCTATTTGGATTTTGGAGGCACCACATTCCTCAATTGGGTGTGTTACTATGGCCCGTTTATCAAGTGACCCGAAAGGCTGCCAGTTTTGAGTGGGGTCCGGAACAGGAGAAGGCTGTGCAACAGGTCCAGGCTGCCATGCAAGCTGCTCTGCCACTTGAGCTATATGACCCAGCAGATCCAATAGTGCTTGAGGTGGATGCTGTTTGGAGCCTTTAGCAGGCCCCCATAGATGAATCACAAAGGAGACCTCTAGGATTTTGGAGCAAGGCCCGGCCATCTTCTGCAGTTAACTACTCTCCTTTTGAGACACAGCTCTTGGTCTGTTACTGGGCTTTGCTGGAAACTGAACATCTGACTGTGGGTCATCAAGTCACCACGCAACCTGAACTGCCTATCATGAACTGGGTGCTTTCTGACCAACCTAGCTATAAAGTGGGTCATGCACAGCAGCAGCCCATCATCAAATGGAAGTGGTATATACGTGACTGCACTCGAGCACATCCTGAAGGCACAAGTAAGTTACACGAGGAAGTGACTCAAATGCCCATGGTCTCCTCTCCTGCCACCCTGCCTTCTCTCCCCTAGCCTGCACCCATGGCCTCATGGGGAGTTCCCTATCATCAGCTGACAGAGAAAGAGAAGACTAGGGCCTGTTCACAGATGATTCTGCATGATATACAGGCACCACCCAAAAGTGGACAACTACAGCACTACAGCCCTTTTCTAGGACATCTCTTAAGGACAGCAGTGAAAGGAAATCTTCCCAGTGGGCAGAACTTCGAGGAGTGCACCTTGTTGTGCACTTTGCATGAAGGAGAAATGGCCAGATGTGCAATTATATACTGATTCATGGGCTGTAGCCAATAGTTTGGCTGGATGGTCAGGGACTTGGATGAAGCATGATTGGAAAACTGGTGACAAAGAAATTTGGGGAAGATGTGGATGGACTCCTCTAAGTGGTCAAAAACTGTGCAGTTATTTGTATCCCATGTGAGTGCTCACCAACAGGTGACCTCAGCAGAGGAGGATTTTAATAATCAAGTGAATAGAACGACCCATTCTGTGGATACTACTCAGCCTCTTTCCCCAGCCACCCCTGTCATTGCCCAATGGGCCCATGAACAAAATGACCATGGTGGCAAAGATGGAGGTTACATATGAACTCAGCAACATGGACTTCCACTCACCAAGACTGTCCTGGCTACGGCCACTTCTGAGTGCCCAATTTGCCAGCAGCAGAGACCAACACTGAGTCCTCGATATGGCACCATTCCTCGGGGTGATCACCCAGCTACCTAGTGACAGGTTGATTATAATGGACCTCTTCCATCATGGAAAGGGCAGAGGTTCATCCTCACTAGAATAGACACTTACTCTGGATATGGGTTTGCCTATCCTGCATGCAATGCTTCTGCCAAGACTACCATCTGTGGACTCATGGAATGCCTTATCCACCAACATGGTATTCCACACAGCCTTGCCTCTGACCAAGGCACTAACTTCACAGCTAAAGAACTGCGGCAGTGGGCTCATGCTCATAGAATTCACTGGTCTTATTATGTTCCCAATCATCCTGAAGCAGCTGGATTGATAGAACGGTGGAATGGCCTTTTGTAAGTCACAATTACAATGCCAAATAGCTGACAATACTATGCAGAGGTGGGACAAAGTTCTCCAGAAGGCCATGCATGCTTTGAATCAGTGTCCAATAATATATCGCATTGTTTCTCCCATAGTCAGGATTCACAGGTCCAGGAATCAACAGGTGGAAGTGGAAGTGGTACCACTCACCATCACCTCTAATGATTCACTAGCAAAAGCTTTGCTTCCTATTCCTGCAACATTACGTTCTGCTGGCATAGTGGTCTTAGTGCCAGAGGGAGGAACGCTGCCACCAGGAGATACAACAATGATTCCATTAAACTGGAAGTTGAGATTGCCACCTGGACACTTTGGGCTCCTCCTACCTTTAAGTCAAGACTAAGAAGGGAGTTACAGTGTTGGCTGGGGTGATTGACTCAGATTATCAAGATGAAATCAGTTTACTACTCCACAGCGAAGGTAAAGAAGAGTATGCATGGAATACAGGAGATCCATTAGAGCGTCTCTCAGTATTACTATGCCCTGTGATTAAGATCAATGGGAAACTACAACACCCCATCCAGGCAGGACTACAAATGGTCCAGACCCCTCAGGAATGAATGTTTGGGTAACTCCACCAGGAAAGAAAACCACAACCTGCTGACGTGCTTGCTGAACGCAAAGGGAATACAGAATGGGTAGTAGAAGAAGGTAGTCATCAATACCAGCTACGACCACGTGGTCAGCTAGAGAAATGAGGATTGTAAATGTCATGAGTATCTCCTCCTTCTTTTGTTAAAAACATGTTTGTGCATGTCTACACTTCTACTAAGAAAATATATTTCCTTTTCCTTTATCATGAGACATAAGATTTACTGACTTCACATCAGCATTTACATATTGTTAACTTTACGTAATGGTATCTGGGTTGGGGATTGGTACATTTCCAGTTGCACGAAAGACAGTTGTATTATGTTATTATGTTATGTTAAGTGTAATAATGTTAGGTGTAATTATGTTAGGTGTAATAATGACCTTATTATTGTCTTTATTTGAAGATTATGTATGATCTCAGGAGATGTGTATGGATTCACGGTGACAAGGGGCGGACTTGTGATGGTTAATATTGAGTGTCAACTTGAATGGATTGAAGGGTGTGAAGTATTGATGCTGTGTATGTCTGTAAGGGTATTGCCAAAAAAGATTAACATTTGAGTCAATGGGTTGGGAAAGGCACCCTTAATCTGGTGGGCACAATCTAATCAGCTGTCAATGGATATAAGCAGGAAGAAAAACACGGAAAGGCAAGACTGGCCTAGCCTCCCAGCCTACATCTCTTTCCCATGCTGGACGCTTCCTACCCTTGAACATCAGACTCCAAGTTCTTTAGTTTTGAGACTTGGACTGGCTCTCCTTGTTCCTTCAAGCTTGCAGACAGCCTATTGTGGGACCTTGTGCTCATGTAAGTTAATACTTAATAAACTCCTCTCTCCCCCTCTCTCTGGATGGATGGATGGATGGATAGATAGATAGACAGACAGACAGACAGACAGACAGACAGACAGACAGACATCCTTCCTAAATATACACATCTCCTATTAGTTCTGTCCCTCTAGAGAACTCTAATACAAGCCCCATCCTTTTCCCCTGAAGTATTGCAAAACTGACTGGATTACCATTATACTGTCGTGTTACCTATTTAAACTCACATACTTGTAAGGACTTAAAAGACGCTACCATTTAGAAAATTTGCTAGAGATCTGTAGTATGTTCCCCCACATATCACCCGCAAGTGTATGACTATAAACCTCTCTTACTCTCCCCTTTAAAATGGGAATCTTGTGAGAAATATAATGCTTACAGCTAGCACATACCAAACACCTTCCTAAAATGTGTACCAACAAAAAACATCTATTGCTGAAAATTCTTTTTTTTTTTTTTTTTTTTCAGACAGAGTCTCGCTCTGTTGCCCAGGCTGGAACGCAGTGACGTGATCTTGGCTCACTGCAACCTTTGCCTCCCAGGTTCAAGTGATTCTCCTGCCTCAGCCTCTGAGTAGCTGGGATTACAGGAGCATACCACCACGTCCAGCTAATTTTTGTATTTTTAGTACAAATCAGGTTTCAACATGTTGGCCAGGTTGGTCCCGAACTCCTGAGCTCAGGTAATGCCCAAACCTCGGCCTTCCAAAGTGATAGGATTACATGCAAGAGCCACTGAGTCCAGCAGAGAATTCTGTTTAGCCTCAGACACCGGTAGCGAAATGGTTACTACAATGTAAAGGGAGAAATGTCAAATACTAAGAATAAGGGGTGACTCTGGCAGAAGTAAAAGCTGATAACATATGTAGAGCCCCATAATATATCTATTAAAAACAATGAATTAGGCCAGGTTAAATAGCTGAATCAATTCATTTTACTTCCACTTCTTATTATATAATATTTCTACCTGATAAAATATATGCACACCAAAGTTGCAGCCTTGTTCTACACTTAATACCACTGGTTTCACAATGGGGATTAACCTGTTACTAAAAGAACACTTATTTGTTAATAACAACATTTTTGTTACTCTGATGGAAGCAAGTCTCAAAAAAGGTTTTGACAAAAATGTTATATATGAATATGACTTAACATATAATCTTCACCCCATCACTACTCAAAAGGTTCTAAAATTCTAAATCAAATATACTATTACATACAATGTCTAGAGTGCCAAAATCTCAGAGTGCCAAAATCCTCATTTATAAAACTGAAGTAATATGTCTCTTAAGGAGCTGTTAATAATAAAGTAAGCAAAAAAATAATTCAAGTTGGATCAGACACTTGAACTTAATAAGGCCAAAACCGTGAAGCTTGCAAAAGAAAACACAGAAAAATGTTTTCAGGACTAAGGGGTAGGTAACAACTTCCTAAGACACAAAAAGTAATAACTAGGAAAAAATAAATAAATTAGATCTCATCATATTTAAAACTTTGTATCTTCAAATGAAATTGTTTAAAAAAAGACTCAATAGGCAAGCCACAAACTGGGGGGAAAAGGTTACAAAATATAAATCTAAAAAAAGAACTGGAATCTAGGATATATAAGGAACTCCTACAACTCAATGTTCATTGCAGGCCAGGCACAGTGGCTCATACCTGTAATCCCAGCACTTTGGGAGGCCGAGACAGGCGGATCACCTGAGGTCAGGAGTTCGAGACCAGCCTGAGCAACATGCTGAAACCCCATCTCTACTAAAAAAAAAAAAAAAAAAAAAATTAGTTGGGTGTGGTGGCATGCACCTGTAATTCCAGCTACTTACAAGGCTGAGGCAAGAGAATTGCTTGAACCTGGGAAGCGGAGGTTGCAGTGAGCTGAGATCATACCACTGCTCTCCAGTTGTGCATGACAAAAGCAAAATTCCGTCTAAAAAAAAAAAAATGTTGGCTGGGCATGGTAACTCACGCCTGTAATCCCAGCACTTTGGGAGGCTGAGGCAGGTGGATCATAAGGTCAGGAGTTCGAGATCAGCCTGGCCAATATAGTGAAATCCCATCTCTACTAAAAATACAAAAATTAGCTAGGCGTGGTGGCATGCGCCTATAGCCCCAGCTACTCAGGAGGCTGAGGCAGAAGAACCGCTTGAACCGGGAGGTGGAGGTTGCAGTAAGCCGAGATTGCACCATTGCACTCCAGACCAGGCAAAAGAGCGAGACTCTGTCTCACGAAAAAAAAAAAAAAGTTCACTGCAGCTTGTTTACCACAGCCTGTTTGGAGAGAATAGGTCAACAGAAAAGGAAATGCTGACAATTTCTCTTTTATAAAGAATGGAAGAATGGAGGGTTGGTAGCTAGAGAAGGAGAGGAAGAAGACTATTTGAAGGAGAAGGCAGGAAATAAAAGTCAGATGGATGCTAGGGCAGTTGGAAGTATTAAAAAATATATTCTACCCAGTGTCAGTAAATCCCCATTTATCCCAGCACTTTGGGAGGCCAAGGCAGTAGGACTGCTTGAGGCCAGGCGTTTGAGACCAGCCTGAGCAAAGTAGCAAGACCCTGTCCTCAATTTTAAAAATAAATAAATAAAAGAAATTTGGATTTCAGATGGCAATACTGATGTCCTATTAAGTTGGTTTCAAAAAACTTCTGCACAAACTTAATGCTGGAAGCAATACTTCTTATTTAGATTTACTCACTTCTCCAGATCAGGAAACAAAAGGTTTGGAAGAAAAATATATTTTACTTTAAAACCTGGATTCGTCCACCAGGAAAAATGAGTGAGTAAGGACTGAAAAATTAAAAACTTAAAAATGTAAAAGCTTTTTAGAACTGGATTAATATATCACATTTTAGACATTCTGTTTTGTCTGAAAATAAACTAACTCTTATGTAATAATAGGCCAACACTATAAGGATGCAAACAAAGTAATACAAAATAGCATAGAGTTGCCAATAATTATTAATGTTTTTCGGCTATAATTCCTGGGCTATTTTCTATAATTGTACATTTGGTTCTGTCTAGACATGCTATTCAGTTGGATTCATAAAACATACCACACTACCACACAAGTGCTGGCAGACCAATGTATAATAAACAGTTATCCACTGTAGTATTTTAGTACATAAAATTGATAGGGTTGTATTTTTAATACAAGATGTTGAATACTTATATCAGTAAGAATTTCTCACATTTATTGCAAGCTTTTCAAACATAAATCTAAGCATATGATGAACGATGGATCATTTAATGTGTGTCTGTTCTCTCTCATCTGATTTGCTTGTCTTTTTTTTTTTTTTACCGTGGCTGCTTTTGTGCTATCCATGTACTATGCTCTTGCAGTTATACCACACAACAACTTGAGATGCTGTTTTACACAAAGGTAAAGAAATATCTCAACACCAGGGTTCTGTCTCCGAGGATTGTTAAAAACTCTTTAGACCAAACTGCCAATTAGAAAATGATATTGTATGTGAAACAAAATAATTTACGTTTTTCCCTTTAGCTGTAAACAAAAACAAAATCGCACACAATTTCTAAATACCATCAACACAATAGTAAATGAAAGAGTTTTGACCAAACTAGTTAAGATATCAAACCAACAAACAGTAACCACCAAAAGTATATAAGTAATATATAAGTAAGAATGCATCCTACTACCATAGTATGTGAAGGGAGAGGCATCATAAATACTTGGAAAAAACAAGAAGGAACAATTTAACATAATGACTCAGGTATTGAAGGCAAACAGATGTGGTTTCAAATCTCAGCTCAGGCCCTTACAAACTATGTGACCTTGTAGAAACCAATTTACCCTTATTAGTAACATGAGAACATCCATTGACATCTCACAGGATGATTTTAAAGATTAAATACTACATGCCAAAGTCTTTAGCAAAGTCTCACATATAAATTAAATTAAATAATAATGGTAAACATTATTACTATTGCTAACTTAAACTTCTTTCAATAACAATTCAGAATTACCAGAAGGCCATAACCTAAGATAATCAAATTTAATCATAAAAATCACACCAATTAAATCACATCAATATCTAGTTTAGGAATTTTGTCTTGTGATCATATGGAACTCCAAAGAATTCTAAATTATAAATGAACAATACAGACAGCGGGAATAAGCCATTCTTCCTCCTTTCTCCTAGTCCAAACAATTTAATAAAAGAGATGAAAAAAAGCAACAAAAAAAATCATTTGGAATCAGCCACTTAGCCAATCATTCACTTGATCAAACAATAGCATACATTCAATCACAGCTAAAGATAAAACTAAACAATTTGCAAGTAAAGTTACAAAACTGCATACTCATTTCCTCTAACCTCTAAACCAACCTGTTACAGTTAACACTATCATGATTTTCTGAGACAGGCTGCAACTGTCCGAACAAGTATCTGTACATGATAAAAATATGAACTTAGTAAAAAGGCACGGCATTCTATCTCATTCAAATCTTCATTTATACATTCACTCATGAAGGATCTAGCAAGTTCTGGCTCTGTGCTAGCCCCTGTCAAATATTAATAAGGCAACAACGGCGATCCCTGCAGGAATACAGTATCCATGAAAGTGTAAAGATCATGTGACATCAGATGTCCCATCTCACTCGGCACGTGATTCTGAACGTCCACAGTAAAAGGGCAGATAAAAGGAGTAACTGGGGTGACACCGGGTAGACAGAACCAGAGCATATAGGGCCCAGCACATGTGTGCTTTGTTTGATCTTCGTCTTGAAAGCTATGGTTTTACAACACACAACTTTTTGTTGTTTCTCCTTTTATTTATGGCACTCATTTGTTTAATCAGCATATTTGTTCAGTTATAAGAAGATAAAACTCTATACTGCCTTTGCCCCCAATCAGACACCAATTTCTAAGTGTCCATTTTATAAGTGTCTATTCCATTCTTCAAAGATAGTTCCAAGACCACCTTCTCCAGAAAGCAGAAGACTTCAGTTAAAAAAATCATCTCTTTGCTGCTATGGTATTACATTTAATGATATATGTACATTTAATCAGATGCTTGCTTTAAAATGTTTACTTAATATTAATATAAGAAAGTATAAACCAAGAACAACTCTCTCCATACAATTCCCTAATAGTCTTTTATCTGAGATTCACTAACTGCCAATCCACTTTTACATATTACTGGTGCCCAGGATAGCTGAAGAGTTGACAGAGAGCTGTTCAATTTAAACCAAAGGTTCTAAATACTATAGTTTTCCATAAGTATAATCATAAGATCAGAGTTAGGAAATTTTCATCTATCCTTTCTAATTATGTGACCACTTTTAACCTTTTTCAGCCTCAATTGCCTTGTACATAAGATGGGTATAACATGCCTGTATCACAGTACTGTTAAGAATACAGTAAGAAAACATAGATGACAATGCCTGGCACCAGACCTGGGAACACAGGGTTTGCTCAGTCTCCATGTTTTAAGATGGCCAAGTGATGATCTATGAAGTCTCTTTCTAGAATGTTTTTTTTCTTTTTTCTTTTTTTTGAAACAGTCTCACCCTGTCACCCAGGCTGGAGGGGAGTGCAATGGCATGATCTCAGCTCACTGCAACCTCAGCCTCCCAGGTTCAAGCAATTCTCCTGCCTCAGCCTCCCAGGTAGATGGGATTACAGGCATGAGCCACCATGGCCAGCTAATGTTAGTATTTTTAGTAGAGATGGGGTTTCGGCATGTTGCTCAGGCTGGTCTTGAACTCCTGACCTCAGGTGATTCACTTGCCTCAGTCTCACAAGTGTTGGGATTACAGGCGTGAGCCACGGCACCCGGCCTCCTTCATGTAAGATTTCTAATGCAATACTTCAAGGATCTCTTAGTTTCATTTCATGACTAAAGAAAATTTAGTATTAAAAACTAAGAACCACACTCCAGGGTTATGATTCTCCTACAAATATTTCATACAGCTATTAGACTTAAGTCTCAAATGCACTTTCTACTTGCATTAAATGTACTTGTAATTTTCTATCCTAGAGTGAGATTCTTTTCAAAGTTACTGTGCAGCCTGGGCAGCATAGTGAGAACCTGTCTCTACTAAAAATTTTAAAAATTAGCCAGGCTTGGTGGCACACACCTGCAGTCCTAGCTATTTAGGAGGCTGAGGTGGGAGGATTGCTTGAGCCCGGGAGGTCAAGGCTGCAGTGAGCTGAAATCACGCCACTGCACTACAGACAGGCCGGCAGGGCAAGATCCTTTCTCCAAAAGCAAAACAAAAGAAACCCCCAAAAAAGCCAAAACCAAAGTTACCATGAATAAAGGATGAGTCATTCTTGGCATATTGTTCTGAAGACAACTACTGCACCAGAAAGCATTTCCTTTTAAATTTCTTAAGTTGAATTATCTGATAAACATTTTAATTAGTTACATTGTGAAACAGATAGATAACACTAAATATTTCACAATTTCAAACATTCACTAAATATGGAACAGAAAGTCATATTAAATTGGATCATCAAGCAGCAAAATGTGGATGCACTGACAAGTTGTATCTATTAGTGATTACCATAAAACATGACACAGAAGGGTCTAGAGATTTGAAAAACTTGGTGTACAGTAATCCTGAATGCCAGAGGAAAATAATAGTTTCTGTGAATATTGAAATAAAGACAAACTAGCAGAGATCAGTTTAAAAACCTAAGATTTAAATAACATAAGATCTCCCTAGAGGGGAAGTTCTTGAGGTCAAAGCACTAGTCCTCTCTAGTCATCAGGGAGATGCAATCTGTTCAACAACAAACACCACTTCATACCCACCAGAATGGCTAAAATCAAGACTAAAAGTACAATGTGCTGATGAAGATGTGGAGTCACTGGAACTCTCACACACTGTGTGTGATAGTAAATTAGTAAGCTACCTCAGTAGAAGGCTGTGCTTTGCAGTGTCTACTAAATCTGAACAAATATTAATACATATCCTATAGCTTGGTAATTCCACTCCTAGGTACAGATACCTAACAGAAACATGCACATATGCCCAAAAAAGCAAAAACAAGTATAAAAATACTTGTAACAGTATTAATTGTAAAATGGTCAAAATCTGCAAAACAAAAACAGATGTTCAGTAGTAAATAAACTGTAGTATATTCACATTATAGAATACTACACCAAAAAAAAAAAATCCTTCCTATATACGAAAATATGTATACATTTCTCAAATGTTGCATTGAGTAGAAGCCAAACCAAAGAATACATATTATATTATTTCATTTTTATAAAGTTCAAAAGCAGGCAAAACAAATCTATGGTGACATGTCAGAATAGTGGTTACCTTTGGTATTATAGGGGGAGGTTGGTAGTGAAATGGGAGAGAACATGAGAGGGCTCCTGTAATGGTGGTATCCTGATTTTTAATTTTGATGACGGTTATACATGTGTGTTAAGTTTGTGAAAACTTATCAAAGGTGAAAACGTAGGCTCTGCTTTTCTATATGCATGTTAAGCTTTTTAACTTATAAGCAAGTAAGTCAAGGTATTTATATATTTTATATAAGCAAAAATATACATATTTGGAAGACCAGAGTGGTGTTTTGTTCACGAAATTGTTTTTTATGTATACAATTCCATGCATTTTTGTTTTATACAGTGACCATATTCCCTTCTTTCAAATATTTTATTTTAACTGACAAGTAAAAATTGTATGTGTTTATCATATGCATGTTGTTTTGAATTGTGTACATACCAAGGAATGGCTAAATTGAGCTAATTAACATATGTATTACCTCACATACTTTTCATTTTTTTGTGGTGAGAACATTTAAAATCTACTCTCTTAGCAAGAATATAGTACATAGTTGTTAACTTTAGTCATGTTGTACAAGAGCTTTTTTTTTTTTTTTTTTTTTTTTTGACACAAGGTCTCGCTCTGTTACCCAAGTTGGAGTGCAATGGTACAATCACAGCTCACTGCAGCCTCCACCTCCTGGCTCAAGTGATCCTCCCACTTCAGTCCCCTGAGCAGCTGGGACTACAGGCATGCACCACTATGCCTGGGTAATTTTTAAAAATTTTTTGTAGAGACAGGGTCTCACTATATGGCCCAGGCTGGTTTTGAGCTCCCAGGCTCAAGCAATCCTCCTGCCTCAGCCTCCCAAAGTGCTGGAATTACAGGCGGGTGCCTGGCCTACAACAGATTTCTTATCTACTAACATATTAACTTATCTATTAATTTATTTTTCCTACCTAACTGAAAAATTTGTACCCTTTTATCAAATATCCCCCTCCCTAAAACCCTCACTATCAGCCCTTCTCCCTGGTAGCTACCATTATACAATCTACTTCTGAGTTCAACTTGTTTATTTTACATATGTAGGGGAGATCATGCAGCCCTTCTGTATCTGCTTATCTCACTAACATAAAGTCCTCCAGGTTCATCCATGTTACTGTAAATGAAAGTATTTCCTTCTTTTTTATGACTGTATAGTATTCCACTGTGTATATATACCATATTTTCTTTACCCACAGATTTGTTATTAGACACTTAGATTAATTCCGTATCTTGGCTATCATGAATAATGCCGCAATAAACATGGGAACTCTGATACTTCTTCAAACGCTGATTTCAATTCCTTTGGATATGCACCCAGTAGTGGAACTGCTAGATCACATGGTAGTTCTATTTTTAATAATTTAAGGAATCTCCATATTGTTTTGCATAATGGCTATTCCAACTTACATTCCCACCAACAGTATGCAAGGGTTCCCTTTCCCCTATCCTCTCAAAACACTTGCTGTATTTTTGTCTTTTTTAGTAACAGCTATTCTAACAGGTGTAAGGTTCATTGCAGCTTTAATTTACATCTCTCTGATAATTTCTCAAATACTTTAGAATAAAACTTTTTATGGCTTTGAAGTTGGATGCAGTACTAGATAGAGCCATAAATTAAAAGTCTGTAATCTAGAAAGGTTTTCATCAACAATAGTCAAGATATCTTTGTTATTCATTAACTAGCTGAATACTTAACGATATAGAAAATTTGGCTACCCAAAATGAGTCATTTCTGTGAAGTTTTGTTTAATTAATAGGTTTATTACAAAGATTTTAAATCCTTTTATATAAATGAGTACAGAGTCTTAAAGAACACACTATCGAGCTATAAACTCACACCTTAGGGAGTAAATTAAATCTAGTGTATCAGTGCAAGGGTGATGAGAAAATCAGTAAGGCCTCCAAAGAGAAATATGACAGAATATAAATCTAAATATAAAGTTATATATATTTATTTCTGTTATATCTATATATTAACACACACTATCGAGAATGTAAAAAACATAATAGAAAAATTATATAAAGATATATTTAGCAAAAATATTAGATATAGCTCTGTGTTTAGGATTTGGGATAATTTTTACTTTATTTTTTAAGTGTTATTTTACTGTTTGCATTGTTAAAAATGAACACATATCATTTTTAAAGTTAAAAAAGAACATATATCATTTTTAAAGTTAAAAAATAAGCTAAAAGATCTGAGAAAAAGACAGTTCCCTTTCAAAAAAATGAGTCAATGTATGTTTTCTTCCTGGTTCACAGAACAAATTAGTGGGGGAGTTTTCTCAATTTTAAGACCTTTCTCCCAATGTTAGCCTTCTGGCATCTGCCAAAGTATACCTACAAGCAAATACCAACAAAGCTCATATAGCAGAACAAATAGAACAGTAGCAGAAAACTGGCACTAAAAGAATTCATAATAACAGTAATAAATCATGCTTAACTGAGACAGTTCCCCCACCTCACCTCCAACCCTGAGCCAGCAGTTGTGATTTTATTTTACATACATATAACTGTGTCCATTTTCTGCTAGTAAAATCATTCTTCGTTCCTAAGATAGAAGTATACCAGTATTTCCTGATTTTCTATTAAAATAACATAACTTCCAGGTGCTCCATTATCTGAACAAAAATAAGGACCTAGAGGCATCCCTGTCACCAGTGGTGTAGCCTTGTGACTAATGTTAGCTATATCTTAAAGACAAGAAAAGGGAAAAGGTGAATTCAGCTCCCTAGGAGCTCAGTAGTAAATCGCTCGCCAGGTAGAATTCTGCCCATTGTCTCAATTACTCTTCCCCAAAGAACTTCATTTGTTCAGAGAAAAAAACAGAAGCCCAATCTGGTTTATTCTCCGAGCTAATCAAGTCATCCACACAAAGCTGAACTAAAACCATAACTAGAGTTTAAATTTCCTGATTCCTTCCTTGAAAGGTAGTCTTACTAATTAGGTAATTTACAACAGGGCCTTGGCAAACCAAAGAGGAACTCTGAAAAAGCAGCAGCCTTTTGCTGTCCCTCTGGCTTTAATCACCATGAAAGTCACCCAGTCCTGCCATCAACCAGCTCTCCTACTTTGGAGAAGTAGGCTGACTCAAAGAGCAAACACCTGTCTCTCATAGTAATGACTTTATTCTCCAGGCCTAACTTTATAAATGAGAAAACAAAGAGAGTAAACAGCTATATTAACACTGTTGTCACTTTTTAAAACAATTCTATTTTTTAAAGAGATGGGGTCTTGCTATGTTGCCCAGGCTGGAGTGTAGTGGCTATTCATAGGCACAATTCCACTACTGATCTGCAAAAGAGTTTCTGATCTGGGACAGTTGACCCCTCCTTAGGCAATCTGGTGGTCCCCCACTCCCAGGAAATGCTGAACTTAGTAGGGACACTCAATTGGCATACAGCACTACAGCTTATAACTCCTGGGTTTAAGCAGTCCTCCCGCCTCAGCCTCCTGAGTAGCTGGGACTACAGGCATGTACCAGTGTACATGCAGTGTTGAAATGCAGGCTGTTATGAAGAGTCTCTTGGCTACAGTTCAAGGGAAACAACACATTAATGCAAAACATCTTCAGCTTTCCCCAATTCCACTTCTTTCAGCCCATTTCAGAAATGTCCTCTTTATTCCAACTTGAAAATTCATGTTATACTTGTTATAAATGTCAAAGGGTTTTCAGAATACAGAACTCCAGTGGCTAGAGTTAGATGCCTGGGAACACAACTAGCCCCATAAACCTTAGGCAAGTTACTTAACCTCTCTGAGTCTCGGTTTCTTCAACTCTAAAAAGAGGATAATAGCTACTCCACAGGATTGAGGTGAGGGTCAACACATGAGAGCACTTAGAAAACTCTGTGGCACATGGCAACTGATTGATCAATAAAGGTCAGTTATTACTATAATCATTGGTGTGGATGATGTTATTAATCCCGGAAAGACAACCAAGAAAGCAATGGAAGCATAGGAAAAAAAGTGAAAAATAAAGGAAAGAGAACTAAGAAGAATGGCAGCTTCCATATAATAGCCAAGGGGCATTAGCCAAGCTCCTTCAGTTCCCTCATCTACAGAACAGCGATGACATCAACTTGCTCCATCACCCTCCTCACAGGACTGTTCTGGAGGCCACAAGAAAATATCTCTACCCACAGAACACAAAGCTAAATGTCTTGCATTGTCACTGACCAGAGGGGCTCAACAAACCTTGGAAAACAATGAACTTTCACAATGAGCCATTAGTCAAATAACTATGCACATTAAATGCATATTCTGGATACCACCAATCAACAGTAGGCCTGGCGTTGTGGCTCATGCCTGTAATCCTAGCACTTTGGGAGGCAGAGGCAGGCAGACTGCCAGAGCTCAGTAGTTCGAGACCAGCCTAAGCAACATGGTAAAATCCCATCTCTACTAAAAAATACAAAAAAAAATTAGCCAGGTGTGGTGGCGCACACCTGTATTCCCAGCTACTTAGGAGCCTGAGGCACGAAAATCACTTCAGCACAGAAGATAGAGGCTGCAGTCAGCAGAGATCATGCCACTGCACTCCAGCCTGGGCAACAGAGTGAGACCCTGTCTAAAAAAAAAAATCAACAGTACATGCTTTAAAAAAATCAGATTAAGTAAACCATAGTAAAGTATCTACTACCTAGTGACACCAAATATCATCCCCACAATTTTGCACTGGCAGAATAATCAGAACTCTTAGGAAGCATATATCATTATCTTTAAAAGGCAACTCTAAAGTGAGCTGAGAAACCCAAGTACACCATAGCTCCATGGGCTTGCTAGGGGTCCTACAGCAAATCCAGCTAAGTAGATCTAAACTGCCTCTTATTTAGGGTATGAACATTTGAATAAAGTGATTTTCAAGTTTTGTTCTTTATTATATCCTACAAAATTTCCTTTCACTACAATACTAACATAAAAGCTAACAGAGGATGAGCATGGTGACTCATGCCTGTAATGCCAACACTTTGGGAGTCTAAGGCAGGAGGACCACTTGCCCAGGAGTTCAAGACCAGCCTGGGCAACACAGTGAGACTCTATCATTACAAAAAAGAAAATTTTTAATTAGCTGAGCATGGTGTCGCATGCCTATAGTACCAGCTACTCAGAGGGCCGAGATGGGAGGATCACTTGAGCTTGGGAGGTCAAGGTCGCAGTAAGCCATGATCATGCCACTGCACTCCAGCCTGGGAAACAAAGCAAGGGCCTGTCTCCAAAAAAAAAATAATAATAGAGCCCAGCCCATCTCTCTTTATTTGCAGGATCTACTTAACTCAATTGGCAATGTATTTTCAAACATGGTTTGTCAAGGAGAGATGAAGAAAAGGCAAGAGTTTCACCCCTTAATGTTTCAGAAGGAGAAATCTGGGACTGCAACAGAAAAAGTCATTCAAACACTCTGACCTAATAATTCTTATTCTAGATAATTATCCCAAGAAAATAATCAAGCATTTATATAAAAATGCACACACACACACAAAAACCACTGAAGATTGATTTGTAACAAGTGTTTACACAAATATATAACAAGACGAAATAGTAAATTCTTTCTTTCTTTCTTTATATTTTTAGAGACAGTGTCTCGCTCTGTCGCCCAAGCTGAAGTGCAGTGGCATGATGATAGCTCAGCTGCAGCCTGGAATTCCTGGGCTCAAGAGATCCTCCTGCCTCAGCCTCACAAAGAGCTGGCATTACAGGTGTGAGCCACCATATTCAGCCTCTAAAAATTATTTAAATAAGATAAAAAATTTAAAAAGTATGCTAAACATACAAAGCATAATGCAAAACATATATACAATAGAATTCCAATTTTGTTTTTAGAAAAAATATATATGCATAGAAGAAGAGTAAAAGAAATATAATAAAACAATATTAGAAACCCGAATGAGCATGGTTTCTTTTTTGATCCCCTTCTATTTTCCGAATTAGCTAAAATCAGCTTCTTTTACTTACTTAGTTGGTAAAAAAAAAAAAACAATTCCTTTAAAATAAAAAAAAAGTGCGAGCCAGACATGGTGTCTCATGCCTGTAATCCCAATACTTTGTGAGGCCAAAGTGGGAGGATCACTTGAGCCCAGGAGTCCAAGATCAGCCTGGGCAACACAGTGAGATTCCATCTTCTACAAAAATAACAAAATCAGTTGGGCATAGTGGCAAATGCTTATAGTCCCAGCTACTCAGGAGGCCAAGATGAAAGAGCACTTCAGCCCAAGGAGGTCATGGCTGCAGTGAGCTATGATTGGGCCACTGCACTCCAACCTGAGCAACAGAGCAAGGCTCTGCCTCTATAAAAAAATAAAATAAGTAAATAAATAATAAAATAAACATAACAATTTGGTTTCAATTAACAATTCTGTTAAGTTACCTAATATCTAAATTACTTACTTTGGTATAACTACAATAACTGAAAAAGAAGATGTATTTTGCAAAAGTAGTAATTCGGGTAAGAAATATTTGTCATCCAAATGTTACAATCAACAAATGTTGAAAATATTTACACTAAGTGCCTTACATTTAAGAGAGATAATTATGTAAGTAATATTAATATCAAATGCATGACTCCATATAGTACATATGCACTTAAGTGAACCAACAGTACAACCGATTTGAGAGAGATTATCCAGTCTCTCTTCCCATACACATCTAAAAACTAAAATTAGTACAGACAAATTCTGCCAGGCTAAAATCAGACTTTGTTTCTAGATACAAGAATTTAAAAAAAAAAAACTCAGACTTTATTTCAAAATAAAATTCCCAAGAAAGAAACAGTGATGAGCATAGCTAAACAAGATTAAATTTCAGCTCCAGCTGATAAATTCTCTCATCTCAAGACAAAAAAAGTGAATTCTGATTCTAATCCCACACTCTCACCAAGGCCCCAGACAACTGAGAATTCTCTACACATCAGGAAATATAGAGGAGGTCACAATATTGAAAGAACAAAGTTTTCCTTCTTTCCATGACATCAGAAGATTTTCAGCTTAATAAATGGACTTTTTCTTATGCCAGAATAAGTAAAAACTGTCAATGAAGCAATTAGATTGCATGTTGTCTTCCACTAACTATAATTATTTCATATGAACACGGTTTCTTTCTCCAAATAAAATGCATCTAAAGTTCATATCACAAATATTTTATACTTAAATGTGGCATCTGTTAGCTTTTGCTCAGCCTGGAACCACCTGGTCCTGGGGTGGAGGTATCTTCCCATGTTTAGGAACTGGTTCTTCTAGGCACAGAACAAGCACTAGCTAGTAGCTCCCTATACAGGCTTTAGTGGCAAAGAGCACTTCATCAGCTTCTTTATAATATTCCAAAGCTGAGAGTATCCTTTGTAATTCCTTCACATAATATAAAAACTCCAACTCAATAGCATGCGGGTACAAAGTCTAAATAGTCCAACTATGTTCTCTCAGTGTAAACGAGAGGGAGCAGCAGACACCTACCTGGGCCTGGCTCAAAGATACCTCATGACACCATTCTCCAGGGACCAAAGGGAAAGAGGTCAGTCTTGCTTTTCACAGTCACACTGAGAACACTAACTACTGTCTTTATAAAAAAGTAAATCACAACCAAGCTCCCAGGATGAGCAAAAGAAATGCCAATCTGAGAACTAAAGATAGGAAATGGTCCCAGGCATTGAAAAATTCGGTGGATATTCATTCCCTATTCTGAGAACCATGAATCAGGAGAGTCTGGGAACTTTTTACCTTCTTCTGAAGTTGCTCTGATTTCAAAACACTATCCTATAACCCCCCAAAAAAGTACTGAATGGCATACTTTTATTTTTTGAGAGTGAATGCTAATTTGACTGAGAATTTTACAGTGATCTCTTGAAGTAAATGAAATCATTCTTTGTGTTCACAGAGAGGTGGGAAGGGCTGTAGCTCCATGCTATTTGTAAAGGCTCTGAGCACCTAAGAGGCAACAATGGGTATTACTTTCGAGAACGTGAACTGACTAATGTACTTGCTAGGTATATGCAGAAACTAAACCTCAGGGTATGTATCTGAACATAAAACATGGAACATCCTAACACCACTGACATCTAACCTTCACAAATGTTTTGTTCTGCTTTGCTTTAGTGACTGCAATAGGATTGCCTGGACAGAAACTGATAAATGAAGAAAAACAAGATTGTCTGAACTTCACATATTATTTATCTCCTATGTGTCCAAGATACAACATGTGTGACTCTAGGCTCTTCTCCCTCCTACCCAGGCAGGTGCCAAGGAACGTACTCCACAGACCTGTGGAGAGGGGGATTCCTATGCAAGTTATTTGCAGCAAAAGGAGGATGACAGTGGGTCCCCAGTGGGGGAGAGTGTGGCACCTCTGTTACAGAAGTTGTCCCTAGTGATTTCCTTTCTTTCTCAGAAAAGGGTTGTCGCAACTATGGTTGCAGATATATGTGTATGCCATCTAATACTGTGAGTTTGGGTTTTAAGAGTCTAAATTCTACAGAGTAGAAATTATTCTGCTTAACCTGCTTAGCATAACACAAGCTCATTACCATCAAGAAAAATAATTCAGTCAAGACAGAGGGTATTAGGAAAGGGCTCCTGGAAGCACACTTGTTGGTTTTCCAAAGGTCTTACTGCATGTCATCTCAAGTACATTAAATACTGGCAACATCTCTGCTTCAACTTGATAAGTGGCTTCCATTTGAAAACCAATTTCATTTTATATTTATTCAAAAGCCCATAAAAAGGATTACAAGGAACTATAAATACAAACAAGTACAAAAAGATAAAATTCTTTATCAATGATTAAATGTTACCAGTTTCCAGAATTTGTGTATTGATTAGCTCCAAAAATTACTTTTATAAAAAATATGATCAGCAACAGACAAGTACCTAGAATACCACTAAAGTCTTGTGTATGATGCAACAATTACCTCCTTCACACTAGATACTGGACTACAAAATTATAAAATGGAATTCTGAAAGGCTAA
Source organism: Macaca thibetana thibetana (assembly GCF_024542745.1). Taxonomy (NCBI): domain Eukaryota; kingdom Metazoa; phylum Chordata; class Mammalia; order Primates; family Cercopithecidae; genus Macaca; species Macaca thibetana. The sequence goes on from NC_065584.1 coordinate 36,239,208, forward strand.
ATATTTTCAGACAGAGTAACACCGTGAAATTTCTTACAGAGTAAAAACCCAATCTCAGGACATTTTGAACACAAGCACTGTAAGCACAAAGTCTACCTCCCCATCTACTACTGTAAACTGGTTCCAACATGAATTATGTCCAGAGGTTTCTAAATGATATTCCAATAACCATCTCAATGTTCAATATGCCATACATTATCCTCAAGAAAATGTAAGAAGTCACAAAAACATAGGCTCTTTTATGATTATCAAATCTTTTTTTTTGTTTGCTTGTTTTAAGAAACACAGTCTTGTTCTGTCACCCAGGCTGGAGTAGAATGGCACAATTATAGCTCACTTCCGCCTTGACCTCCTGGGCTCAAGTGATCTTCCCATCTCAGTCTCCCAAGTGGCTAGGACCACAGGCACATGCCATCACACCTGGCTAATTTTTATTTTATTATTTTTTATAGAGACAAGGTCTCATTATGTTGCCCAGGCTGGTCTCAAAGTCCTAAGCCTACGCAATCCTCCCACCTCGGCCTCCCAAAGTGCGGGGATTACAGGCATGAGCCACCACACTTAGCCAATCATCAAATCTTTAAACAATCACTTTTTTCTCGTATTTTCCTATTTTGCCCTATCAGGAAAAAATATATATATATATTTACAGAACAAAAGAAAAAAAGTACAACACAAAGAAAAAAATTTATAGAAATTTCTCCATTTACTTCAACTTTCTCTTCATTAGATGTTAACAAAATAACATTTTTCATGTTAATTACTATAATTAAAAAAATAAATTCCAAGTTGCCAGGGGGAAAATCTCATTACTCTTCCATGCTTTGGCAAACCTTCTTGTGCTTCCATCTATACTCTGGGCTTTGAATCAAGTAAATGAAATCTTGGCTGGAAAGGAGATATGTTATTAAATAATTTAGGATACTGACTCTTTCTAATGCAAAAGGAAGAGAATGTCAATACTACATGTTCTGAATTTTTTTAATTAGCCCACAAGATTTTACATGTTAAGTTACCTCTTTTTTTTTTTTTTTTTTTTTTTTTTTTTGAGACAGTGTCTTGCCCTGTCACCCAGGCTGGAGTACAGTGACCCGATCTCAGCTCACTACAACCTCAGCCTCCCAGGTTCAAGTCGTTCTCCTGCCTCAGACTCCCAAGTAGCTGGGACTACAGGTATGTACCACCATGCCTACCTAATTTTTTGTATTTTCAGTAAAGACTAGGTTTCACCCTGTTGGCCAGGCTGGTCTCGAACTCCTGACCTCAGGTGATCCGCCTGCCTCGGCCTCCCGAAGTGCTGGGATTACAGGCCTGAGTCACAATACCTGGCCATACATTTTAAGTTACTTCTGATCTACATGGTTATTTTATTATCTAAAAAGAATTTTAAAGTATTAAACTAACATTTTAAAGCAACATATCAAAAAAATGTTTTAATCTTTATCACTAACTAAAACCTACAGAACTAGGAGAAAGGAGTGTTAATCAAACACTTAGCCAGTCTTTCCATCCACTATAGTAGTTACCGTATAGGAACAATTACCCGAGATTTATCTAATGTTCATTCAACAAGCATTTATTTAGTACTTACATGTCCCAAGCACTATAATCTGCCATCGAGAGGCAATGATGAGCATGATTGACAGACATGGTACCTGAATGCAGGAATCTTAGAGACTATGTCCTTCCATGCCACCACCTTTAAGCTCAAAAGAAGCATAAAAGTATAATCCTTTCCAAATAGCAGTATGATGGCTATGTTTTTATAAATAATCTAGATGGCTAAAGGTTCAACCAAGATCCTTTGGGAACTTCTGGGCAACAATACAAGGACAGAGGCCACTAGGAAGTCTGGCCAGAGTTGGCTCTTTTCTGGGGCTAAGGAAGCCAGCCTAGGGAAAGCCACACCAGGTCCCATCTAAATGTTTTGGCTAGCCTGTGCTCCATGGGAAAATCTCCCTCTGTAAGACTCTGGATCAGAAACAGATCCATAAATAACCTCCATCAGTGGCAGACTTAGAGGCTGTGTATGTAAAATAAGTTGCAGAAATTCCATTATTCAAACAGGTTTATGACAACACCATGTTTCCAGTCATCTCAAAGCCATGAACTCACCAAGGTAACAAGATGCTGAAAATTTATATAATTAGAATTACAATCCATTAAGCAAACAACTAGATTTAATGATCTTTCCCAAATAGTAAGTCTGACATTTGTTTTTTTTTACACTGAATCTTAACTTTCCTTAGTGATATCTTTTAAAGAATTTAGAAACAATTTCAGTTTCGTGCAAAGATATAAAGACAAAATGCAAGTTCAGTATGAAAAAAGAGGTATCACGCACCTTCACCTACCCCAAAACCATCAATGGTTTCTCAATACCTACATAAAAAGGGTAAAAATTCTTTAATTAGGCACTCCAAGTCCTAGACAAGTCAATTCCAACCTAAATTTTCAAATCCATTTCTCTGTATACCACTTCACATACACACCACTCCTGGGAAACTGAACTATTCTTTCTTATCTGAATACACTCTTCACTTCAGATTTTTCTTTTTCTTTTTTTTCTCTTTTGAAATGGGTTCTCATTGTCACCCAGGCTGAAGTGCAGTGGTGTGATCTCAGCTCACCGCAGCCTCAACCTCCCAGGCTCAAGCTGTCCTCCCGTTCAGCCTCCTGAGTAGCTGGGACTACAGGCACCCACCCACGCCCAGTTAGTTTTTGTATTTTTTGTAGAGACAGGGGTTCATCATGCTGCCCAGGTTAGTCACAAACTCCTGGACTCAAGCAGTCGGCCTGCCTCAGCTGCCCAAAATGCTGAGATTACAAGCATGAGCCACCGTACCTGGCCATATTTTATTTTTTTCATCATCTTACCTACGTTACAAGTTTAGAAGCTTTAGGTAGTGGCTCATGCCTGTAATCCTAGCACTTTGGGAGGTGGAGGCAAGCAGATTGCCTGAGCTCAGGAGTTCAAGACCAGCCTGGGCAACACAGTGAAACTCCATCTCTACTAAAATAGAAAAAAATTAGCCAGGTATGGTGATGCACACCTGTAGTCCTAGCTACTCAGGAGACTGAGGCATGAAAATCACTTGAACCTGGGAGGCAGAGGTTGCAGTGAGCTGAGATGGCGCCACTCCAGTCTAGCGCCACAGTAAGACACAGTAAGACTCTGTCTCAAAAAACAAACAAACAAAAAATAAGTTCAGAAGCTTTAGGAGAACAAGGCCTGTATATGACTGACCTCTTCTTCCAGTCCTTTCCCTGTCCCTCTTCCTGTGTAACAGGAATTAAATGAGTTAATAGGGAGTGGCTTCTAAAAATAAATCAACCAAATCATGAGATTATTCAACATCTCATGGTTCTTCTGCCAAGTGATTCATCACCTCTAAGACCAAAAGTTAAAGTCTGAATAGATGTAGACACCTCTCTCACATCTGGGCAAGGAATTCAACAAAAATCTTTTAAATCAAAAGAAAATGTTTTACCTGAATAAGGTTTTCATTAGTGGTAAAATACTCAGAAACAATAGAAAACAGTGAACTGAAACTTAAAATGTAGGGGAAAAATGACTGTGCTACCAAATTTTATAATGTCCATGACACTTTAATATTCTTTTCTCCTCCAGCCAAATACTTTTCTTAGAAAGATAAATTAATGTTTTCCATTCCATACTCATGAGTAGTTATGAAAATAAAGTAGCATATACTATAGTAGAGGGTTTTAAGTTATTCGACTAATCAAATTAAAGTTGACTCATAAAATATATTTTCACCTTGATCCTTTCCAATGTGGATATCACCTCATTAAAACATCTGTTTTCGATCAACATTTCAGAATCATTAAATTTATGACAAACACAGAATGCTCCACCTACCTTTTCCTTGCAAGGGGTGGTAGCAGTGAAGAAGAGGGAGATGAGTGGTAGTGAAGAAGACGGTAGTGAAGAAGAGAGAATTAAATACTGACTGCCCCCACTCCTGTCTGCAGCACATTTCTTAACAGTATAAAAAGAGGCTTGGGTTTAATTCTGAGTTCAATGAAGCCTGAGAAGCCAGTTGCTGAAACAGAAATTCATCTGAGAAACTAGCAATCCTTTGTGTTGCCCTCCTCTCCATGAGGTCTTCCTGGGTGAGAGTGATGACAGCTCATCTCCTCCTTAGGGTACCACAGGTGAGCTCTTGGAGAGGCTCTCCTCAGCTAAAACCACATTAGTTAATCAAATCAAAAAATAGTAAGTAAGAAAGCAGAGGGCAAAAAAACCCTGCTCTCCTAGGATTTTTGTATCAATTCCAAGTGCTTTTCTTCTCTCACTGCCAGCGGCACCCATCAATTCCCATAGAAACCAGCCCACGGCTTTCCAACCAGCCCAAGAGGGAGGCAAGTAAGCTGCAGGCAGAAGCACATGAAAGCATGACCCAAAACCCAGCCACCAATCTAACAGTTACTTGGTGGCTTAAACATTCCAATTCTACCTCCTTGCTTCCTTAATTCCCAGATTCCCAGATGGCCCTCTCCTCTTTCCCTTCAACCTGATGCTGAGACAAGGAAGATGATTTTTTTTTCTAGAATTCTGCACAAACGATTTTTCTGTTTTCTGGTGCAATTTTTGTTCATGTCTATTTGGTACTAAAGCAACCATGGTTCCTTTACCACATGTGCATAAATGTATATACTGTTGAATCCTCTGGAATTAAAGTAAAGATTGCAAAGATATGGGGAGCGATATTTTGAGATCTGGGAATAAGGATGAAAAAGGAATGAAGAACAAAAGGTGCTGCTGACGTGGGTGGAGACGATCTGAGCTTTGAGAAGAACAGGATTCATTATGTGGGCTGGTCAGGAGTGGGAACAAGTGCAGGAAGGCCACAGGGGATTGAGAGTACTTCTGTCCCCAACACACTCATCAAGGACATGCAATCGGGGGCCAAGGCTCATTATGGTGAATTTCAACAGGGAAAGAGGGAATTATTGGAACTGGGTGAAATGTGGGTGATGATTAAAGAAGTTTGAAAGAAAAAAAAAAGCATACCTAGCTGATTCTAACATCTAAAGAATTACTATGGTGACGAGAGTTGTTTTTTTTGTTTTTTTTGTTTTTAACTAAAAAGTAAGTTAGAGAATCAAATTAAAAGTGCCCAGCATGGGCTATGAACCACTTCTGAAAGGTTTCACATCTTACAACAGAATTTAATGGCTAAAATGTAAGGAGATAACAATGGTGACAGAAGGTACTGAAAAAAGCAGTATGTGAGTCACCGCCCATCTTTTCTTTAGGATAGATGCTGAGTAAACAACTAAAGGGTTACAGTGTGTGCATGTGCACCTTTTAAATTTCAACAGATACTTCCAAATTACTTCCTACTGAGGATCCCACAGCGGTATAGACAAGCTCTCTAAACTTTTACCCACTGTATGCATGACACCTTGGTAATTACAGAATGTATAATAATAAAGGCCCTAAAATACGATTCAGCATCACTAAAAGTAAAGGGAAAACAGGAATGTTTGTTGTGATAGAAGTAGTATGATGAGTAAATGCTCTCTGTAGTATCAGTAATGAAATACTTGTAAAACAAACCGGGCACAGTGTCTTATGCCTGGAATCCCAGCACTTTGGGAGGTCGGGGCGGGCAGATCACTTGAGGCTAGGAGTTCGAGACCAGCCTGGCCAACATGGTGAAACTACTAAAAATGCAAAAATTTGCCGGGTGCAGTGAAACACACCTGTAATCCCAGCTACTTAAGCAGCTGAGGCACTCCGAGGTACCTCGAACCAGAGAGGCAGAGGTTACAACAAGCCAAGATCACGCTACTGGACTCCAGCCTGAGTGACAGAACAAGACTCTGTCTCAAACAAAAATAAATTTGTAAAATATATATGTAGTTTCTAAGAGACAGGGTCTCGCTATCTCCCAGGCTGGTTTTGAACTCCTGGGCTCGAGCAATCCTCCTGCCTTGGCCTCCTAAAGTGCTAAGATTACAGGCATAAGCTGCCACCACCACTCCCAGCAAATTTTGTAAAATCAACTTTTTTTTAAAAGCAGATGAGAAATATTTGAGCTATACAAAACGAATTCTTAGAGGATCAATGCTTTAAAATTTTTTAATTAATAAATTTAATGCAATCTCAATAAGATTATCAGGATATTCTTTTAGAAATTCAGAAGCTGGCCGGGCGCAGTGGCTCACGCCTGTAATCCCAGCACTTTGGGAGGCCAAGGTAGGCAGATCACGAGATCAAGAGATCCAGACCATCCTGGCTAACACGGTGAAACCCAGTCTCTACTAAAAATACAAAAAATTAGCCAGGCATGGTGGCACGCACCTATAGTCCCAGTTACTCCAGAGGCTGAGGCAGGAGAATCGCTTGAACCCAGGAGGTGGAGAGTGCAGTGAGCCAAGACTGCGCCACTGCACTCCAGCCTGGCTGACAGAGCGAGACTCTGTCTCAAAAAAAAAAAAAGAAAAAAGAAAAAAAAATTCAGAAGCTATGTCTGTAGTTTATATGGAAAACAAATAAACAAGAACAGTGAGGGCAATTATAAAAAAGAAGAGTAATAAGGAGGACCAGCTTTAATATTTGCCAGATAGTATAAAACGTTATAAACATATAATAATTTAAAAGGTACAAAACTGGTTCATGAACAGGCCATCAAATCAATGGATACAACAAACATTCTAAAAAGACTTCAGGAATTTGGTAAGATAAAATGTAACATCAGTGTAGAAAAGATAAATTGCTCAATAAATGGTGCTGGTACAACTAGACAGCCACATGGAAAAGAGGATGGGATATCAACTCACATTAAAATAAATCCCAAATTGATTTAAAGCCGTAAACATAAAAAAAACCCACAGAGTATTAAAAGCAAGAGATATTTTTCATAATCTTGAAGAGCTTAAGACCTAAGACATAAAATCCCAAAACCAGGAAGTAGAATAGTAATAAATCTGATGATCCAAAAATAAATTCGTACATAACAAAAATTACCATAAATGACAAAATACAAACCCACTGAAAAAAACTAGCAGCCCCTATCACAAGGTGCTAATTTCCTTTTTATATAAAAAGATTATTTCCATAAATTGGCAGAGTTAATTCACAGAAAGGGAAATCGTTCTTAAGCACATGATAGTATGTTCAACCTCACTTATAACAAGAGAAATGCACAGAAAAATAACGATAAAATTCCATTTTTTCACCTGTGAAATTTATAAAGATTGTTAAATCACACACTACCTGCAAGGGAGAGGTAAAACACATACATTGCTGAGGAGTGTAAATGTACACAATGTTTAAGGAGGGCAGTTTAGCAATAAAGATATGAATATATTCTTCCACCCAGAAATTCCTCCATATAAACTGCATACTTGCAAGCTCAAGGATAGCCACTGTAGCATTGTTAATAATATCAAAAGATTGGAAACAACTTAAAGTCCATTATTAAGAGACTAGGTAAAAACTGGAATAAAACAGAATGAAAGCATAGTACAGTATGCTACCATTTGTGTAAAAATAAATTTTTATGAAGCATACATATTGTTGGGCACAGTGGCTCATACTTGTAATCCCAGGACTTGGGGAGGACAAGGTGGGAGGATCACTTGAACCCAGGAGTTTAAGATCAGCCTGGACAACATAGGGAGACTCTGACTTTACGAAAAAATAATAAGTTAGCTGGACATGGTGGTGCACACCTGTTGTCCCAGCTACTGAGGAGGCTGAGGCGGGAGGATCACTTGAGCCCAGGAGTTCAAGGCTGCAGTGAGCTATGATTGTCCCACTGCACTCCAGCCTGGGCAACAAGGCAAGACCCTGTCTCAAACAAAACCAAACAAACAAAAGAGTATACATATAAATGAAATTTGGCATTTCTGGATTAGATCCTGGAAAACAAAAAGGACAGGAACACTGTAGGTGAAATCTGAATAAAATTTATATAGTTTAGTTTCACTGTATTACCTTGGAATATTCCATAGGCTTGTAATATCCATTTGAAAACGTAAAATTTAGCTTTTTAAAAACCTAATTACTTTGTGATTAAACTTACTTCATCTGTGATATTCATATCCTTGTAAATACTGCTAATAAGAAACATCAAGAGTATATATATTGCTTCAACACTTTTAAAATACATCCATTACTGTACCTAAACACACAGGACATCTGTCTCATCTACTAGATTTCAGGTCCTTAACAGTAGAGGCTGTCAAACTCATCTCTGTACTCAAAGAATCTGAAAAATATTTACCACACAGAAAGAGTTCAACAAATGAAAGCCAAAATTAATAGGTTCTGGTCCAGTGATCCAATTTTTAATTAGTGAGAAATTTTGTATTCCAAATGTCTCAACAATTCTAAGGATTTCCTTTGATCCTTAGTCACAATCACATGGAAGAGAAAAGCAAAGGACAAAGAGAAGTGAAGCAATTATCACTAAGGATTTAAGTGGGAAAATAGAGAGGCATTTTAAATATACTACCTTCCAACTTTCTAAACATTTTGCTCTGTGCTAGGGGCTGTAGAGAATATAAAGATAGATAAGATATAATCCTTACAATAAAGGTTGGGCCTAATTCATTTAAAGTCAACATTTGAAAGGGTGAAACTATGAAATTGCCTTGGATTTTCAAGAATGTTTTCCATGGAAGGTATTAAAATCCTTTGCAATAAAAAGCGCCTTATTTTGCAACGTAAGAATGTGATAAAACTTGATTTTGACAAGGTTTTGGTCTTTGATGATCTTTTCTCAGGAAAAAACCTCATGGACAGCATGCTTAAGAATGTCCAGACAAAGTGCTAGGTGCAGGGGTTCACGCCTATAATCCCAGCACTTTGGGAGGCTAAGGTGGGAGGATCCCTTGAGCTCAAGAGTTTGAGACCAGCCTAGGCAACATGGTGAAACCCCGTCACTACAAAAAGTACAAAAATTAGTCGGGCGTGGTGGTGCACACCCATGGTCCCAGCTACTCAGGAAGCTGAGGTGGGAAGACTGCTTGAGCCCGAGAGGTTGAGGCCACAGTGAGCTGTGATTGCACTACTGCATTCCAGTCCAGGAAAGAGAAAAAGGCACTATCTCAAATAATAATAATACCCAGACAAGAGTCTACCTTCAAACTCCACTGATAATCTGATTTTCCAAATATCCAAAATCCAAAAGATAATTCAGGAAATAGAGACTCTGAGTTCCCTGAATGGGGAAAAAGAATACTGCTAAGTTTCTCCCAAAGCATTAAGAGTGCTCTCTAACTCCAGAAACTCAGAGTTCCAAGCCTTAGCTCTAACACTATACAGCAGAATAACCTTGTCAAACCACTTGATATCTGTAAATATCCATTCTCACCTATAAACGGGTAACAACTAAGGTTCTTTCCAGGTATAAAACTCTATTATACCCCTTTCCATTCACACCTTAAACATACGACCTTATAATCCTTTCATACAAACACACAACACACACGCATTTGTGCATGTTCAGTGGAAGAGCTACCTGAAATATTTACTTCCTATTTCCAAAGCAGCCCAGTCACAGAAACAAACTAATATTTGATTACAAATCGGAGGCATATAAAAGCAGTTCACACATGAATGGGAAAAGGATTTATTCAGTATTATGAAATTAAATAAAAATGTGCCTGTTGTACAATCAAACATTCATTTGATTGTTCATTCTGTTGGGGTGCAGAAAACAATACCCCAAAATGAAGGCCTCAGAAGCAAAAGCTTTTCTCTGACCTTCTCCTGCCCTCCTGTCTCTCAGTCCCACTCTCTGTTGAGGCTGGCCATAGAAACTGGAATCCCTCTTTCCCAAGGCAGGTCATAGAAACCAGAAACCCCTTTCCCCAGAGCTAGTCATAAAACATAAATATATTACTATAACTTTCCCTCCACCTTACTCTGTAAATACTGGCCATAAAGAAATTATCTGACTACCTTGTGTGACTGTAGGTTGTAAGGCCCCCATTCTAGAGAAGGTGGTGCCTCAGACTCCAAGGGAAGGAATTCACGCTCAAAGAGGCCAACAAGAATCTAGATAGGGAGGCCAGGCACAGTGGCTCACGCTTGTAATCCTAACACTCTGGGAGGCCGAGGCAGGAGGACTGCTTGAGTCCAGGAGTTCAAGACCAACCTGGCAATATAGCAAGGCCTTATCTCTACAAAAAATAAAAAATTAGTCAGGCGAGGTGGCACAGGCCCATAGTCCCAGCTACTCAGGAGGCTGAAGTAGGTGGATTGCTTGTGCCCAAGAGTTTTGAGGCTGCAGTGAGCTGTGATCACACCAGTGTACTCTAGCCTGGGCTACAGAGATAAGACCCTGCCTCAAAAATTAAAAAAAAATAAAAAAAAAAAAAGAAAGCAAGAAGCACCACCTAGATAGACAGGCCCTGCTGAGTTTCCCCACTCAACTGATTACCATTTAATCACCTCCTTTTTGTCAAATCCTATTTCTACATGGCTGTCCATACTCTGTTGAACCTAAGCATAAAAATAAGACAATTTCCCTGTATCTTTGGGTTTTCATTTTCAAAGCTCCTGTGTACACACATTAAATAAATTTGCATGCCTTTTCTCCAATTAATCTGCCTTTTCTGAGTTGATTTTCTATCAAATCTTCCGAGGGGCCAAGAGGAGCCCTCCCTTGGCCCTTATAATTCATTCATGTTAAGGATTATGAAGTCTAACTTGGCCTTCATGTGATTTATTTATTTATTTATTTATTTATTTATTTATTTGACACTGCCTTGCCTCCATTGCCCAGGCTGGAGTACAGTGGTGCAATCACAGCTCACTACAGCCTTGACCTCCCAGGCTCAAGCAATCCTCCCACCTCAGTCTCCTAAGTAGCTGGAAGTACAGGCATGCTCCACCATACCTAGCTAATTTTTGTATTTTTCTGTAGAGACTAGGTCTCACTATGTTGCCCAGGCTAGTCTCGAACTCCTGGACTCACGCGATTCTCCTGCCTCAGCCTCCCAAGTGCTAATACTACAGCTGAGAGCCACCACACCCAGCCTCATGTAATCTTTTATGTACTAGTTAGTCCAAATGTAACTACTTCTGTGAGTTATCTTTAGGAGTGTATACTGCTACTTGACATTTTTACTTTATTTGCCACTTTTCATAGTGTGGAAGAAAGACGGCACCACTAGGGGAAAGTTGCAAGAATACTCACCCATATGAAAAGACATGAATTAGCAGTGGGTGGTTTTCTTCTAATTTATTTAACATAATCCTTAGCTCTGGACTACTAGCTTGAAAGTTGATTGTATGAAAAGCAGAACAAGGGTCTGTGAACAGGAGTTAATATGCTAAAAGCATATCATGTATTTAATTATCTCACCAATTGAAACCATCCCTTTCAAAATACACAAATAACACTGGGCTGCTAACAAATTTGTTCTAAAGAAGTTTTTTCCCCCTAAATAACAAAAAATATCATATAAGTGTGTATGTATATCTATACAGGACCTTTATATCAATAATGGGTCCTTCACATTTCCACAGTGAAGGATAAAACTGAGTTGATCAGGATTTGAAATAATACCCATCTTTAAGGATGAACTAGAAAAGCCTCCCTGAGGAAATGAATTTGAATGTGTTTCAAAGGGAGGGAAAGGTGCCTTGACAGGTGGTGAAAAGATAAATTGCAAGCAAGGAACATGCCCTGTGTAAAAGCTGCCCCTGTGGTTTCTCAAGAAACAGAGTTCCAAAGTGATCCCATGACTGAGAAAGATATTAGTTAAGAACAAACGAAAGGAGAGAAGCTATACATTATGTGACACTCAGCCTCAGTTTTCTCATCTGTTATAGGAGAAGGCTGGACTAAGTGATTTCCCTGGTCCCGCACAGCTTGTTTCCTATGAGGCACTGCACTGTCAACCTGATGCTCCCAAAAACCCTGCTGGGCTCCTGGCTGATTAGCCCCATTTGTCAGATGAATAGAGTGAGGCTCAGAATACTGATGAGATCTCCAGCTAGAGGATTTTAGAGATAAAATGGAATAGACATAACTATTGTGGACAAAGAAGTGGCATACGAAGACTGGTAACTTTAAAAACCAAAGCTTCTGAAAATAATTTACTGATAAAATAATTATTAGTTTTTTATTTTCTTAAAAGATCAAAAGGAAGAAAAATATTCCCCATCATACCAGACAACCATGCAAAAAAAAAAGGGGGGAAAGGAATAAATACCATTGCTTACTTTGAAACCAACAGTCCTTTAAGGGAAACTAGAGGAGGTGGTGTGCCTATTTCTGCCCAGCAGTAGCTCTCATTTAATTATGTATTCCCTCTGCCTGTGGTGTCCACAATGAGGTGGGTGTGATGCTGAATATACAACACATCCCTTAGCCATTAGAACACAGACTAGCAGTTAACTGAAGAAGTCTTCCAAACTTCAGAAGCACTTAAGACAACCCTCACACCTAGCTTTATCCCCAGTGCACAGATTCTAAAACAAGGTGTTACTTTTACACAAAAGCTCAGTGGTAATTATAGTAATTTACCTGCAATTATTTAATAGCAGAATTCTTTATTTCTAAATAAATTCACATCTGATAGCAAAATACAGTGCAATAAATAAAACTAGCCTTAAACTTCAAAGCCAAATAGTATAAGCTAATGAGATCTATTTGTAAATAACACGTCAGGTCTTCAAACACAGCCCCTACCCTGTACCATTTCTCCACATATAAACATATAGGATTAAAGAAGCTATCTTCTGCTGCTAGAAGCCACTCAGATAAAACAATTCGGGAGTGTCTATTACAATATCCCATGACCTGACAACTGCATGGAGAAACATGCCCATATACAGAGCCAAGGACAATGATGTTGCCTGCAGCCTTGTTTATAATCAGGAACTATCAGAAACAACCAAGAAGTTCAGCAATGGGAAAAATGAAAAAAAAAAAAAAAAAACAAAAACGAAAAAAAAAACATCAATCCCCATGACTAGGCAGCAGTTAAAAAGGATGAACCGGGATTATATGAACCAACATGAATAGCTATCCAAAGCACATTGTTGAATGAAAAAAAAAAAAAAAAATTACAGATATTAAATACAACGGCAATTATGTGAAGTTCCTAAAATACAAAAATACAATGCTTTTATATCATAAATAAAAATAAAAGTACCAAATCAACAAACTGTTTACCACTGGAAAGGAAGCCAGAGAACCAGGACGAAGGAAGTGGGGAGTAAACAGGCACTCAAACCTTATAAACGGACTCATTTGTTACTTCCATTAAAAAAACTAATTTTGAAAAAATGTGACTTGGGATTAAGTAATATGGTGAAATAAAAACAGTATCTCAGCAACTATTACTAAATTAAAATGAAATTGAGGAGCGGGTTCTGGGATGATCACAGAGTAGCAAGTAGCAGGAATCTGTCTTCCCACCCAGACAATAGATGCACTGGCAGAGTCTATCCAAAATAATTACTTTGGAGCTGTAGAATCTATGGAAAACTTGCAACTTCTAGGGGAAGGCTCGAACAGTTCATTGAGGTTATTTTCACTTAATTTTGGCTCCTACCGTAGTTGCAGCTACCCATCATCTACCCCAAGTCCTGTGGCAAGCAGCTGTGCACACATTTCCTAGAGCAGTTTGCACACAGCTGGCAAGAGACAGGATGGGCAAAAAGGACCCTGCCCTCTAAATATCAGGGATCTGTGCTCTAATGGCTGACTGCTGCTTCTGATCACAAAAGTGCAAAGAGGCCACTGTTGAACCTGCTCTCTTGCAGTAAGCCCCTCCTTTTTGGCCAAAGGGACTTCAGGGCATTTAACAGGCCAGAACCCTTCTCCCCAACCCCCGTTCAACTTTCTCTTTACCCCTTTTAAGGGCCAGACATTAAAGACTAGGCCATTCAAAAGCAACCACATATATGGGGAAAATTAGAACGTGACCATGTATGGCCAGGGAAAGGTGCGGACTCAGAAAACATCTGAAAAGACCTTAAATTTACAGATTGATCCTCAGCACAGAGACAGCCTACAATAAAAATAAAAATAAAAACCAGTAAAAAAGAAAAAAAAAAAACAGCAAATCACAAGGAAGGGGGAGAATCTGATTTCCACAGTTGGCACATTATGAGATGAAAATGTCCAGTTTTTAGCCAGGCACGATTGCTCATGCCTGTAATCCCAGCATTTTGGGAGGCTGAGGTGGGGGTAATTACCTGAGGTCAGGAGTTCGAGACCACCCTGGCCATCATGGCGAAACCACATCACAACTAAAAATACAAAAATTAGCAGGCACAGTGGCACGTGCCTATAGTCCCAACTACTTGGGAGGCTGAGGTAGGAGAATCACTTGAATCTGGGAGGTGGAGGCTGCAGTGAGTCGAGATCGCACCACCGCACTGCAGCCTCAGCAACAGAGTGAGACTCCATCTCAAAAAAAAAATAAACATAAAAAACTAAAGCGTCCAGTTTTCAACAACAACAAAATCACAGGAAACACAAACAGGAAAATACCACCCATTCAAAAGAAAAAATAAATTAAAAACTGACCCTGAAAAATACTTGCTGGTAGATCTACTAGACAAAAACAACCATGTTAAAGATAAACAAAGAACTAAAGGAAGATGTGGAGAAAGTTAAAACAAATTCATAAGCAAAATGAAAATATTCATAAAGAAATGCAAAATCTAGAAAAAAAATTTTGAAGTTGAAATGCACACTAATAGAAATGAAAAATCCACTGAGGGAATCGAAGGCAGATTTGAGGTTGCAGAAGAAAGAATCAGTGAACCTGAAGATAGGACAATGAAAATGATCAAGCCTGAGAAACAGGAAGAAGACTATAGAAAAGTGAGCAGAGCCAGGGGACCTATGGGACACCATCAAGCTAAGCAACACATGCATTGTGAGAGTTCCAAAAGGAGATAAGAGAACTCAAAGAGACCCCCATTGATACACATTATAATATCTTTCTAAAGACAAAGATAGAAATCTTGAAAGCAGCAGGAGAAAAGTAACTCATCACATACAAAGGATCCTCCTAAGATTATTAGCAGGTGTCTCATCAGAAACTTTTGGAGGCCAAAAGGCAGTAGGAAGATATATTCAAAGTGCAAAACAAACAAACAAACAAACAAACCTATCAACCAGAATGTTACTCTGGCAAAACTGTCCTTCAAAAGTGGGTGTGAAATGAAGACATTCTCAGACAAAAAAAGCTGAGAAAGCTCACTACCATTAGACCCATCTTGCAAGAAATGATAAAAAAAGTCCTGCATGGTAAAAATAAAAGGACACTAAAGAGTAACTTCCAGCCATATAAAGAAATAAAGATTTCAATAAAAGCAAATGCATGAACAATTATAAAAGCATCATTGTAAAAATAGTGACTGCATTTTTTTCTATGTGATTTAAGACAAACCTGTACGTTGTGCACATGTACCCTAGAACTTAAAGTATAATAAAAAAAAAATTTAGTCTAAAAGGTAGTACTATAAATTGTAACTCCACATTTTGTTTTCTACATGGTTTAAGAAACGAATGCACTAATCTCTTATTAGTACATTATTACTTTATGTTTTTGAGCCCACAATGTATAAAGACGTAATTCTGTGACATCACCAGTGAAAAGGGTGGTGCCTGAACTATTAGAGGAACAGAGTTTATGTAGTTAAGCTGGTATAAATTCAGGCCCGGTGCAGTGGCTCACGCCTGTAATCCCAGCACTTTGGGAGGCCAGGGCAGGTGGATCATTTTGAGACCAGCCTGGCCAACATGGTGAAACCCCGTCTGTACTCAAATTACAAAAAAATTAGCTGGGCGTGGTGGTGCGTCTCCATAATCCCAGCTACTCAGGAGGCTGAGGCAGGAGAATCACTTGAACCTGGGAGGCAGAAGTTGCAGTGAGCCAAGATCGCACCACTTGCACTCCAGCCTAGGCAACAGAGTGAGACTCTGTCTGTGGGGAAAAAAAAAAAAATTCACATTAGGGTATTATGACTTTAGAATGTTAAATGTAATTCCTATGGTAACCACAAAGTAAATACCTACAGAATACATACCAAAAAACTTTTAAAGTTTCACTAAAACAAACAAAAAAATCAAACACAAAAGTCAACAGTTAACACTAGAAATAAGGAACCAAAAAGCTACAAGGTATGTAGAAAACAAATAGCAACATGACAGAAGTGCCTCCTTATCAGTCATTACTTTAAATGTAAATGGATTAAACTCTCTAATCAAAAGACAGAGAACGGTAGAACAGATAAAAACAACCTCTGATAGACAAAGGACATGTGTTTAAAAATTTAAAAATTAAAAAACATGATCCAACTATATGCTATCTACAAGAGGCTCACTTTAGATCCAATGACACAAACAGATTGTAAGTGCAGTAATAAAGAAAATGATTATTTCATGCAAATAGTCACCAAAAGAAAGCAAGGATGGTTATGCTAATACCTAACAAAATAGATTTTAGGTCAAAAATGTTTACATTAGACAAAAAAAGGACATTATATATTAACAAAAAATACAAGATAGCAAGAAGATATAACCATCATAAAAATGTATTCACCTGACTACCAAACTATCTAAAATAAATCTGATAAACCAAAGAGAGAAATAGACCATTCTACAACAATAGTTAGAGACATCAATACTCCATTCTCAATAATGGATAAACAACTGGACTGGATATAAGGAAACAGAGGACTCAAACAACACAAAAAAACAACTAAACTAACAGGTATATACAGAACCCTCTACCTAACAACTGCACACACATTCTTCTTAAATGCATATGGGATATTTTCCAGGACAAGACATATAGTAAGCCACGAATTAAGTGTCAACAAATCTTCAAAGATGCCACATAAAATGTCTTCTGCAATCACAACAGGATGAAGTTAGAAATTAATAAGAGAAGTAAAACTATTTCCACAAAGCACAAAATTGTAGGATACTGAACAACATATGCTTAAACAACCAATAGATCAAAGGAGAAATCACAGAGGAAATTCAAAAATACTTAGACATGAACGAAAATGAAAACACAAATGCCAAAACTTATGGGACACAGCAAAGGCAGTGCTGAGAGGAAAATTCACAGCTATAAATGTTTACATTAAAAGACAAAAATCTCAAATCAAAAACCTAACTTTACAACTTAAAGAACTAGGAAAAGAACAAACCAAACCCAAAGCTCACAGAAAGAAAGAGTAGAGATAAACTAAACAAAACAAAAACAACAGAGAAAATTAAGGAAACAAAAGTTGGTTCTTTGGAAGTATCAACAAAATTGACAAATATTTACTGAGATGTACTCACACACACAAAAAGGAAAGATTCAAATTACTAAAATCTTTTTTTTTTATTATTCTTTAAGTTATAGGGTACACGTGCACAATGTGCAGGTTTGTTACATATGTATACTTGTGCCATGTTGGTGTGCTGCACCCATCAACTCGTCATTTACATCAGGTATAACTCCCAATGCCATCCCTCCCGCCTCCCCCCTCCCCATAATAGGCCCTGGTGTGTGATGTTCCCCTTCCAGAGTCCAAGTGATCTCATTGTTCACTTCCCACCTATGAGTGAGAACATGTGGTGTTTGGTTTTCTGTTCTTGTGATAGTTTGCTGAGAATGATGGTTTCCAGCTGCATCCATGTCCCTACAAAGGACATGAACTCATCCTTTTTTATGGCTGCATAGTATTCCATGGTGTATACGTGCCACATTTTCTTAATCCAGTCTGTCACTGATGGGCATTTGGGTTGATTCCAAGTCTTTGCTATTGTGAATAGTGTCGCAATAAACATACGTGTGCATGTGTCTTTATAGCAGCATGATTTATAATCCTTTGGGTATATACCCAGTAATGGGATGGCTGAGTCAAATGGTATTTCTAGTTCTAGATCCTTGAGGAATTGCCATACTGTTTTCCATAATGGTTGAACCAGTGTAAAATCCCACCAACAGTGTAAAAGTGTTCCTATTTCTCCACATCTTCTCCAGCACCTGTTGTTTCCTGACTTTTTAATGACTGCCATTCTAACTGGTGTGAGATGGTATCTCATTGTGATTTTGATTTGCATTTCTCTGATGGCCAGTGATGACGAGCATTTTTTCATGTGCCTGTTGGCTGTATGCATGTCTTCTTTTGAGAAATGTCTATTCATATCCTTTGCCCACTTTTTGATGGGGTTGTTTGGTTTTTTTCTCGTAAATTTGTTTGAGTTCTTTGTAGGTTCTGGATATTAGCCCTTTGTCAGATGAGTAGATTGCAAAAATTTTCTCCCATTCTGTAGGCTGCCTGTTCACTCTGATGGTACTTTCTTTTGCTGTGCAAAAGCTCTTTAGTTTAATTAGATCCTATTTGTCAATTATGGCTTTTGTTGCCATTGCTTTTGGTGTTTTAGACATGAAGTCCTTGCCCATGCCTATGTCCTGAATGGTATTACCTGGGTTTTCTTCTAGGGTTTTTATGGTTTTAGGTCTAACATTTAAGTCTCTAATCCACCTTGAATGAATTTTCGTATAAGGAGTAAGGAAAGGATCCAGTTTCAGCTTTCTACTTATGGCTAGCCAATTTTCCCAGCACCATTTATTAAATATAGAATCCTTTCCCCATGAAAGTGGGGACATTACTACTGATTCTACAGAAATAAAAAGGATTATAAGAGTACACTATGAAGAACTGTATGCCAAAAAATTGGATAACCTAGATAAAATGTATTCCTAGAAATACAAAATGTAGCAACTTTAAATCATGAAGAAATAGAAAACCTAAGACATATAACTAGTACAGAGATTAAATCAGTAATAAAAAAATCTTAAAAAAAAGAAGTTCTGAACCTGATGGCTTCACTGGTAAATTTTACCAAACAAATAAAGAACTAACACCAATCCCTCTCAAATTTCCACAAAATTGAAGAGGAGGGAACACTTCGTAACTCATTCTCTGATGCCAATATCACCCTGAGACCAAAACCAGATGAAGATACTACAAGAAAACTGGAGACCAGTATCCCAAATGAGTATCAATGCAAAAATCCTCAACAAAATATTGGCAAACTGAATTCAGCAGCATAGTAAAAGGATTTTACACCATGACCAAGTGGGATCTATTACTGGAATACAAGGATGGATCAACATACAAAGATCATACACCACATTAACAGAATGAAGAGAAGAAATACCCCACATGACCATCTGAATTGATGCAGAAAAAGCATCTGATAAAATTCAACACTCTTTCATGATAAAAACATTCAATAAACTAGGAATAGAAAGAAACTACCTCAATAAAATAAAAGCAATATATGAAAAATCAGTTGCAAACATTATGTCTATAATGAAAGACTAATAAGTTTTTCTTCTAACATCAGGAACAAGGCAAGAATGCATGCTTTCATCACTTCTATTTAACCTAGTGTAGGAAGTTCCACCAGAGCATTTAGACAAGAAAGAGAAATAAAAGGTATTCCAACTGGAAAAGAAGTAAAACTACTTCTGTCCACAGGTGATAAAATCTTACGTGTGGAAAACCCAAAAGATTCCACAAAAAACTGTTAGAACTAATAAATGAATTCAGCAACATAGCAGGAGACAAAGTCCACATACAAAAATCAGTTGCATTTCTATATACTTATCAATGGACAACCTGAAAAGGACATTACAAAAATGCATCAAAAGACTAAAATACCTAGGAATTAAACAAGGACATGAAAGACTTGTACAACGAAAACTACAAAACACTGCTGAAAGAAGTTAAAAGAAATAAATAGAAACACTTTCCATGTTCAAGGACTGAAAGGCTTGATATTGTTAAGATAGTAATATTACCCAAAACAACATACAGATGTAATATAATCCCTATCAAAATTCCAATGATATTTTTGCATAAATAAGAAAAACAATTCTAAAATGTACATGAAATGTTAGGGAATCCAAATAGCCACAATGATCCTGAAAAAGAACAAAGTAGGAGGACTCATACCTTCTGACTTCAAAACTTACTACAAAGCTATGGTAATCAAAACAATATGGTACTGGCATAAAGACAGACTTAGAGACCAACGGAATAGAATACAGAGCCCAGAATAAGCTTTTGCATATATGGTGAAATGATTTTTGACAAGAGCGCCAAGACCATTCAATGCGGAAAGGACATTCCTTTCAACAAATGGTGCTGGGAAAACTGGGTTTGCAAAAGAATACAGTTAGGTGAATATTCACAAAAATTAACTCAAATGAACTAAAAACTTAAATGTAAGACCTAAAACTATAAAGCTCTCAGAGGAAAACATAAGGTAGAAGCTTCACAGCACTGGCTTTGGCAATGTTTCCTTAGATAGGATATTAAAGGCATATATAACAAAATAAAAAAATAGACAAATTGGACTTCATGAAAATTTTAAAATTTTGTGCATCAAAAGACACTATCAACAGACTCAAAAACGCAACACACAGAATGGGAGAAAATATTTGCAAATCATATTCATATATCTGACAAGGGATTAACATCACAACTATACAAAGAACTATAACTCAACAACAAAACAAACAACTTGATTCAAAAATGGGCAAAGATCATGACTAAACATTTCTCCAAAGAAGATATTAAAATGGCCAATAAGCACATAAAAAAAAGCTCGACATCACTAAGCATTAGGGAAATACAAATCAAAATTATGAGGTGCCAACTCATACCCATTACAATGGCAAACTATCAAAAAAACAGAAAAGTGTTGGCAAGGATGTGAAGAAACTGGAATCTTTATGCACTGTTGGTAGGAATGTAAAATGGTACAGCCACTGTAAAGAAAAAATTATGGCAGTTCCTCAAAATTTTTAATAGAATTACCATATGATCCAATGATTCTACTTCTGGGTATTTACCAAAAAAATTTAAAGCGGAGTCTCAAAGAGATATTCATACATTCATTTTCACAGCAACATTCTTCACAACAGCTAAAAGGCAGAAGCCACCCAAGTGTCCGTCGATGGACGAATGGATAAGCAAAATGTGGTATACACATACAATGGAATATTATTCCGCTTTATAAGGAAATTTTTACACATGCTACAACACAGATGAATCTTCAGACATCATGATAAGTGAAATAAGCCAGTCACCAAAAAGACAAATAATGTACGATGATTTCACTTATATGAAGTGCTCCGAGTAGTCTAAATGATAGAGACAGAAAGCAGAATGATGAACATCAGGGCCCGGGCAGTGGTAGGAACGGGGAGTTACTGTTTAGTGAGTACAGAATTTCGGTTTTACTGAAATGAAAAGAGTTATGAAGATGGATGGTGGTGACGGCTGGACAACATTATGAATGTATTTAATACCAATGAAGTGTACAGTGAAAATGCTTAAGATGGTATATGTATTGTTTCACATTTTTTAAAAAGGAAAAATCAACAACAAATAAAAGTTAAAATAACTACAAAAAGTCTAATCAAATGGAAGAAGACAAACTACCATAGGAACAATTATAACATCATAAACGAAGCTGACTCTGTCTACTCAAATGGCCACATGAAACTTCAGCTGGTATAATTATTATTGGTATGAGCTGACACACATAATCTCTTTCCCAGGCTAAAACTTTGGCAATAACTGAAAGAGGTCCTCATATGCAACTGTTAAAAATGTTAGCATCACTAAATAAAAATGTCATGCTCCATTTTAACGACTAAGAATCCTTTCCCACTGTGCTAGGATTATAGTAGACTAGCTTGTATGAGAATGTAAGCTTAACATTTTAATAAAGTTCAGTAATAATAATAAGGGTCCCCTTCTTGCGGTAAATCTCCAGAAAATCAGGGTCTGGGTGAGCACCATTTACCTCCCTCTACTTTCAGCCCTGTCAAGGAACCATCAGCCAGGCTGTCTTTTACACAACCATCTTCTACATTTCCCAGGAAAAACAAAATAAACTTTCAATCCAGGGAATTGCATCCCCAATATTATATCCAACCATAACAGCTACTGGAGTAAAAAAGAAAGGAAGAAAGGGAGGGAGGGAGTCAAGGAGGAAAAAAATAACCAATTTGTTGTTATAATACATATCATTAATGTAAGTTTTACCTATTTTATTTTATAATTTTTTTAAGAGATAAGGTCTCTTTCTGTCACCCAGGATGGAGTACCATAATGTGATTATAGCTCACTTCAGCCTTCAACTCCTGGGCTCGAGCCATCCTCCCATCTTAGGCTCCCAAGAAGCTGGGACTACAAGCAAACACCACCATGCCTGCCTACTTTTTTTTTTTCTCGTTTTTGTAGAGATAGGGGTCTCACTATGTTGCCCAGGATGGTCTCAAACTCCTGACCTCAAGCAATCCTCCTGCCTCAGCCTCCAAAAGCACTGGGGTTACTGGGGTGAGCCACCATGCCTGGCCAGATTTACTTTAAATATCATCAACTACATCTTTCTCATTGTAGTTACTATAATGCCATAAGATTTAACAGAAAATAAAAACTAATTGAAGAAGAGTAAATAACAGAAAAATGTCCTTATTCAATCGTTAAGTATAAAAAGCAGCTCACAAAACAATATGCGCAATATGATCTTAATTTTGCTTTTAAAACGTATCTTTGATCACATAGAAGAACAAAAATGAAAGAAAACTATTAAAGTGACCCAGGACAAATGACCCCATTTCTTCTACAACAAATTACATGAAAAAAGGGAGGAAAGGGAAAATGCCACAGATTAAGAAAGACTTAAAAGAGACACGTGTGATGTGTGAAGGCTGCTTGGCTCCTGATTCCCACAAACCAACTGTCAACTGACAATTTTGAAACAATGGAGAAAACATGGACTAGGGCTTACATGTCTAGCTAGCACACATAGTAAGTTTGTTAATGGTGATGACATTGCAGCTTCTCTGTTAACAAAAAATGACTGAAGTATTTATAAGTTAAATAGTATATCTGAAACTCCAACAACAACAACAACAACAAACATAAAAGCAGGAGAAAAACAGAATGGCAAAATGCCTCTGTCCATGACTGTGGAAGCTAGATGATGAGTACATGGGGGCTCACTGCACTTTTCTCTCTACTTCTGTGTATGTTTGGAAAATTCCATAAATAAAACATAAAAGTGATAGCAGGGATAGTTACTTCTGGGTGGTGAAAACTGAGTGATCTGGTGGGAATTAGGTGATTTTTACTTTGATCTGTGTGCCATTAAGAACATCCAAGATTTTACACAACAAAGATGAGTTGCTTTGGTTACCTAAAAAACCAAATGTTACTCCTTTAGTAGATAAATAGATGGGTAGATAGGCAAACAGACAGATAGATGGCCTTTCAATGCCCTGTTCAAATAATGCCACCTTCATGGATTTAATCCTCCCTCTATAAATGCCTCAATGCATTTACCTATATTTCTACTAAAAGGCCTTAATGTGTTTGGTCATTCATTATAACAATTTTCAACTATGTCTAACTCTCCTCTAGAAAAACAACTTGATTACAAGGGGGCATTTCTTTTTCCTATTTCTATCCTGGCTAATACTAAGCAAAGTGTTCTCTCTACATAATAGATACAAAATAATTATTTGCTTAATTAACTTTTCCACAAATAAATCCAGGGAAGAAATGATGTCAACAGAAGTAGAGTATCCTACCCTGTAACTACAAAAGCTTTAAGGTTTTTGTTTTGTTTTGTTTTTTTGAGACAGGGTCTCACTTTGTCACCCAGGCTGGAATGCAGTGGTGTGATCATGGCTCATTGCACCCTCAACTTCCCAAGCTCAAGCAATTCTCCCACCTCAGCCTTCCAAGTAGCTGGGACTACAGGGGCATGCCATTTTCAGCTAATTTTTTTTTTAGAGATGGGGTCTTACTATGTTGCCCAGGTTAGTTTTGAACTCTTTGCCTCAAGAGATCCTTCTTGAGCCTTCCAAATTACAGGATTATAGGTACGGGCCATCACCCTTGGCCCAAAAGCCTTCATTTCAGGCCAGAACAGCCCTGAAAGTCCCTACACAAAGACATTCATCAAATGTTACCTAGTCAATTTCTCAAAACATTTACTTTTCAGTTGACTGGAAAATAACTGGTCCGTAGCAGACAAGGGTCAGTTACTGAATTAAGTGATAGACTTAAATGGCGTAAACCCGGGAGGCGGAGCTTGCAGTGAGCTGAGATCCGGCCACTGCACTCCAGCCTGGGTGACAGAGCGAGACTCCGTCTCAAAAAAAAAAAAAAAAACCCTGAAAGAAAACAAAGTCCATTAGCTCTTCAGCAACCTGAATTCACTATTTAACCCACTGAATGCTCATCCAGAGTGCCAATTCGACTGTTTTAATTAAGGAAACTATTACAGGCAGAACTCAAGGCTAGTCATGTGCTGAGACAGCAATGGTTCAGGAAACACCCCTGCTCTGAGAGGTTGATATCACGCAGAAGGGCTGCCCACCCATACCACTGTGTTTCCCTTATCATCTACTCACTGAAGACCTTGGCCCATTTTGTGCAGACGTGAGTAGCAATGGCCTTCAAGTCAAGGACATTCAACTCTACATTCTCTTGCTTATTAAAAATCTTTTCCAAAAAGATACAATAAAGCCCTCCCCCCAGAAGCACCAAAAGCTCCAGAACGTGGCATGCTGAACTTCCCCACATGTAAGACTTTACCCACCATATGGCCTTAATTTTCCATACATGGTTTTGGGGAAAGGCACTTAAATACTAGTGAAGACATTTACAACTTCCTTTTATATATAAAATATGCTTAGGGATTGACAAACATTAAAATAAAATCCAGGTTTTAAAATAAAATCCCCATCACTGTTTCCTAAGCCCTTCGAGAAACATTAGCGATTCATGATCAACTGGCAATTGCAAGCTTCTCCCAAGCTGCTTCTCCAGTTCTGCCCTGTGACCTGCTGTCTCAGAAGCCAGGTCTTCAAAAATGCTCATGCCACCCAACTTTTTAAGGCAAATATAGGGGCAGTAGGGGATGGGGCTGAGCTCTGCACAATTCGCACCCTGACCTCCACCTACATCCACACAGTTCATGTTCTCTCTTCTTTATTTTCTGATTCCTTCTTTTAGACTTTTGTTCAAATCCACTATCAGCAAATTTTAAATCTATTAGACAGTCAAGAAAGTGGGCAACATGGTACCATTATAAAATTACAATATACTACTATAGACAATCATAGCTATGCATATCTGGGTCCCCCAAAAAAATCAGGTATTAAGAAATAAGGCACATTCCTCCAAAGACAACTTAGTTCAAATGCCTCTTACCATTTGCTCCACTAGAATGAGTTTAAATGAGGTAACTATTTGGCATAGGCAGTTGCTCTCTTATGTTCTGGAGAACATAAACATAAGAGCTGAGTAAGAATAAGTTGTTCCTATTGAAGAGAAAAAGGGTACAATAGCATTAGTAAATATGAAAGAGTCAAATCACTGTTCTATTGGCTGATAAAAATATTTGTTAGGCCAAAGGATTTCATATCATTTTCTTCTTTAACAACAAAGAAATCGGCTTTGGATAATAAAAACGCATAACAAAATAATTCTAAAGTGACCTTAGGCCATGCCAAACTCAATTCAAACTAGTAACAGCCAAAGATGAAAGGAAGATTCTATAACCATTCCCTAGCTACTATACATTTTTAATATTTTTATACTATGTTACAGTTAGCATTTAGAAAATCAAACTGTCTAGCACTGTTGACCCTTCAACAATATGGGTTTGAACCGTGCATGTCCACTTACAAGTGGATTTTTTCAATAACAGTTACACCAAATGTGCCTGCCTGTCCTGCCTCCCCTTCCTCCTCCTCCACCTCTGCCACTGAAGACAACAAGACCAACCTCTTCTTTCCCTCCTCCTCATCAGCTTACCCAATGCAAAGACAATGAGGATGAAGACCTTTATGATGATCCACTTCCATTAATGAATAGCAAATAT
The DNA here is from genome assembly GCF_024542745.1 of Macaca thibetana thibetana. Taxonomy (NCBI): domain Eukaryota; kingdom Metazoa; phylum Chordata; class Mammalia; order Primates; family Cercopithecidae; genus Macaca; species Macaca thibetana. The sequence goes on from NC_065584.1 coordinate 36,265,142, forward strand.
ATTTTCTCTTCCTTAGGATTTTCTTAATAACATTTTCTTCTCTCTAGCTTATGTTATTGTAAGAACACAATATATAATATATATATAACATACAAAATGCATGTTATTCAACTGTTTATGTTATTGGTAAGGCTTCTGGTCAACTGTAGGCTATTAGTAGTTAAGTTCTGGAGGAGTCAAAAGTTACATGCAGGCCAGGCACGGTGGCTCATGCCTTTATTCCAAGCACTTTGGGAGGCCAAGGGAGAAGGATCATTTGAGGTCAGGAGTTTCAGACCAGCCTGGGCAACACAGTGAGAACATGTATCTATTTAATTTTTAAAAACTGTATTTTAAAAATGTTTAAAGGAAAAGAAAAAAGTATGCTTATTCAATTCAGTGTTTATATTCTAGAATAATGCTGCTCAAAAAATAACTAAGAAAAGAATGATGGATTTAATAAGGTACACATAAAGCTACATATATACAAGGTTGTGTGTATGCGTGTGCGTGTGTGTGTATGTGTGTGTAGATTTTTCTTTCTTTTGGAGTATAGAAATTGTTTTAGATATCCCTTAAGTAGAGAAATAGCACTTAGAAAGGAAGTATACACTTAGAAGGCCAAGAGTCATGTCACCAACAGGTTGGGAGAACTGTTGAGTCATGGCCTCCTCCTGTGTTGCCTGAGGAGACCTGAGTAAGAATGGATGTATAACCAAAGAATCTCCCATCTGACCTATGAGAGATACTGTACCAGCATTACCAGATATCACTGCTATTAAAATAAGATATTTCAGTGCCCAGAGGCTCAAGTCATCAAACGAAGCAACTCAATTCAAAAGACAAGGTGTATTAAAATCCACAAAAAAAAAACAAAACCATTTTTAAGAAATCCTAAGAAGTAACTGAAACCCAAAATGCTCTGTCTTGAGTCATGAGATCCATCGTTCTTGATATTGTCTGGACTTGCATCTACAGCTACGTTGTAAAATCTTTGTAGGTATGTGTTAGATTTCTGTGAAAACTTCGTTTAAATGTAAACTTCATACCATACTGTCTGTTTTTGTGTTAATAAAACTATAGATTTATTATATTTTTTAAAAAAAAGAACAAAATACAAGGTGTAGCTATACGACACAGAAGCTAAACAAGTACCTGACCTCACAGTAGTATACAGAATTTAAAGTGCCTGCTCAGAACTGTCATATTCAAGTTTATCAACCAAGAGTCATTATTAAAATATCATTAATACATCCGGGCACGGCGGCTCACACCTGTAATCCCAGCACTTTGGGAGGCCGAGGCAGGCCGATCATCTGAGGTCAGGAGTTCAAGACCAGCCTGGCCAACGTGGCAAAACCTCATCTCTACTAAAAATACAAAAACTGGCCGGGCGCGGTGGCTCACGCCTATAATACCTGCACTTTGGGAGGCTGAGGAGGGCGGATCACAAGGTCAGGAGATCGAGACCATCCTGGTTAACACGGTGAAACCCCATCTCTACTAAAAAATACAAAAAATTAGCCGGGCGTGGTGGTGGGTGCCTGTAGTCTCAGCTACTAGGGAGGCTGAGGCAGGAGAAGGGCATGAATCCAGAGCTTGCAGTGAGCCGAGATAGCGCCACTGCACTCCAGTCTGGGCAACAGAGCGAGACTCCATCTCAAAAAGAAAAAAATAAATAAATAAATAAGCTGAGTGTGGTGGCACATGCCTGTAACCCCAGCTATTTGGGAGGCTGAGGCAGGAGAATCACTTGAACCTGGGAGGTAGAGGTTACAGTGAGCTGAGATCATGCCATTGCACTCCAGTCTGGGAGACAGAACGAGATTCCATCTCAAAAACAAAAAAACAAACAAAAAAAACCATTAAGACATATGAGAATTGCACTGAAGGTGCACATTTCAATAACATATAGCTATTCTGGAGGGAAAAAGTATATCTAGAAAAACAGCTTCCAAGGTTGAGGTAAAAATCACAGGGCACTCAATAATATGCACTGATTTTTCTTCCCTCTTGAAGTACCAGAGCAGAGCTACATTCACAGAGCATTCCTGCAGGCTGCTTGCTTCACCATTAAGCAAGTCTTGACAGTTTCAAAGATGTTATGTTTTCAAAGACAGTTTTTCAGTTGTGTTTCTATTAAAAGCCAATTTTCAAATGGCTAAAAATTACAGATTATCTAAAAATCTTAGAGTCCACCTCTATTAAAGAAGAATAAGCTGGGAATGGTCAAATAAATGTAACCCAGAAAAGTGCCCTAATGTACTTTAAAAACATTTTTAGAGATAATGATTCCCAAATTTCCCTTACTGAAATTCAAGGAAGGTCACAAATAGCAGCCACTTTAAAAACAGTGCTCCAATTACTCATCCCCTAAGCTCTGCACAAAGGTTTATGGAGGGGAGATGCTCAGATAACTTGAGCATCTGTTATAGGATGCAGTCACTCCAGAAGAGCTGACTCCTTAGGAAATTTTCTTCTCACAAAGCAACAAATAAGAAAAACTCCAAGGTCTTTGTTTCAGCATCTGGCTGAAATCAAGGTTAAGGATAATGAAACCTACACAACCCCAGAATGTAACATATGACAGTATTTTTGGCCTGTAGAAAAGGTGTCTTCCTTAATCTGCATTAAGCTGTTGCTTTTCTCAATGAAAGAATATCCTTTTGCAATTGTTGGAAATGTTTAAGAAATGTCCACAAAACTATTTGAGTTGGCCTAGGATAGAACTAGAATTCTACCTAGGAGTAAGCCAGTACAGTCGCTCTAAGAGCAATAGTAACGCATATACCAGTATACGTCAGTCAAAGGGTAGATCATCTGATCATTTCTCAATTATTCAGGAAAAGCTTGGCACCCCAAATTATACACCAATGCATTAGACTTAACAAGATTATTAGACCATGGGTTGAAGTATAAGCTCTCACCAAATTTCAAGAAATATAGAGATTTTTAATGCATTCACTATGGAGGGAAAACATAAATATGTAACAGAAAACCTTCTTAAGTAGCCAGAAAATTATCCAAACTATTTCGTCTGCAAAAATGACAACACTGAATTCAGAAATCAATGACTAAAACTGCACAAGCATTTCCCATATTTTCCTTTTCCATTTCAAAAAGGGAAAAGCCAGTGGGCAGAAAATATCAGATATTTGATAAATCAAAATTCTGCTATAAATAGCAGGGGGTTTTTTGTTTTTTTTGTTTTTTTCCCTGAGACGGAGTTCGCCCTGTCCCCCAGGCTGGAGTGCAATGGTGCAATCTCGGCTCACTGCAACCTCTACCTCCCGAGTTCTAGCGATTCTCCTGCCTCAGCCTCTCAAGTAGCTGGGATTACAGGAGTGTGCCACCACACTCAGCTAATTTTTGTATGTTTAGCAGAGGCGGGGTTTCACCATGTTGGTCAGACTGTTCTCTAACTCCTGACCTGAGGTGATCCGCCTGCCTCAGCCTCCCAAAGTGCTGGGATTATGGGCATGAGCCACTGCGCCTGGCCAAATAGCAGGTCTTCTAAGAATGACAGTTTGAGTGACATTTCCTCCCCGCAATGTGACTTTGGAACTAATCCACCAACTCACCTTATTCCATTTCAAAGTTAGTAGTAAATCTTGCTTTTGAGTCCAACTTCAGGTAATCTCTCAAAACCTAGATTAAAACAATTATGAACTTTATTAGTAGTTATTTCCAAATTTTGAAAAACACACAACTATATCTCACAGTAAGTAAAAGGGGGAAAAAAAACACACCACTACTAATCAAATCACAACTGTGAAATTTTATACTTTGTCTCTAAAACCTTCTTTAATTGGTAATCTCTTTATATGCAGCTCAATACACATTTATTGGGCTTTTTTTTTTTTAAGACAGTGTTTTGCTCTTGTCGCCCAGGTTGGGGTACAGTGGCAAGATCTCAGCTCACTGAAACTTCCACCTCCCGGGTTCAAGCAGTTCTCCTGCCTCAGCCTCCTGCGTAGCTGGGATTACAGGTGCGCACCACCATACTGGCTAATTTTTGTGTTTTTAGTTGAGACAGGGTTTCACCATGTTAGCCAGGCTAATCTTGAACTCCTCACCTCAGGTGATCCACCTGCCTCAGCCTCCCAAAGTGCTGGGATTACAGGTGTGAGCCACTGTACTGTGCCCCGCCTCAACACATATTTAAATTTAAGCCAACCAACAGCCATTCCCACTTAAACAACAAATTCTTGCTTGGCTATTCATTCAGTCTGTCCACAGACTGCTACTCAAGGATCTCACCCTGGAAGCTGTATGTATAAAAGAAAACAACAACAACAAAGTGCTTTTGATGAGCTGGTCCATCACATGCCTATGGGAATCACTATTCCAAAATGCTAGTTCTCTACAGGGAGCAATTTTGTGCCCCCAGGGGATATCTTGCAACATCCGGTAACATTTTTGGTCATCACAAGTGAAGCGGTGGGGGGGACGGACACACTATTGGCATCTAACATACAGAAACCAGGGAAGCCGCTAAACATCTTACAATGCACAAGACAGTCCCCTCCAACAAAGAATTATCCTGCCTAAAACGAAAATAGTGGTGAGGTTGAGAAACCCTGTTCCGAAAAAACTAAACACTCTGTGTATTTGGAAATTCCAAAATTCTCACACTGCTCATTTCAGATCACATAGTAAGCTCCCACTATAGTCGTATTTCCTATGAATACTAAGCTTATTGGTTAAAAGAATACCCACATACATGCCCAATAGTAATCATCTACAGCACATGTACCAATTTCTAAAATGTATTCAAATAACTCAGACACGTCCATAAGAGCTTCCAATAAATAATTTTAAACACTATTTCAAACTATGCAATTGTCAAACTCTGTTCCCAACCACATAAATTGGAAGCTAAGAAGAATAAAAATCATCAGAACTTAGTTTCACTCACAGATATTCCCAATTCCTACTGAGGACAAAAGAGGAAGTTCCTCTTCCCAGCCTATCAACCTGGACATTAGGACTCCCACCTTTTATTCAGCTAAATAAAAAAGCACTTCAAACAAGACTTACCAAGGGCCTATCATGCCCTCACACTATGATCTCATGTAATATGGTAGAACGGAGCTTGGTAAGACCCCGCAACACACCTTTCCTACACTACCATAACCAAATCGTACAAACATCGGAAGAAAACTGTGGGTAAAATAAACCTCTAAAGAAGGAATGTCCAATCTTCTGGCTCCCCTGGACCACAGTGGAAGAATTACTATCTTAAGCCACACATAAAACACACTACCGATAGCTGATGAGCTTTAAAAAACATTGCAATAAAATCTCATAATGTTTTAAGAAAGTTTACAAGTTTGTGTTGGGCTGCATTCAAAGCCATCCTGTGCCACATGTGGTCCGTGGGCTGCAGGTTGGACAAGCTTGCTCTAAAGGATATTCTGAGAGTCAGATATCTAAGACAACAAAACTTGCTGTTTTTACACAACTGGCCTACAGCTTACACCCACGGAATAGGCGAAGAAATCTATAACACTCAAAATATATACTTCATTTTGTTAATCTTTAATTAATGAGCTATAACTAATTATATAAATAAGACACGCCTGGCAGCTGATCTGCAGTAGTAATCCATTAGGAACATGAATAAACATGCAAATTTTAAACTCAAGCAAAAGGACAGGATTTATGAACACACTTAGAAAGATTCCATCAGAATTACTCCATTCTAATTGAACAAGATTTCCATATGTGGCAAATGGGCTTATTCTAATTAAAGTCTGACTTTGTCTTCAGAATCCTCAGTGTATACAGGAACCACCCACATCAGGCTCAACCACAGTAACTCGAAGCAGCAAGTGGACCAGGGGCTGTGGGTAGCGGGGCAGAGACCAGTGCTCACACCCTAAAGCACTAGAAGCACCAGAAGGTTTGGCAGTCCAGGTAGAACCTGTGCCAGAGGCAGGACTCCAATCAGGAGCTCCCACTCATTGCAACCTCTGGCCCAGCCAACTCCTTGGGAAGCTTTGCTGAATGTCGTGCTTATCCAAAGCTGAAACGGAGTAGAAGAGGCTAACATATGTTCTAGATTCAAGGTGCCTGTGAAATCAGTGTAGAGACTACCACACCTCCACTACAGAGAGAAGACAACTGGGGAAGGCAGCACCAGTTAAGAGTTAGACAAACAATGACAGGTTCAAGGACAACTTTTCAATATCCATCAATGGCTAACAGAACAAAGCAATGCTACAAAGAAAGGAAAGCCCAGAAATTACTAGGAAGGTTCAGAAGTAGTAGTGCATGATACGAAATTTAACCTCTACCCCCATTTTTTTCTAGATTTAAATTAGTCCTTAAATAAAAATTCATAATAAAGTTTCAAAACATAAACATTTTTTTCCTCTCTTAGCAGTAAAATATATTCAGTTCCAAAAAAGAAAGGTTGCTCAATTTCCTGTCAAAAGCAATCAAGAGAAGGCCACCTACACTGTAAAAGCAGCAAGAAAAAAAACAAAACGCTAAAGAAAAGTCTGATGCGTGGGCGTATACAAAGTGCAATGTAACTACCACCCTGAGTTTTCAAAAGTTCTTTTCCCTGATCATTCTGAGAAATATGAAAATTAGTGTAACTGCTAAAGAGAAGTTTGACCTCCAGTCTATTTAAGGAAAACAAGCCCTATGATGGATCTAAGTCGCCTCAAAGGAAGACAGGTATGGAGGGAGGGGGGAAGGAATTCTATGTATTTAACCTATGGTTTTCTGTACCGAGGGAAAAGGGGAGATTCTGCCAAAGAGACAATTTGCATGTAATGTTCTCACAGAAAGAACATTATTCTGACAATGAATCTTCTCCTTATAGCCACCCTTAGCCCCACCCTGACTCACACAATTTTCTGGACTAGAACCATCTTCATCCAAGGCTGAGTATTCTTAATCTGAAAATATGAAATCAGAAATACTCCAAAATCTGAAACTTTTTAATGCCAACGTGACTTTCAGTGCTCAGAGGAAATGCTCATTGGAACACTTCAGATTCCAGGTTTTCAGATTAGGGATGCTGAACTGGTAAGTATACTACAAATATTCCAAAATCCAAAAAAATTAAAAATCCTAAACACTTCTGGTCTCAAGCATTTTGGATAAGGGAAATTCAACCCATATGTTTAATCCTAAATGTTTAGGGGCTAACCATTCACAAATATGTATGTGAGCTGACTAGATTATGAATTAGCTAGAGCATCACATTCACCACTCTACCAAATGCCCTCACCCTGCTTATACTTTCTGAAAATGTGAAATTCTAAGACAGGCAATCAACAGCCCAGCACTTTGAAAAGTAAACTAAAAGCCTACTGAAATATGCTTAGTACTAAGGTAGACACAGTGTGATGAAATAAGAAAGAAAGAAAGTGCTTTAATGGCTCACCAGCAGATTGAGAAGAAAAGAATAGCATACACAAAGTAAGTTAAAATTAAATACAGTATTGTCATTGAACACAATGAGGTGCCATATTTTTGTAAACTACACTTTCCATTCAAAGAAGCAGTTTGGCACAAAGGCAAAATAGATGAAGGAAATAAATAATGGGCCAAGAATGTATTAATGTGATGATTATAAATATTAAAATACAGCATACCAAAAGACAAATCAGGATGTATAATAACAGGAAGGCCACCATGGTCAGGTAGTTTCAAGACAAGGAAGCCCAACAAGCAAGTCCCTTAAACCTTATAAATGACTTTGATAAGCTAACAATTCTGTTATTAAGTCAACTGTGAGAGGTTTTGCTTTGTTTTACTTTACAACTTCAGACCAACCTACAAAAATGTCACAAGAACACTACAGATAACTTTTTTTCCTGAACTGTTCGAGACTAAGTAGCCAACGTGATGGCCTATCACTCCCAGAGTTTATAGTGAGTAATTTCTATAAACAAGGGCATTCTCCTACAAAACTACAATAATGGCGACCATCAAAAACCAGAAATTAATACTGCTGTTATGCTGTCATCTACTTTACAGCCTAGATTTGACTTTCTCCAATTAGCCTAATCCTTTTATTAAGAGGTCCTTTCTCCAGAAGGACCCAATTCTTTACTAAAGGTGAAACCTAGTTTTCAACTTTCCCTTCCCTATAAGAGCAGTAAATCTGGCTCCCACTAACGTCAATGTTTATTTATTGGATTTATCCCTCACACCACATGTCATATAATGCCTTCCCTACCTGTGATCCTGTATCAGAAACAGCCAGTCTCTCTAACCAAAGGACCCATAACGAGGTGACCTGGCAAAACAAAAAGTTTGACACAAAAACCACTCTACTCTAGCCACACCACAGAAAAAAATATTCAACCTCACACCCCCATCCTATCATCAACGGCCAAGTGGAGAACCAAGAGTTCTACATTCACCTGCTTCTGATGAGGCACCCTTATTTACAGACTACATGTAAGAAGATAACACTTTTACAGAGTCCAAATGGGCCAAACTAAGAATATATTACTTATAGATACACTCACTTTAAAAAGCAAGAGAATGTTGAACCTGCAGTCCAGGACAGTGTTATTTCCAGAGGGAAAGAGGAGGAGGGGATCACAGGGGAACACACAGTAGCTTCAAAGTAAAACCTGCAAGTGCTAAGCACGAGTTCCTCGACATACAAGATTTAAGCCTCGGCCAAACCATGAGGACGTCTTTAGGAGGGTCCCAATTTTACATCAGAGATTTGAGGCCTAAAAAGGTTAAGCCCATTGCCTGTGGTCACACAACTAATAAGCAAGTGAGTGCTCAGATGCAAGCCCACAGCTGTCTGACTCCAGCCTCTTCCTGCTCGCTCCCTTCCTCAACACAGAGAAAAGACAGGCAGGAGAAATGCAGCTGTGATTCTGAACCAACTGGTGGCTTCTAAGGGAGAGATTCCTACTGTACTTCTAAACCATTTCTCAGAGGGTTTTAGAGTAAGGGAAGTGCAGTTCCAAAACCGGGGGGGGGGGGGGGGGAACATCTTCCTGAAAGCAAGGAAAGGGGAAAGGGGGTGGAGGCACAAACCTGGGCCCTGCTTGGCACTGCAAGAGCAATATGAACAATCCTCGAGCGAGAGTCCCCATCACATTCCATAGGCTACCAAGTCGGACCCAATTCAGTTACTAAGTAAAGGCCCTGGGAAAATCTTTTTACTAGTTGTTTTTGTTTTCTTTTATTCTGAAATTGGGGGACAGGAGAGAGAAGACCAGCAAACCATTCGTAAAACTCTAAACATAGCCTAAATATGGTAAAACTATAAACTGCTTAGCCCTCAGCATGAAACATGAAATTAGTGACAAAATTTTGAGTCTTTCTGAAGAATTCATATAAAGGAATACGAAGGCAGAACAATGCTTCTCTGTAGCAAAGACCAGACACTTGGGAAGCTTAAATACCACTCTACTATCTGAGGATGTTTTAAAACTGTTTTCTAAAAACTAAAAAGATGGAACTACATAAAAAGATAACAAGCAAAAAAAATGTTATTGTCTTCTCAAAACATCAGAAATAACTGCATTCTAACTGCATTTCTGGTAGAGGTATCTCCAGAACCCATCAAAGTCATTCATAACAACTCACACCACCTGGAAAAATCTCATGATCAGCACTGATGATTTTGTGACCTTAATTCATCCTTTCTAAGACTATATTTTAAAGGGAATCAAGCCTTTCCATTGTTGATTTTCCATCGTTGGTGGAATATAACTGAATCCAAGATCATTTTAAGCCTAACCTCGCCTACAAAGAACAAAACAAAAAATCCTGCTAAGCTCCATCTCCCCCTGCTGTCAACCTTTTCTTTCTAAAAAAGAAAAAGTCTAGAAACAAGGCCATACACCAAAGAAAATGCTACAGAATAAAAGAAATAAAAGGACATACAAAATGGCATAAAAATAATTCACCAGCCTGGACAACATGGCAAAACCTTGTCTCCACAAAAAACAAATTAGGCAGCCATGGTGGCACATGTCTGTAGTCCCAGCTAATTGGGAGGCTGAGGTGGGAGGATCATTGGGGCCCAGGAGTTCCAGGCTTCAGTGAGCTATGATCACGCCACTGCACTCCAAACTGGGCAACAAAGTGAGACCCTGTAAAGAAAGAAAGAAAAGAAGAAAAGAAAAGAAAAGAAAAGAAAAAAGAAAAGAGGGGAGGGGAGGGGAGGGGAGAGGAGAGGAGAGCAGAGAGAAAGAAAGAGAAAGAGAGAAAGAGAGAGAGAAAGAAAGAAAGAGAGAGAGAAAGAAAGACAGAATGAAAGAAAGAAAAAGAGAAAGAAGAGAAGAGAAAAGAAAAGAAAAAAAAGAAGAGAAGAGACAGGAAGGAAGAGAGAAAGGAGTGAGGGAAGGAGGAAGGAAGAGAGGGAGGGAGGGAGGGAGGGAGGGAGGGAAGAAGGAAGGAAGGAAGGAAGGAAGGAAGGAAGGAAGGAAGGAAGGAAGGAAGGAAGGAAGGAAGGAATTAATTCAAAACTCATGTAAACTTTATGTTGCAGCCTAAAACTGTTTACAGTATATCAAAGCCAAGGCATGTAAAGTCATCCTCTAAATACAATAAGCAGGTGGTGAGAAGCACAATCAAAAATAAATCTCACTAGATAAAAAGGGAAAGCATTTAATAGACAACCGGACAAGGTGAAGAGTCTTTTTAATTAAAAGCTTTTTAGTTACTTTCTTCCACCTCCCGGATTTGAGTGATTCTCCTGCCTCAGCCTCCCGCATAGCTGGGATTACAGGCACACTCCACCACCCAGCCAATTTTTTTATTTTTAGTAAAGGCGGGATTTCTCCATTTTGGCCAGGCTGGTCTTGAACTCCTGACCTCAGGTGATCTGCCTGCCGTGGCCTCTCAAAAGTGCTGGGATTACAGGCGTGAGTCACCGCGCCCAGCTACTTTAGTTACTTTCTTTATGAAAAGTGATCAGGTGCTAATGAATTCAGCATCTGGCATTAGAAAGACAAGAAGTCATCCTATAGAATATCTCAATGAAGAATGCTGAATAAATTCATCCACAGGCACTTGTTTCGTTCATCCTACTGCATTAAGCTCAAGTTGTCCCAACACAACTAACAATTATCCTTGAAAATTTAAGGAGAATAGCTCAGCTTTAAAACAAACTTAAAATCTAGAAAAGAAAAGAAAAAATATATTACTTCAACTTCAAAAAAGGGAAAATCCTGAAACATATTGAAGAATTTCTTTGTAAACTCCTAGATAATGAATTTTGGGTAAAAATCAATATGGCTTATTAAAAATAAATCCCCCCCAAGGTAATCTAATTTACCGTTATTGAGGCAACCCTCTTATCAAGGGACCACAAGAATTGTATTTCTTAACTTAAATATTGATTTGACAATGTATGAAGACACAAGAAAGGTGTTCTTCCCAGAAAAGCATATCCCAATGGTTCTTCGACCTCAAGTCATAAAAATTTTTCTTATTCTTCCTTTCCCTGCAATTCTAAACAAAATTTCTGCATAGACAGAGACAAGCAAATGAAATGACTGAAAAAAGGCCAAAGAAGTGATGACAAGATGTCAGTGGCACCCATATAATCATTATATCCCTTGCAATATATGTATACAGCATTTTAGAAATTTTTACAGGTTAGTTATCTTCATTTTTGAGGCTTCTCCATCTCAGCAGAAGTTCATCTTCCCAGCTGCTCAAGCCAAAAACCTACAATTCATTTACATTCTTCTTTCACACCCCACATCCATTCTGTCAAGACCTATAAATTCTACCTCCCAAAGACCATCTCGACTCCTTTACTTCTCTCCACCTCCACTGTCCTTCACAATGGCTGAAGTCACTATTAGCTCTCGACTAGACAGCTACCCCCGATTCCTTATTAATCTTCTTTCTACCCATGATTATTTTCCACAGAGTAGTCAGACTGACTTGTTAAAAGGTTAGTAAACTATATCTTATTATTCCCCTGCTTAAAAGCCTCTAACGTCTTCCCATGGCCTCAGTTGTCAAGAAATGTGAAGAATGTAAAAATTCTGCCCTACATGTGAGCTAACAAGTTAGCCTGCCACACAGCTACATGGATGCCTGCAGAAGACATGAGACTCCAGGGTCAGAGACAAAGGATATTATTACAGCAGTAGCAGTGGCCAAACTATCAGTATTTTTTCGTGCTAGTCCCTTAAGCCTCAATTCCCACCAGGTGACACAAAGAGAACAAGATGACATCAGCACAACAGCAGGTTGTGTCACAGAAGAGTAACTCCAAGCTTAGTGAATTGACATCTTTTGTAATGGGCAGTAACCTTGCCAGGCCTTTACCCCAAAAGGGACATTCTCTTTCTCTTCCAAGGCCATTCACGATACAAATCATCCTTGAAAAGATCATCCAGAAGGCAGACAATCAATGTAGAAACACAAGAGACAAGTGGAGAACTGTCCCCCAACATTAGAGTAAGCGCCAAGTTTCTTGCTATGGTCTGTAAGGATCTACATGATTAGTTCTTTCTCTTCAATTTCATCTGGAACCTCTGTCTCCCCAGCATACTCACTCTAGCTCCACTGGCCATCTTTGATGCCTTCCAATGAGCTAAGTTCTTTCATGCCTCATGTACTTTGCCTGCACTGGTCCTTTTGTCAAAAATGCTCTTTGCCTAGCTTAGGTGTCAGTTCCTCAGAAGGACCTTTCCTGGTCAGTCTATCTACTTAAGCAGCTACCCTCACTTATTACCTTTTTACCACTTTGCTCACTCATTCATTTGTGCAATAAGCATTTACTGAGCACCTGCTATGTACCAATCATTGTTACCACAGGCACAATAATTATTTTTGGTACTTGTTTATTTACTGAGTCTTCCTCAAGGTGAAAACCTTGTCTTTTTATTCATCCTTAAATGCCTAGAGCTTAAAATTATGCATTCATTAAAAACTCTGTTGAATAAATGAACAATTATTACAATACCAAGAATCAAAACATTTGCAGATTGGTATGGGAAAGCAACCTGACACTGCACAAGTATGGAATTGGAGCCAGATGTCCTAAATTCAAACCCCAGAATCATCATTTAATGGCACCCAAGGAATCCTACTAAGTTCTTTGTAAAATGAAGTCCTTTCCTACCTAACTCACAAAATTATTGTTAGGATCAAATAACAGAATTTAAATGGAAGCCCCTGCAATGCTAAAAGTAATTCAAGACCTGTAACAAGTTAATAGTTAATATACGCCTACTGTGAGGCTGGTCCTACTACGGAAACTTACAATAAAAATTTATAACTTAAGCGAAATTAGAAAACACTTTGTTCTTTAATAAATTTGAAGGGGGAAAATGGTTCTTCCCCCATTACCCTAGGCTCTGTAACCCAGGGTGGAGTGCAGTGCAGTGGTGCAATCTCTTATCACTGCAATCTCCACCTCCCGGGTTCAAGCAATTCTCCTCAGCCTCCTGAGTAGCTGGGACTACAGGCGCCTGCCATCAAGTCCAACTAATTTTTGTATTTTTAGTAGAGACGGGGTTTCACCATGTTGGCCAGGTTGATCTCGAGCTCCTGACCTCAGATGATCTGCCCACCCCGGCCTCCCAAAGTGCTGGGATTACAGGTAGGAGCCATAAAAGGTGAGTTGCCTTTACCTGATCTTGATCCTAAAATACTAAAAGAATGCTTTTTGGTTACCAAAGTTATTTTTAAGCAAGCCAATCCAATGCAAATTTAGAAAAAGTTGACTATAGTTATACCCCTGAGTGCCAACCTTCAAAACAGAATTTCTAGCTTTCTGGCAAAAGTTATGAATCTATAAATTTTAAGTATTAATTTACTGACTTTAACTGAAACCAAAACAGTCTCTTCACTGTGAGGTGGGTGGGTGGGTGTGGGTGTGTGGGTGTGTGGGGGTGTGTGTGTGTGTGTGTGTGTGTGTGGTCAAGGGAAAGTAAGCTTCATCCTATTATAGATACAAAAGAGTAGTTTCAGAGGAAAGGCACCAGGTGGCCTACAGGAGGAAATAGTCATCATACTGAAGAGTGAGCAGAGGACTGGGACTGGCAACTAGACTACAAACCAGACCATCAACTTGGACAAGCTGCACAGCTGGCTTGAGCTCACCCATCCACAAGCTCATTTTCTATAACTTCATGATAAAATTACTCAGAATTTAATTTTGAAGGGTACTGCTTCTGTAACACTGAAGTATAAACTGATAAAAAAAAACGACAGCCATTTTTAAAAAGCAGAACGTGAAAGAGTATGATAAAGATTCTTTTTTTTTTTTTTTTTTGGAGACGGAGCCTCAGCCTGTCGCCCAGGCTGGAGTGCAGTGGTGTGATTTCGGCTCGCTGCGACCTCTGCCTCCTGTGTTCAAGCGATTCTCCTGCCTCAGCCTCCTGAGTTGCTGGGATTACAGGTGCCTGCCACCACGCCTGGCTAATTTGTTTGTATTTTTAGTAGGGACGGGGTTTCACCATCTTAGCCAGGTTGGTCTTGAACTCCTGACCTAGTGATCCACCCACCTTGGCCTCCCAAAGTGCTGGGATTATAGGTGTGAGCCACCAGGCCCTGTCAAGATGCTTTTTATATAACATTTTTCAAACTCATTATACATATATCTAAATAACTAACAGGTACACTGTGCTAGCAAAAAGAAGGCATATGAATTGGTACTTCTAAAACTTAAAATCACAAAGAAAATATTAAATTGAGGCAGAGAAGTACATGAAAAGTCTGTTTGGCACTGCTATGAAAGACACCCAGTTTAAGAAGAATGGAGACAGATGATCTACAATGTACAAGGCCCTATCTCTACAAAATAAAATTCTAAAACCTAGCCAGGTATGGTGGTGTGCACCTACCATTAATACAATGCCATTAATACACTGCCTCTTGATTATAAGTTAATTTTCAGTGTGTTCCCAGCACTATATGAATGAATGAGACTCATTATTTCATCTAATTCCTTGCAAAGTAATTATTAGCCATTTTTTTTTTAATTTGAGAAAAGACTCCTAAGAGTTAAGTAACTTGGCCAATGTCATACAGTTAACTTAATAACAGGACAAGCAGTGATTCCACCCTAAGTCACTTGATACAAAGCCTAGGTTTCTACCATTGTATTATGCAGCCTCTACCTTACAGTATTTATAATAATTGTAATTTAGGCATAATTTATAAATTATTAGTTTACCGTTGACAATGTTACATAAAAATGCATGTTATTAACAACAAACTGATAAAATGTTTATTTTATATCTTTTCAGAAAAAAACTGGAAAAATACACAAGTAAAAAAAATCTTACGATATTTATGAGTGATAAGATTACTGGTAAATTTATTTCTATTTCTCTGGGTTTTCCTTAATTATGATATATAACTTACCAAAAGTTAATTTTTTTCTTAGCATTCATTTAACATTTTATATTTTTAGTTATGCCTATCTACCTTAATTAAATATAACTTTTGCTAAAAATATTGGGATAAATGGGAACACTAACTGAGGAAAGTAATGTAAAGAAAAATGTTTTAGAGCACACACAAGCTACATTTCAGGACAGGTATGTTTCTTTCTGTTTTCTGGAACCTATCAAAACTAAACTATGATTGTAAAACATGATAAAGTTTAATATAACTGCAGAGTTGAAGAGACGAACAACAAAGAAAAATACGCCATACAATTATATCAGACAGCCTTTAAGTAACACTAAAAAAAAAAAAGAAATAAAAAAAGCCTTTTTATTTTATATTTATGCAAAAAAGAATAAAGATAGTAAAAGAGGGGCATTCAGAATCCCATAACTTGGAGGCAATGTTCAAGGAAAATTACTAAAACCAGCCAAGTCAGTGTAACTTGAGAAGAACACCCTTGGAAACTACAGCACGAAATCTTCTTGAAAAAATATAAGTTTTAGTGACTCTTCAGGCATTTGAGCAGATTAACAGTAACTGAACAAACTACTTAGTGGCTCTGAAATGTTGTTTAAGCTAAACAACAACTCAGACCATGAATACTCACAAGCAATCAAATTTACTTTTTAAAATACATACTCTTCTCATTTTGCTCAATGACCCCATATCATGTTCACTAAACCTCTTCGGAAGCACTGCTCCTTCGTTGTGGAGGCTGCAGCAAGTGCAACCTGAAAATGGGAGGTACATAAATTTCATTTCCCTAAAGGAAACTACCACTCTACTACTCACTGAGTAATCTGACAAGAATTTAGCATCTGTCTTAGAAGTCATCAAGTGATATGCACTCCAATAGAAGCACAGGATCAGGAGAGCAGAAAAGGGGACCTTCAACTGTTTCCAAAATGCTTTAAGACCTGAAGCAAATATGACAAAACATTAAGACCTGATGAAGCTGGAAGGCATTATATTATTCCTTATCCTTTCCAGTTTGTTTGAAATATTTTAAAATTAAAAACAGTAATGTTTAATATGTATATATTGACATAGATATTAACATATATAACAATATATAAACATATATACATATGTATATATTAATATATACACATATTATGTGTATATAACATACATATAATATATACATATTAACCTGTATAATATATATACATATTTATATAGTATATAAAATATATAATATATGAAATATATAAAAATATATAATATATAAAATATATATATTAATATGTGTACATATTATACAGGTTAATACAACACTCATTCCTCCTAGTATATTTGAATCAATTAAAACACACATACGATCTCAACATCCCTCCAGCCTTATCTGTGCCACTTGACCACCCAAGGCAGCCACTGCTGACGTGAATACCAAACATTTCCTAGGATTCAAATTGCTCTTTTGCAAAGCATGAATTCATAAAAAGTGCCATATGATAGGATTAAAAAAAATAATTCTTTTGATTTACTTTGGTAATGATGCCAAAATAGTCTTAAGTCCCCTGAGATGGTTTATGTGGATGCCTTCAATCCACTTTTAAAATGAAAATACGTAGGTTTACTTCTTGAAATGGCACAATTCCAGAACAGATAGTCCTAATCCCCCAGAGAAAAGCACAGGTTCTCAAGGCACCTTACAAAGTATGCCACCTACTTTTCACACCAGAAAAGTCACTTTTGGTATTAAGATGACAAGAAGATATATTAATGGCAAGCTCAGACCTTTAAAAAGTGAGTTCCTGGGCTGGGTGTGGTAGTGCAGCTGATGCCTGTAATGCCAGCACTTAGGGAGGTGAAGGCATGTAGGCAGATTGAGCTCAGGAGTTTGAGACCAGCCTGGGCAACATGGTGAAATCCCAACTCTAAAAAAACAAAAAATACACTTTGTGAGGCCAAGGCGAGTGGATCACTTTGGGTCAGGAGTCAGAGATTAGGCTGGCCAACATGGCGAAACCCGTCTCTACTAAAAATACAAAAATCAGCCAGGTGTCATGGTGCACACCTGTAATCCCAGCTACTCGGGAGACTGAGGCAGCACATTCGCTTGAACCCAGGAGGCGGAGGTTGCAGTGAGTCGAGACTGCACCACCGCACTCCAGCCTGGGTGACAGAGCAAGCGTCTCAAAAAACTAATAAATAAATAAGAAGAAGAAGAAGAAAAGGTGTGATGGTTTACACCTGCACCTGTAATCCTAGCACTTTGGGAGCAGAGAAGGGAGGATGGTTTGAGGCCAGGGATTCAAGAACAGCCTAGGCAACACAGCAAGGCCCTATCTCTACAAAATAAAATTCTAAAACCTAGCCAGGTATGGTGGTGTGCACCTGTGGTCCAAGCTACTCAGAAAGGTAAGACGTGAGGATTGCTTAAGCCCAGGGGTTCGGGGTTACAGTGAGCTACGATGGTACCACTGCGCTCCAGCCTAGGCAACAGAGAAAGACCCTGTTTGAAAACAACACAACAAAAGTGCGTTCTTAACTGTCTTCTCACTGAAAGAACCACAGCCTACATTTGTATGGTGCTTTTGACTACATGGGCAAAAGTCACTACATGGAAACTACTCTCATTTATAGGAAACAGATGAGGTGAATAATACAAACATCATCAACTGCCTCCCTCTTCCCTTCATTAGATTTTAAGAAACATTTGGTTAGTGACAAAACAAAAACTTGAAAAGCAGAAGTTCACAGCTGAAACAGGACCTGAATATGCATCAAGGAACATGTTATGAGCATCATAGTGGTCAGTCCTAAATGACATGATTTCAGCTGTATGTTTCCTTATTCTCAAAAATCAGTGCTAAACTTACTTGCCACTCCTCAATGAAAGTTGACATCTATCTCCACCCTCACCAGCCAAACAGGTTAGATTTTAATTAAGGTGCAATTATTACTTTATTTAAGAATATGTACTTACTTTAATTCAAACACTTATGAAACATCTATTGGGTATAAGGTTCTGAGCAAAAAGCTGTGGAGCTCCAAAGATCACAATGATCTTGAACTTCCTTTTGAAAAGTTCACAACCTAATTCACAGGGAAGGATATGTAAAAGCAGCAAGGACACAAAGTGTAAGTAGGTACCACTTCAAGGACAGCAAAAGAACACAAAGTCCTACTTTGTCCTTACTATCCATGTGGTATCTGTCATCTAGCTTTGGCCTCACCCTTCAGAAAGCCAGGGAACTCAAGTGCCTACTTCAACATCATTTCTGGCACCCATGAACTTGTGTGCTATCAATCATTATGAGATTACAAAGATGATCATCAAATCTCAGCATCCCAAGAGTGTCAGTCACAAAAGGTGTGTCATTCAGAGTCACTGCTCATGTGTAAATATCCACTTCTAAATACAGGGAATACATTAATCTGAATGAAACTTGGAGGACTTGTAATTCTATCAGGTAGTTTAAGTGAGTACTCAATTTATTAATGCAAAAGAAAATGCTACAATTCGTTTTCACTCAGACCCAAAGTATCAACATTTACTAGGTGAGCTGCTGTTGACAAAAAATATTGCCATGATTGTAGTGAAAACATAATTTTACATATAAAAATAGTTCGAAACTTCCAAATAACACCTGGAACATAATAATCTTTGAAAATTAGTCTAAAGAAATGCAATTACATTTTGGTTATTTAATTCCAGTTAGGCCATCAACCTTTCAAGAAAAAAAGAAACTCTGTGGTAATTTGTCACATCTTATAAAAGTCAATTAAAAGTAGAACACAAACTCTGCCACCTAAGATGCTAAAAATGCCTCACTGTGTACTTATATAAGATGTACAAACAAGATGAAATAGTGGCTTTTATAATTAAAAGGCTACCTGAACAAAAGAAATTCTGAATACCATACTTGGCAACTAATACTAACAAAGCACTACTCCACTAACAACCAAACTGCAAAGAAAATAGTTCATTTGCTGGAAGCAACTAGAAGGGCAAGGAGAGAGACTGAGGCATTGGCACTGGAAGGCTGGAACCATTCCACGAAGTTTTTAAATGACCTGCTCAGGAGCTTAACTTAGCCTGCAGGCAGTGAGCAGCTACCAAAAGGTTGATTAGAAATTCTCACAATGAAAACCATATGTGCCTGTATGCACGCACAAACACACACACACGCACAAACACATTATTCCCTGCCCACCCTAAAGAAATACTAGTAATAAGACACTATTTTATATATATATATATACACACACACACACACACACTAGTAATAAGATTGCTGCAATTTTTGAGGTGAGACATGACTGGGATCTGAACTAGGGTAGTGGAAATAAAGAAATGAATGTAAGAGAGACTGAAGAGATAAAACTGACAACACACGGAAAACAATTACATGTCATGATGGAGGAAAAATGGGACCAAAGTCAACTAAAATCCTTAGCTTAAAGGACTGGAGAAGATGGCTGTACTGTTGTCCAAAGAAAGAAACTGCACCACCATAAAATAAATACACTATTCTCAAAAACAGTATTTCTATCAAGATTACATTTGACCTTTGAAG
Source organism: Macaca thibetana thibetana (assembly GCF_024542745.1). NCBI lineage: Eukaryota > Metazoa > Chordata > Mammalia > Primates > Cercopithecidae > Macaca > Macaca thibetana. The sequence goes on from NC_065584.1 coordinate 36,285,004, forward strand.
TCATTAACAGTTATCTAGAACAGTCAGAATCATCCATTAGCCACACAGAGCCCAGTCCTAGAAAGAGACTCAGCTCCAAATGGGCGTTTTGAAATTTGTCCATTTAGTTTACCTTAAAAACCGTCAGTAAATAATTTAAATTTATCAAAAAATATAAGATATTCTACAGAAAAAACATTCCACAAATGGAACTAACTCAAGATTCTCCATAATGAATAGCATTTGCTCAATGAATTTTATAACAGAATCTAATTTTAATGCTCTTGTTAAAAGAGTTTTAGCATTAACTCGTTACATGGCATTTTAAAATATAGTAAACCTTTTTAAATGACACATGTAGCATAATATAACATATGGTAAACTACTAACAATGCTACTCAAAACAACACAAAATTATAGATATACAATGTAATTAGGGTTAATGCCTAAGAGCCAAGAAAAAATTTTAGCAAAAAATTATACCAGTTTTACCATACCACCTTCTTAATATTCAACCTCAGACAATTGACCACTTGGACCAAATTGCTTTGCAGGACATGCTTGTTTCTAAAGATTAACAGACTGATCTTAAACTGAGAAAAAACACACAAACCCAAGTCAACAAGTCAAAGTACAAGGGTAAATGAACAAACAGGGGACAACAGTTTGCCAGCAGCATAAAAATCAGGTAAAAATAAGTGGGGCAAAAGAAACAAACACATTTTGAGGGTCTGCTAAAAGTCTGGCACTGGGCTGAGAAACCCAAGTGAACTGATTTCAGAACCCAGACACTCCCCTCTACCCCAAACTCACTATATAATAAGTCTTTAGATAATTGGGTATAAACTTCAAGAGGGCAGAGAAGGCTTGGTAACCAGCATATTTATGGGATCTAGAACAGCACCTGGCACAGAGTAAGTCCTCAATAAATATTTACTAGATGCATGCATAAATGGATAAGTGGCTAGATGGCTGAAGAATGGATTTTTTTTTTTTTTTTTTTTTAATGATCTGGACCATGCATACAGAAGGAGATCCTGACACCTTAAGCAAGAGAGGACAAGAAATGTTCTCCAAGCTACTATGTTCCCTTCTCTAAGGAGCACAGGACATTACAGTGGAATGTAAAATGCATGAGCTCCATCATCAGACCTGCATGGGAAGCCAAGTTTCAGATGTACCCTTACTTTGTCCCTGGGCAAGTTACTACTCGGTGGCTGAAATATGTAGACTAATTCCTTAATCTTGAAGTTGTAAAAAGCCTTAACTAAAATAACATATATAGAGTTTCTAGCAAGTACCTGGCGCATAGTTTTCAAACTTAGTAAATATAAATCCCTCCATATACTGGGCCAAAGGAAACAACACTGGTGCTGACACAGTCCTGGTCTTCAAGTCCACAAGAGGAGTCTCAGTGAAAGGAATCCAAGTGTGGTCAACAGCAGGACCAGCTCTTGAGTTTTCAAGAGAGAGGGTCTTGCTCTGCCACCCAGGCTGAAGCGCAGCAGTGCCATCATAGCTCACTGCAGCCTCAAACTTCTGGACTCAAGTGATCCTCGCACCTCAGCCTCCCCAGTAGCTAGGACTACAGGCAAGCCCCACTGCGCTCGGCTAATTGTTTTTTATTTTTTGTAGAGACAGGGTCTTGCTATGTTGCCCTGGCTGGTCTGACACTTCTGGCCTCAAATGATCCTCCTGCCTCAGCCTCCCAAAATGCTAGGATTATAGACATGGCCACCACACCCAGCCTTTCAGTCATTTTTAACCACCAATCCCAAAGCCTCACTCATCATATTATGTAAGCAGCATAAACAGTCATGGTATGAGCCTATGTAGAACTCAAAAAGGAAAGTGGACTCTGCCAGTCCAATGAAACACAGAACAAAACAACACATGCTCTGTGCCTGACAATTTCACCCTTGCCAAAATTATGCCTATTTTTCTTTGTTATCATGTCAAAACTTCTTTCTTGAAAGTATTTGAAATGTATTTTGTAGATCTGATGAAATTATGAATCATTACAAACTCTTTTTAAGAAAAATTTCCTAAGGGCCCTCTCCAAACTAAGAGACCAAAATAACTGCACATTTGGCTATAATTATGCCTTTGTACATTTTCTCTTTCTTATTTCAATAGCATCGCATTATATAATGCAGCCCCATTATTAAACATGACAATAACACCCAAATTTTTTTATCCATAATTGAAATGAAAAGAATTTTTTTAACAAGCTCTAATATAGCTTCTTCTTTTGAGTTAGTATTAAAACGAATCACATAAATTATTTTAACTGTCCTTCTCCTTACTGCTTATCCATCAGGTGAAGTCAGTAGCAGGTCACCTCAAGTTTATCTTAACTTTAGATGGTACCTTGGGCACATTATTAGACTATAAACTTCAGGAATATCTACAATGTTTTTTGCAATAGGAATCCACATCACTTAATTCAAACATGATTCCAAATCACTAAACTCAAATACACAGTTAAGCAGTTTGTTTTTGGATGAGGTCATTTTATTCACTGCTGATTTTAAATGAACATTACAACAGATGTATATAGCAGGAGAGGCTGGAGAATAGGTGAAAAGATCTGAATAAAGGAAGACAGTCACACCAGAGATGTTTCTCAAGCAAGATAGTTCTCTCTTATGCACAAGATCTGAGTATCATTCACCAAGTCTAGAGAATAATACATAAATGCAACAGGAGATTAATGACGTAATATTCCGGTAACTTCAAACCATTTTCTAGTTACAAAATAATAGCAATAGGGGGTTCCAGTTAATGAATGGACATTTGGAAATTAATGCTGTATAATTAACTGGTGAATGGAGAAATTTAAACTAGGGTAATAGGGGTGGCACACCCTGTTTTGATTAGAATCAGCCAGAAGCTATGAGAGAAAGGATGAGTGCCCAGTAGAACAACTCTCTTAAGAGATCTAGGCTGATATGTTAGCAGGGGATAAAGAACAAAATTTGGGTAGCAAGTCAACACCTTCCTCTGCCCTTGCTGGCTTTGATAGTGCATACATCCCAAGAAGCTTTCTGAAGATAACAATGCTGCCCTAGCAATGCAGCCACCTAGGAACAGGATTTGCTTATTCTACTATCAAGTACTTGTCTGCCTGAAAATTTACTTCTCACTGCTTGTTAACAAGTGACTTTCTAGTAGACATCAATGTTCAAAAAATTCTGTTTAAGCATATCAGATTTTCCAGGATCTGATCAGCCCTGGATAACCAGACCACTGGTGTTACTGAACTACAAAGCTATTATTTTTTTATTTTTTTAGAGATGGGGTCTTGCTGTGTCACCCAGGCTTGATGCAGTGGCATGATCATGGCTCACTGCAGTCTTGACCTCACAGACTCAAGTGATCCTCCCACCTCAGCTTCCCAAGTAGCTGGGACTTCAGGTACATGCCACCAATCCCAGCTGAAGTTTTTTTGGTGGGGTGTGGGGAAGATAGAGACTGGGTTTTGCCATGTTGCCCAAGCTGGTCTTGAACTTCTGGCCTTATGTGATCCTCCTGCCTCAGCCTCCCAAAGTGCTCGGATTACAGGCATGAGCCTACACGCCCAGTCACAAAGCTATTATTAAAGCAAGTCCTGCTAGCATGAGTGTGGTCCAGTAAGATTTTATAAAACAGCTTTGGCAAACTACGAGCTCCACACCATATCAGAACATAGTCTGTTCTTCAATTGTCTATAGTGTGCACCCAATTTAATTTGGAACATTTCTTACCACAGATTTCCTGCACTTTCAAATGCATATTAATGTCATCTTTCTTTACACAATTACTTATTTTAAATTTTCCTTAGCCTCATTTTACCCTTTTTTAGACCTAAGATGTGTTTCTTATTGAAAATATTATAATAACTTGACAATTTTTAAGGAGTATTATTAAAAGAAGGTAATCTAAAATACAACATGGTCTTGTAGAAACTAGGAATCCCCCTCCATATACTGACATCCTCTCTACTGGAATATTTAATAAGGGAGTCAAGACAAGTACACTCTTACACACTTCAAAGGTTTAAATCAAACAATCGGTAAGTTCCATTATGTATTTATTATATCTCATGATGTTAAATTCCAAAGCCACAGCCACAATAAAGTATCAATATGGTAAGGCAAGTGAGAATTATATTCATTCATTCAAAAATTACTGAATGCCCAGAATGTGCCATTTATTGAGAGCTTTCAGGCACTGAAAAGTTAAACAGAATACACAGTCCCTGTATTCAAGGATTTTATGGTCTAGGGGAGTAAGCTAAATAAAAAGTTTCAATCGTACTGTAACAGAGGTATGTGTTCAGAAGTACTCGAGCAAAGCAGAAAAACTCTACAGATGTTAACTTTTAAGCTGGTCCTGAGAGGAAAATAAGAATGTATTCAGCAAATAAGAGCAATGTTTAAGGAGAAGAAACAGCAAGGGCACTGAAAGGCAAGAAATCACATTATGCAAGGACTTCACCACCACTAGAACAAACAAGGCTCGGTGACAGGCAAGTGAGAAGAATGCGATCAAAGCAGAAGCCACATCCAGAGGGACTCTGCCATATTAAGGCACTCAGCTTCCATCCTAAAGATTATGGGGAACTCCTGAAGCATCTGCCTGCACCAGAGCCTGTCCATCTCCAGGAGATAAACGGGTATTGGGAGTTGTAGCTTTCCTGCGCTCCCCAAGCCTCTCTGGCTTCCTCTTGCTTGGACAGTTGAGACTTGAGGGCAGGGAGAATGGGCAGATACTCTTTCTCCAAATCTAAATGGACATAGGCTGAAAATCATCCTCAGGGTCCTCTTATACCCACCTGATGCTGAATGGCTTCAGAAAATCTTTAACAGCGTGGAATCTTAGAATGGAAAGGGAACCAGTACAGCAGTCTACTTCTCACCTCTGCAAGAATCTGCTCAATACACCTTGATCTACTGCTACACACTGGACAACCACAATGTCCTCCCTGTGCCTTCTTTCCCCAGAATCACTTGCTACAGTCCTACTAACTTGGCATCACTTGAATTCCTTTCTGAAACTGTCTCCCTCTCTCCTTAAAATGTACTCTCCTTAGAGAGTCACTCTTTAGAATGTACTCTAGCTGGTCAGAAAACAAAAAGAACCCCCATGTGCTCTAACCATGGTAGAGTACCATAGGCACATTAGGTTCTCGGAGCAGAACATGCTATTTCTTGGCTAGCACCCACCTTTACAGACGTACAGGACCTGGATCATTTTAAATCTGTGGTCAAATAAAACACCTGATCCTTGTTCATATGAACTGTTCTCATAAGCACCATTTACTTGTCCTTCAAATCACGTATCACAGTTGTAATTTAACATTTGTATGTGTGATTATTTAAGTAATGTCTACATTCCCAGCCTATAGACTAAGAATACTGAATGTGGCCGGGCGCGGTGGCTCACACCTGCAACCCCAGCACTTTGGGAAGCTGAGGTGGGCGGATCACGAGGTCAAGAGATCGAGACTATCCTGGCTAACATGGTGAAACCTTGTCTCTATTAAAAATACAAAAAATTAGCTGGGCCTGGTGGCGGGCGCCTGTAGTCCCAGCTACTCGGAAGGCTGAGGCAGAAGAACGGCATGAACCTGGGAGGCGGAGCTTACAGTGAGCGGAGATCGGGCCACTGGACTCCAGCCTGGGTGACAGAGCGAGATTCCGTCTCAAAAAAAAAAAAAAATACTGAATGAAGGCACAAGATTAATTTTTGTTAGCTTTTTTCTCAATTGTCTTTCCACTGTCATTGTCCTGTGAAGTCTTAGTATAGTGCCTATTCCAAAGGAAGGGTTCAATAAATGTCAGATAAAGAATTAGATACATACATTAAAAGATTACATGAAGCAAGATAAATATTAAGTGTCATTGCAGCAACAAAATCAACATTCTATAGAAGGCCAGTGGAGATTTTTTTCATTTCCTCTCTGGAGAAAAGGTGTCATGGAGGAAGGGACATGCAAGCAGATTCCTGAATGGTGGGGTTTTTGTTTTTGCTTTTGTGTTTTTTTTTGAGATGGGATCTCATTCTGTCACCCAGGCTGGAGTGCAGTGGCACGATCCTAGCTCACTGCAACCTCCACCTCCCGGGCTCCAGTGATCCACTCCTGCCTCCCGAGTAGCTGGGACCACAGGTGCATGCCACCATGCACAGCTAATTTTTTTTCTTCTTTTTTTGGTAGAGACAGGGCTTCACCATGTTGCCCAGGCTCTTGTCTGGGCAGGCTCTTGTCTGGGCAACAACTCCTGAGCTCAAGTAATCCACCTTCTTTGGCCTCCCAAAGTGCTGGGATTATGAGTAGTGTTTTAAATAACATTGAAACTAAAGAAAAATATTTGGGCACCAAAACAACTAATAAAACCCGTATTTTTGAAGAATAGTTATGTACATGGGAAAAATGCTCATAATATTAAGTTAATAAACAGGATGCAAGAGTATGGCTGCCTCTCCCTCCAAAAAACCCTGAAAGGAAATAGTTTAAATATTAATAGCAGTTGCTGCTGGGTTGTGGGATTACTGGTGATTTTTATTTTCTTCTTCATGCTTTATTGTACTTTCCAATTTTTCTATAATAAAGATTTTTATAATCAGAGGGAAAAATATTTGGATTGTTTAACTCATTTAGGATGAAACAGCTGTATCATTTTAATTCTTTAGGTTTTATCAAACAGGTTTCTGGATCATTTTTTCACTGTCATACTTTATTTGAATGGTGTAAGCATAAAGAATGCTGGATAAGAAATTTCAGTCCCAAAGAAAATTACAAATTATCATCCTACCCCAATCTTCATAAATTGCATTTACTCTCTAATCTCCTTTTTGGAAAGATGGAAATCTTGACAACATGTGAGAAAGGACTTATATTTACAGGTAATACTAGAAAATCAGAAACTAGTACCAGCGAATGCACTTGTCCACTGAATATAACTGTTCCCTTTCCTACTCTCCTCCGAATCCCTCAGATGATGAAACACAGCACCACACTGACAGTCAGCAGGCCAGACTGAGGAAAGGGTGGGCTCCTAACGATGAGTCTCTATTAAATGTGAGGAACACAAAGACCCATTACCTACATTACTACACACTTTAGTCCAATTGATTAAAAGGTTGAGAAGTGTGCCACAAAACACTGCCTATTACCAAAGAAATGAAGAAAAATATACTCGATATTCCTAAATATGAAACATCTCACTTCTCCCCTGCAATCTACAGGAAATCTGAAATGGGAGATTGAAGTGTCCTTCTACGTCTAAGACTACACAAAATATAAAAAACAGTGGTAGAAAAAACTACCACTCTAAGTAGATGTCAGATTTCCTACAAATGGTACTATCTTAAAAACAGAAATTCAAATAGAAGTAAAAGATTTTCTGAGCAATGCTCATCAATCATGTCTCTTCCTTATCTGGTCAAAGATGGCAAAAGGGAAACAGAAACCATGAAGGAATGCACAGTTTCCAGTTAGTTAAACCCATTACCCACTGAGCCATCTAGACAGATGCCTTGTACAACTCATTTTTCTTTCCTCTTACGAGCCCTAGGCTTTGACCCACCGGTCCCTCTTCTCTCCAGTTACAACTACCTATCCATCTCCTAGGGGTCTGTTCCCCTCAGGACTTCCTGCAGAGGAACCAGCCCTATCTCACCCTTTATCAAGTCTTCCCATCTTTGAAACAATCAGACAAACAAATCTTTGGTGATTCATCAGAAATCAATTCTAATAAACAGGTCAGGCATGGTGGCTCATGCCTGTAATCTCAGCACTTTGAGAGGTCGAGCTAGGAGGAATGCTCCAACCTAGGAGGTCGAGACCAGCCTGAGCAACACAGCAAGACCCTATCTCTAACAAAACAACAACAAAAACTAAAAAACTAATAAATAGGTAAGGTGGTAAAAAATACATATGACACACTATGACTACAGAATCAAGAAACCTCAGAAAGCTCTTCAATGACGAATATGAATCCTGGCTAAAATGTAGGTAACACTAAGGAGGGCTTTGATTTAAAAACAAATAAATCTGCCAGCTTTAAGATCTTAAAGCTCCATGGATGACTCTGATGTTCAGCCAAGGCTAAGAACCACTTTCAGAGACTTTCAGACTGTCACTCATGTAATTGTGTATTTAAACTTCTACCACCTTCTGCAAGAAATATCTTTAGCCTCTCATTCCCTCTATCCATGCGGATCCTAAGTTATCCTATTAAAAAACAAGAGCATGTGTGACGTGCGGGCCAACAAAGTGCCTCTAGAGTCTGGAATTTGACACAGAAAGGGTAAGCTTCAATTACGTTAAAATCTCAGTTAGGTGCATTCATAGCATTTCCCCAGGCTATGAAAAGAAAAGCTAAAGTATGTGTAGAAGCTATGCACTCTTAAATCCTTAATGTACACAGTGGATGATAATATTCATGTGGTTTTGTAGATCATTCCTTGTGAATGATCTCCCAAATACATACGATAAACTAGACCTAACTTCTTTGTTTGTAGCTTGGGTCAATTAAAGTCTAGGCGGTAGGTTCTGCTTTGACAAAAACCTGTGTCTGTGTCTTTTATTGAATAATTTTTGCATTACTTTTTCAAACTTGTGGTACATCATCCTAAAATGAACAATAACGAACAAAGTATTTTGCAGTATCTACTGACTTAAGGAAAATTTAAAATCGTATTTTAGGCTTTCTCAATAAATGCCATTTTCTGCACACTAGAGTTGTTTCTCACAAATTCAAATATTTGAACACTTTGTATGAAGTATGTGCTGCACACTGATATCTCAGTTAACAACACACCTTGCTCTGCAGAGTGATCTGTCTTGGCTTTTATCCAAAAGGAAGACAAAATGCAATGTCTTCATATCATACCGATACTCTAGAAATTAACTTAGATTCATCTTTAGCATAACAAATTGAATCATACCAAAAGTATCTGCCTTAAGTTTTTATTTAAATGTTAAGTACAATAAAACCAACCATTTTAATGGCTCAAGAAACAAGAAAGACACAAAATCCAACAACTTAAGCAACAAAGGGTTATGATGCTAGTTAAGTAGTTTCCTCTATATAAAAGACAATTCTCCACGTGTAGAACAGAAATCATAACACATTCCTGCTAAAGAACAACTTCTGCAGAGGTGAAATGGTTATCTAGAAGAGCGGTTTGAAACATATGTATGCATATCTTTTCGTAAAGTCTTTTTATTTAACAAATTTTTATGTGCCTTCTGTTATTCAGACAGCCTGTGTTAACACCTAAGCCACCACACACACCTTTCTTGGCTACAGTAATCATGTCTTTGATTACTGAATTAAAGACAAACTTTAAGATGTGACCTTTAACTAACTACTTTTTTCTTTTGTTCCTTAGACAGGGTGGCATGATCATAGCTCACTGCAGCCTTGAACTCCTGTGCTCAAGGGATCCTCCCACTTCAGCTTTCTGAGGAGATGGGACTACAGGTGCATACCAGCGCACCTGGCCTAGTCAACTATTTTTAAATAGTTCTGTATTAAAAATATTAAGTTTTTCTTTTAATATCTATCCATAACTAAGAGCCAGCTACTGTTCATAGGGAAGATTTTTAACACAAACCAATGAGAAAATTCACAGTAATGAAAAGAAAGTATTCAAGCTTGGATCCTGGTTAAACCTCACACAGCCTCAGTAGATCAACTTGATCTGTCTAAATCAATAGTACTGAAGGTATGTATCAATGAGATAATACATTTGAAAATTATTTTAAACTAAAAATAAAAGGGTCATTCAGTTATCTTCGAGTCAGGAGCTGCCAGGCCACACCAAAACAAGTAAAACAGTGTTCCTCTGTTTATTCATCTTTAAAATGTTACCATTTTCTTCTTCCCTTCCCTTTCTTTCTCCCTTTGTTTCTTCTTCATTTTACAGATATTTACTGTGCATCTACTATATACGAGATACAGTCGCTGTGATGGTTAATATTCAGTGTCAACTTGATTGGATTGAAGGATGCAAAGTATTGTTTCTGGGTGTGTCTGTGAAGGTGTTGCCAAAGGAGGTTAACATTGGAATCAGTGGACTGGGAAAGGGAGACCCACCCTCAATCTGGGTGGGCATCATCTAATCAGCTGCCAGCACAGCCAGAATAAAAGCAGACAGAAGAACATGAAGAAACTAGACTGGTTGAATCTCCCAGCCTACATCTTTCTCCTGTGCTGGATGTCTCCTGCTCTCAAACATTGGAATCCAAGTTCTTCAGCTTTGGGACTTGGACTGGCTTCCTTGCTCCTCAGCTTACAAGACTGTGATTGTGTGAGTCAATACTCCTTAACAAACTCCCCTTCATATATACATCTATCCTATTAATTCTGTCCCTCTAGAGAATCCTGACTAATACAGTCACCACACTGTCCAATATGATAGGCAGTAGTCACATGCGGCCATTAAGAATCTGAAATGGCACTAGTACAAATTGAGATATACGATAAGCATAAGATATACACTAGATACTGAAGACAAAAGAATGTGCAGGCCAGGTGCGACGGCGCATGCTTGTAATCCCAGCAGTTTTGGAGGCTGAGGCAGGTGGATCACAAGGTCAGGAGATCAAGACCATTCTGGCCAACACGGTGAAATCCCGTCTCTACTAAAAACACAAAAATTAGCTGGGCGTGGTGGCACATGCTTGTAATCCCAGCTACTCGGGAGGCTGAGGCAGGAGAATCACCTGAACCAGGGAGTCAGAGGTTGCAGTGAGCCGAGATTGCGCCACTGCACTCCAGCCTGGGCAACAGAGAAAGATTTGTTTCAAAAAAAAAAAAAAAAATGTGCAAAAGAAAGTATCTCTATAATTTTTTATATTTATTATATGTTGAGATATTTCACATAAATCAGATAAAATACATTATAAAAATTAAATTCACTTTTCTTTTTTCTTTCTCTTAATGCAACTAGAAATATTCAAATATAATAAAGGCACAGCGTACATCTATTGGATAGAACTATTCTAGACCCTGAGGTTTTTATTAGGGAACAAAACCAAGTCCCTACCCTTGAGGAGCTTTTGTTTCAACATCTATAGCACTAAATTCTTCAGTAATCAGCAGCAAAAACTAAAAACCAGCAACTGTTGTAGAGAAGACTCTGGGATGGAGGCCATACCCACACCTACCTACTTTCCTTTAGTCCTCACTCCACCAAAGGCAGGGCCTATGGTCCCCAGAATAATCAGAGTCAGTAAAATTGTGAGTTATGACCTCGAACATGTTGAGGAAGACTGTCTCTACCCTGTTGGGCACTTCTGAGAACACAACCAATTTTAATTAGAACTTCTGAGGGAGAAAGCTTTTAATCTGGGGCATCGGTAGTTTCAACGCATCCTTTTTTAGTACTCTGGGTTGTGCCTCACAAACACTTTAAAAGGTTTCCAACTGCTGAAAGATGTGTCTTAACAATGACACACTCTCCTGGATTCTAACATCCTCCTTTATTACAAGAGTCCTTCATCGCTGTCCTCTCCACAAGTCCGATTAACCCTGACTCTCCTCAATACCTTTCATTCCCCACATCACAGCCAGAGTGCTTCCAGATAAAGAGCAAAAAGCTGAATTAAACAACACAAGTCCATTACAGCAATGCTGAAAGTCCCTACTGATCTGAAGGAGACAGTCAAAGGAAACGTGGGTCAGGCTGACTACAGAAAACATGCCTGTTAAATGTGAGATTACTGGCGGTTTTAAGATTTTAGAGAATATGCGAAGAATGAGTTTAATTTAGACCAAATGGGCCCATATTTCAATAGCAGTTTACCACCAAAAAAGGCATGTTGAGTATTTGAATTTCATATTCCATGTGTTAGAAACTTACCTTAAATTCAAACCACAACATGGCAAATGTTTTGCTGGCCCATACATCTTTCCAGCTGACTACAAACAAATCAAGGCTTTTGAGAGATTCTCTATGCCATAAAAGGCTCTGTTGGGTGTAGCAGAAAAGCCCAGAAGCTCCAGTTTCAAGGCGGGTGGTGTTGCTTCATGTTGAACCCATTCCTGTGCACCACTCATGTTGTTCTCTGGGCTGGGTGTGCCCCTGTCCCGTCTGCCAACTCAAATGTTAGGCCTTCAAGGCCAAGCCCCAAACCCAGGCCCCACACAAACCCAGAATAATCTCCCTCCTTCATTCTCACAGGAACCAACACATTAGAACATAAATCACTTTATCTCTTCCCTAGGAATTTTAAACACCTGCAACTCAGAAAGAAAGCAAAGAAAAAAGTCAGCATGACATCTGAAAATTCATCACCTTCCCTTTCATTCTGTTGAGATTTATCTGATCTTTATTCAGCAATAATGCTGTGCCTAACACCAGGGACATGAAAAGGATGTACAGGCAGAATTCAAGTAATTTGCAGCCTGGCTGAGAAAAAAAGCAAGCACATAATGACCCTGCCACCTAACACGCTATATGAAAAGAACCAGCAAAGTGCCACCGGAGCCCACGGAAGGGTCCTTTCTCCTGGGTGATTGAAAAAGCCCCACAGAATAGTTAATAAACAAGCAAAGAAGTTAAGAATAAGCAGAAATTCACAAGGAAAAGTGGGTGATACGGTTTGGATATTCATGCCTTCCAAATCTCCTGTTGAAATGTGATCCCCAGTGTGGGAGGTGGGGCCTGGTGGGAGGTACTAGATCATGGAGGCGGATACCTCATGATGGATTAGCACCAACCCCTTGGCGATAAGTGAGTTCTGGCTCGGTTAGTTCACCTGATCTGGTCGTTTAGAACTGTGTGGCACGTCCCCTCCCCCCCGCCCCCATCTCCCACCACCACCCCTTCTCCTCCCTCTCCCTTTCACCATGACTGTAAGCTTCCAGAGGCCCTCGCCAGAAGCTGAGCAAATGATGGTGCCATGCTAGCACAGCCTGCAGAACCATGAGCTAATTAAGCCTCTTTTCTTTATAAATTACCCAGTCTTGGATATTTATAGCAATGCAAAAATGAACTAACACAGTGAAAAAGGCATTTCAAAGGCAGTAACGCATGGTATATTAAGAGAAATGAGAGGATGTGATTAAAACCTTCACACAGAACCATTTTTAAAATATCTTCCAATATATTAAATTATTCATCTGGGCATTTGAGACTCTTATATAAATGGAACCCCGTCCAGCTTTGCTACATTTCCCAAAGTATAACATAGCAAGTAAGAGTGAACTCTCCAGGACCAGTCTCGGGTCAGAGTTTCAAGTTTCTTAACCTCAATTTCTTTATCTGTAAAATGGGTTGACAATAATACCTACCTCATAGGGTTACTATGTTATTGTTATGAGGAAATGATAATATAAGAACACTCAGCACAAGTTAAACATTCAGTAAACACTAGCATTATTATCATTTATTTTCCTCGCCAGACAATGTAGCAATCTGAAGTTGTTATCCTCAACACATGCCTCAATCTGAAAAACTCTTCATAGGTTCAAATCCCACCTAGTAAGACACTGCTTAAATACCACCTCCCACATGAAGCCTTCACTCCCTCTATTCACTGGGGAAATCAGCGTCTCTCTATCCTTTAAACTCCCAGAATATTCTGCTGGGCCTCTCTGGAGCACCCATCACGGTTTTATGATTATGGTCACTCTGATTTCCTTGAAAGGCTACAACTCTGTAAGAGCAGAAACCATATCTTACTGATCTTGGTCTTCCCCAGAGAACTGATATTTCACATATGGGCACTCAATATTTGCTGCTGAACAAATAAAAATACTCTCTCCTTTAATTAAGAATAGACTGGCACTTTAAAGTGCTATAATATCTATCAAGCGATTCATCCTAATTTAAAAAAAAAAAAAAAAACCCTTACTGAGGGAGAAACCCTGAGAACAATTCTACACAGCTCAGTTGTTAGTGACTCCTATAGAAAAGTCAAAAACAAGATGGTGTTCTTAAAGTGACCGACAACTGCCAAAATGGAGTCACCTTCGGACTGCTACTGGCTAAACGAATCTCTCGCCTTCCTTCTTAATTCTCTGAACAAGTTCTAATGTAAATTTGTTTAGGCTTTGGTTATCTTTCTGTTACGTATTTACAAAAGGTGGGACAAAGTTTCCGTATTATATTCATTGCTTATCCAGATTCTAAAGGCTATTTCATCCAGTTACGTTTTCTACCACCCAAGTAAAGGAAAGCTAGTCTAGTACCACCCCAAACACTTGGCTTATGCAATAATAATGTCAGCTCCAAACCACACAGAATTCTTAGCTTTAGCACCTTTCTCCCTAGTGAAAGCAGAGGGAAGGAGCACCTAATCCAGAAATTACCACTGTCCTCCAACACTATCCTAACTAGACAGCATAATTATTGCTAAGTATTACTTGATTAAAATTCAAACTTTAGCAGAAAAAAACTTGGATTGGCTTCCTCTTACAGGAGAAACATCCTCACATTAAACACGCTCAAAGAATTCAAAGACATTCTTCATTTACTATGCAGTACTGATGACTTTTTAAAAGAACCTCAAAACTTTAAACAAAAAAAGAGAAAACAGGATAAAGCAGAACTCAAACAGTACTACCCCATCTCTAAAATACGTATATGCAATTATTTTCATAATATTACAATGGGTATCATGGATTCAAAAAGGAATTAGGCATAGAAAAGATAGTAAGGTTATCATACCAGAAATATATTCACAGAGAAGAGGGCACCAAGAATTAACAACCTGACCAGCACACACAGTCTTATCAGAAACACAGAAAATCACCACAATGCAGTTGCCAACAAACTACCAAAGTAAGTCTGTTCAATTCAATAATAATGTTACTTTATGATAAAGATTATTTTGAATATTTCTAGGACTAAAAGATCATAAGGAAAGGGAATTCACTGGAATAGCTTCTAAAACAAGAATCCACCTGATTTTTCAAGTGCTAAAGCTGTTTATACTTTATGTCAACAAATACAAACATTCACAGTTATATAACTCTATTTTCTATTTTTTAAAACTATTTCTAATATACCCATCACCATTATCACAAAATTAGCAAAATCATTATAAATTTACCTTTTCCTCTGTAATTTAGCTTCTTTCAAATACATGAATATGAAGGGCAGGGTGAGGGGGATTCCAAACTCATTAAATAAGTCATGCTGGGGCCGGGCATGGCTGCTCACACCCAGCACTTTGGGAGGACGAGGCGGGCGGATCACGAGGTCGGGAGATCAAGACCATCCTGGCTAACACAAGGAAACCCTGTCTTTACTAAAAATACAAAAAATTAGCCGGGCATCGTGGCGGGCGCCTGTAATCCCAGCTACTCGGGAGCCTGAGGCAGGAGAATCACTTGAACCCGGAAGGTGGAGGTTGCAGTGAGCCAAGATCACACCACTGGACTCCAGCCCAGGCGACAGTGCCAGACTCTGTCTCAAAAATAACATAAAATAACATAAAATAAGTCATATCAATGAATGTCTTACACTTTGTCCAAATGCCAATTACACTATGGTGGTAATAGTCAATTATTAATATTCCTTTTTTCCTTCATTTCTTCCCATTAAGGGTGGAAAACTTTTACTTTTCCTCACTTGTGAAATATGTTTTAAGAGGCTTACATGGGCAGCATATGTGTTGCTAAGCTGCTAGTACTTGGATCTTTGTTCTTTAAGTGCCATGGATTTTATACTCAAACATGACAATAACTACATAAGTATGATGATGATCAAGAGATCAGACAGGGCTGGATCTAAAAGGCCTGAAAAATAGATATTGTATCCCTACTTTACTTGGGATAATTTCCCTGCTTCCCAAGGCTAAGAGCTATAGCTCTCTATCAAGGCCTACCATCCCTGACACTGCATGCATGGATTTTAGATTTCTTCTACCCTGCTATCCAAAAAACTTAACAGTCCTGTATCCTGTTATCTTAAAGTCTTATTCTCCAGATAAAACCAAATTTTTGTCCAGAGGCCAAAGGCAGGTAACATCGCACAATATAACTTCTTCAGTAACAACACGGGCAATTAACAGGAATCTTTGGAATGCATCCCAAAATACCAGACTGAACATGGAACAATTTAGAGGACTGTAAGTTCTGAGCATTTAAGTACCGCATTTGGGCAGTTGTCTACCTTCATGCAGGACTATATCTGGGATATGAAGTCCTGGGATATGAGACGAGCGTCATTTTACAAAGCATGGGACAAGTTTTACACCACGAAGGATATTTAATGAAAAGTTATCTACAAGAAGCATTCAATTATCAAAGGACATAAGCACAAATAATTTAATTCTTAACTATCCAAAAGTATGTTAATTATTCCATACACAATTTTACACACATTAGGTGTGTTTTTAAACCCTTTTCTGTCTATTGCCTTACAAGTAAGATACCCTTAACAACTCTGTGAAGTTTACATTTCTGGGTGAAGAAACTAGCAGTATATTTACATGACTTAGATTAAAATGGCAACTCTGTGACTTTCAAATCCTAGGCCAAAGAAACCTGTACTCTATATAAAAGGCCTAATGTGTTCATTTTCAAAAAGAAGGCACTTGAAAGAATATGGCAATAATAAATTATCAAAATACAAAGAATAGCTAACCATTTACAAAAACATTTTATGTGATAGTGAGCCCCATAAAAAAAGACAGTATTAAAATTGTAAAATGGAAAATGTATAAAATACTGCTCAATGTCTACCAAACCAAGCACAAAGTAAACACCACTAATACTTTCTAGCGTAAATGAAATCTATAGCAAGAAATACATTAGTTTTCATATCACTGAAATAGACACGATGCACACGCGTGTGCACACACACACACTCTTTTTTCCTTACATGGCAAAAGATAACACTGAATTAGTGTTTTATATGTTAAAGATCAGGTTAACAACAATGTATGTCAATTAAAAGCCTTACTGTGCCAGGTACAGTGGCTCACGCCTATAATCCCAACACTGTGGGAGGCTGAGGTAGGAGGTTCGCTTGAGGCCAGTACTGGGCAACATAGCGAGACCACATCTCTAAAAAAAAAAAATTTAATTAGCCAGGCACGGTGGCCTGCACCTGTAGTCATAGCTAGTTGGGAGGGTGAGGTGGGAAGATTGCTCAGGCCCTGGAGTTTGAAGCTGCAGTGAGTAATGATCACGCTACTGTATTCCAGCCTGGGCAACAGAGTGAGATCCAGTCTCTTAAAGAAAAAAAAAAAGAAGAAGAAGAAGAAAAGAAAGAAAGAAGTCTTAATGTAACATAAGTAAGTAGACGACGCTTACCTCCATTCCCTCCGGAAATGACAACAAAGAACATGACAGAAAAATATGAAAGAAAAGGCAACAGCATATGAGATGTCAACAAAATTCTGACAGATGGAAAAGCAACACATAACTGGCAATTGATTTAGCAAACAGGAAAAAGCTGAAAACGAAGTGTGAGGAAGTCACCAGGAGGAAGCAATCTATTCATGATGCAGAACTTCAGAACGGCTAAGAAACTGAGGTACTAAGGGGTAAGGCTGAAAACGAGAAGAACTAGATCAATAAGGGGACTCCCATTGAAGTGGCAGGGCCGAAACAGATCGTCCAGAGGCAAAGGAATAACAGCCTCACCACACACAGAGCTTCTAATCAACTTTTAAATAGAGTATTACCATGAAGATTATGATTACGAAAAGCAACATTTCGTAGTTATAAAGGAGACAATTCATGAAGACATACAATTATGAATGTGTACACATCTCAAAATAAATCAAGCAACAACAGACATAATTCATGAAAAAAAGGACAATGACAAAATCATCATAGATTTTCAATGTATCGCTCAGTTCTATCACTCAGATAGAATAATTAGACAAAAAAAAAAAAAATCAGGAATGACCTAGAAGGTCTGAAAAACACTATCAACCTACACATTCCTTTCAAATGCACATGGTACATTTACCAAGACAGATCCTATCATATGGTGGGCTGTCAATAAACTTAAAAGGATTGAAATCCCACAAATATTCTCCGACCACAACAGAATGATATCAGAAATCAGTGACAACAGGATATCTAAGAAAACCCCGAATGTATGGAACAACGCACCTCTAGAGTTCATAGGTCAAAAATGAAACCAAAAAGGAAATCAGAAAACATCTGAACCAAATGGCAACAAATAGAAAACATGTCAAAATTTGGAAGACGCAGCCAAAACAAGTGCTTAGAGAGAATCTTATGTTAAACGCTTAATAAAAGAAAATAAGAAAGATCTACCACAGTTACCTAAGGTTCCACCTTAAGAAACAAGAAAAAGAGCAAACTAAACCCTAAATGTAAAGAAGAAAGTAACAGAGAACAGAAGTCACTGAAATGAAAAAAAAAGACAACAGAAAAAGTTAACACAGCCAAAAGCTGAGTCTTTAAAAGTACTATATCAACAAAACTGACAAACTTTTAGTTAGAGCGATCAACAAAAAAAGGCACAAAACACAAATCATCAATACCAGAAAAGGAAATACAAAACCAAAAAAACAGAGATTCTATAGACAGTTAAGAAGATTATAAGAGAACACAATGTATAACTATGCCAACAAACTCAACAACTTACATGAAATGGACAAATTTCTTGGAAAATAGAACCTATCAAAAATGACACAAGAAGAAAAAGTC
The DNA here is from genome assembly GCF_024542745.1 of Macaca thibetana thibetana. Taxonomy (NCBI): domain Eukaryota; kingdom Metazoa; phylum Chordata; class Mammalia; order Primates; family Cercopithecidae; genus Macaca; species Macaca thibetana. Next base: position 36,303,618 of record NC_065584.1, read on the forward strand.
TAAGTAGCCATATATTTTTTAAAGACATCAACTCTGTTATTTAGAATATTCCAAAAATGGAAATTCTAAGTTCATATGATTTCACTGGCAAATTCTATGAAACATTCAAGAAAAAGATGAAACCAATTCTACATACACTTTTTCAAAAAACAGAAAAGGGATCAAAGCCCAACTCATTTTTATAAGGCTAGCATAATGCTAACACTAAACAAAAAATAAAAATCACAGACCATGAATTGAGGCACAAAAATCTTTAACAAACTTTTAGCAAATTAAATCCAATACTATATAAAAAGGTATACCATGAGTCACTATAGTTTATCACTATAATGCATTTTTGGTTTAACACTTAAAAATCAATCCGTGTAATACATCGCATTAACAGATTAAAGAAGAAAATGCTCAGGATCAGTCCAATAGACACAGAAACGGTATTTGACAAAATCCAATAGACATTCATGATAAAAATTCTCACACACTAGAAAAAGAACTTTATCAAATAACTGAGGACAATTACAAAAAGCTAAAACCAATAAAATAATTAAGGCAAAAGACTGAATTATTTTCTCCTGAGAAGAATAATGCAAAAATGCTTGATATCACCACTTTCTAGTCAACACTACACTGGAATAAAGCAAGAAAAAGAGGGGTAAGGCATAAAGATCAGAAATAAAGAAGTAAAACCTCTTATTTGTGGAACATGATCATTTGTGTAGAAAATTCCAGAATCTAAAAAACTGCTACACTATTAGAAGAAATGAATTTGACAAGATTGCAGGATACAAAGCTGATGCAAAAAAAAAAACAAGCATATTCTTACATATTAGCATTAAAAGTTTGTTTTAAATCCCACTCATTGGCAGATGGATATTGGTATCTATTAATACTTATATATCTCTTTCCCACCAAAATGGAAAAATAAAGAAAGATGACAACACAGAATCTAGGAAATAGAAGGTCCACCAAAGGAAAAAGCCCAAGAGAATCCCCAAGATGGTGGTAAAAAGAAGTTCCAAAATGGCAGCTCCCCAGAGAACAGAAAGTAAGCAGCTCAGAACCAGCAAGACACAGAACCCTGAAAGAGACAGAGCCAAGAGAAAACCAGAACTGATGAATTCTCTAATCTGTTTTACCCTCTGAGTTGTTACAGTTGTATAAGAATATTTAGAACAAAATGATTGTTTGATAAATAGAAAGCTAAGCAAATAAGAAAAAATAACCACCATTTCCTAAGAGAAAAGGTTGGAGAAATTATGATCACTGAAAACTCTGTGGCCACTGTCATCAACATTCAAATGATAATACTGTAAATGTTGAATGACAGCTTGACCAAAAATTAGGTAAAATTATCATTGAGAGGATGGGGAAACGGAAGTAGGAGGAGCCAAATCCTTATCTTGTATAGGAAGAAGTCAAAAGATAACATTTGCAATTGAAAACTACAGGCTATAGGAGTGAAAATATATTATTTAGATATATGGCAGTAAATGCCACTAGAAACAGCCAAAAAAAAAAAAAATTTTCAAAATGGTTGCCTCTGAGAGAGAGGCAGGAAGAATACAGCATAGGAATTTTTCTTTCCAAGCCTTGTATTACAATTTACCTACAATTTAAACCAGGCATGACCACTTTACTACAAGTAAACATTTAAAATAATACACTTTAGATTTCTGTGAAAACTTTGTTTAAATGTAGACTTCATACCACGCTGTCAGTTTCTGTCTTAATAAAACTTTAGATTTATAAAAATATAATAAATACAATAAATAAAAATCTATAGTGTGCAACCTTGAAGGCTCTATCAAGAAAATACTTTTAACTGAATATGGTTTCTCCAAATGAGTTTACCAACAAAATTAGTTGGAATAAAACATTTAAGAGAGTATGTAAATAATTATAAAAAATTAAAACTCTTACTTATAAATTGAAGAATGAATCATTCAATAAAAGCATTTAGTAAAAGACTATGAAAACAGTCCTATATCAAATACCTCCGGTTTCCTGATAAATACTACAAATGGCAGTTAAGTAAAAAAATTTTGTCAAAAATACTGATATCATTCTAAAGAATATACAATATGCCCACGGGATCCTCTAAACATGATCACAGGCATTCTATTTCAGTTCTTTGGCTGTCTACAGTAACATGAACTACTTTCAAATACTACACAAGAGCTCCAAAGACCAGTTCCTTGCGTTCACAGCAGAGCTGCCCTGAATGGACACTTCACCAGTCATTTCAAACAGAATGACTCTAAACTCCACTCCAGTGAGTGTGCAGAGGGTGATTTAATTCTAAGGATTTTTTTTTTTTTTAACTTTTTGTAGGAATGACATTTCATTATGTTGCCCAGGCTGGTCTTGAACTACTGGCCTCAAGCAATCCTCCTGCCTCAGCCTCCCAAAGTGCTGGGATTACAGGCATGAGCCACTGAGCCCAACCAGGGTTTCATTTTAAATAGCTTTCAAATCACAAAGATATCAGGAAGGAAGAAGAGAGGAGAAAAAATATAAAATTTTGAAATGTATATACATTTTTAAATACTGGCAACTTTTTTTTTTTTTTTTGAGACACAGTCTCACTCTGTCACCCAAGGTGGAGTCCAGTGATGTGATCTCAGCTCACTGCAACCTCTGCCTCCTGGGTTCAAGCAATTCTCCCGCCTCAGCCTCCCAGGTAGCTGGGATTACAGGCACCAGCCACCACACCCAGCTAATTTGCTTACATTTTTAGTAGAAACGGGATTTCACTATGTTGGCCAGGCTAGTGTCAAACTCCTCACCTCAAGTGATCTGCCCACCTTGGCCTCCCAAAGTCCTAGGATTACAGGCATGAGCCACCCGTCCAACACTGGTAACTTTTTTTTTTTTTTTTTTTTTTTGGAGATGGAGTCTTGCTCTGTCACTCAGGCTGGAGTGCAGTGGCGTGATCTTGGCTCACTGCAACCTCCACCTCCCGGGTTCAAGTGATTCTCCTGCCTCAGCCTCCCGAGTAGCTGGGACTACAGGCGCCTGCCACCACGCTTGGCTAATTTTTTGTATTTTTAGTAGAGACGGTGTTTCACCGTGTTAGCCGGGATGGTCTCGATCTCCTGACCTCGTGGTCCGCCCGCCTCGGCCTTCTCAAAGTGTTGGGATTACAGGTGTAAGACACTGCGCCCAGCCCAACACTGGTAACATTTTAACCCGTTCCTTTAGATATTAGGCAGGAGATTATCTGGAAACTCTGAAATACTATTCACAGTTCCATCCAATCAGAAACATTTCAATTTAATGAAAAGTATTAATATTTTTATTTTAAACATTCAAGGGAACTCTATAGATGTAGGCTCCATCCACTGGAGCAATTTCTCACTGAAGATTTATGTGACCCAGGTACTTATTCCTGTGTTTGTAAAGCATAATCTGTGATTATGCAATTGAATATTACAGACACCCCAGGCCATTCTGTGTTTAAAAATAAGTGTTTATGGCTATATCCTGCCAAACAACCGTAATACCACTTAACCTCTGTTCAACTACTGCTTGAATGGACTTGTTAGGATTACACTGAAATACAAACGCAAATGAATACTAGGCCAAGGAATGTGATGTCAGTATACTGAAAGAGGAAGAAAAATTCCTTACATAATGCTCCTTAGTCACTAGGACAGAATGTACATGAATATTTAAATTCTACGTACTGAAAATTTAAATGTAGAACAAAGACAGAAATAGCAAATTGTAAATTTTGGAAAAAGAAGTAAATTCCTCTAAGAGGAATGTCATCTCAAAAAACAGCTCCTTGTATTTGGCAATAAAGTATAATGTTGTTTCTGAATCTATTCAAGTAAATTAATCTGGATATGGGAGAAAAAGAAGAAACTGAGAATGCTGTTTAAATGTATTGTTTAGAGCAGAATGCCCAACGCTTTATTTGAATCTATGCATACTGATAGCAACTAAAAGTCATTACCACCCAATTGCTTCCCGGAAGCAGACGAATTCTGAGTGCACAAGTCTACACAGGAAGGTGAGCCAGCATACTCATTCTCTTCTGTCAGGCAATCACCCAGTATGTACTGACCAAAAATATGTCCTTTAAAAAATTAAAAATATGAACGAGACAGTATCATAATATCTGAACTGTGATTTCTCATATTTTCTAACCTCTTAATAAAATAAAGGGTTCAGCCAGTAAGTCTCAGAGTTTATCAACAGGTTTGTTTCAACCATTCAGCAATCATATGTTAAACTTAAGATGCATTAAGGCGATCAAGAGTTAAGAGGCTGACACCATCACCTGGCCTCTAGACTATGCCACTTAGAACTGTTTTATTTTACCATTCAAGTGAAATGTGATACAAGAGTATACAAAGAATACATGTGAAACCATACCTTTGCTTAATCTCTAATTATAGTGAACATTATTGAGAAATAACCACCCATAGCTCCTTAAAACACTCAATTATGCCTATAATAAAATAATAATAGGTATTTTAATATGCTTGGAAGACTCTGGCCAAGCATGGTGTTGCAGGTCTGCAATCCCAGCACTTTGGAAGGCAGAGGTAGGTGGATCACTTGAGCTCAGGAGCTCAAGACCAGCTAGGACAACAGGGTGAAACCCTGTCCCAGACAAAACAAAACAAAACAAAAGTTAGCCAGGCATGGTGATACATGCCTGTAGTCCCAGCTACTTGGGAGGCTGAGGTGGGAGGATCACTTGAGCCCAGGAGGTCGAGGATGCAGTGAGCTCAGATCACACCACTGCACTCCAGCCTGGGTGACAAAGCAAGACTATGCCTCTAAAATAATAAAATTAAAAATAAACTTTGAGGTTGCCTTCTGTTACTTTCATCAATAGAGACAGACCATTTTAATCTTTCATCTTTCATGAATAAACAATCCATTGCAGAAATGTTCTCATTATTATTCAAGGTAAGGGAAGTATTACTACAATTCCACTTCGAAATTCATTTTGATTACTACCGCCAAATGTTCTAACAAGTATTTCTTATTCACACTAATACTCAGGATAATGACTAATTAAATATAAAGTGAACTACTTAGTCTAATAGTATGTCGCCAGTGAGAAAACAGCATTATTTATCAAGGTCACCCTGTTATTTAATAAATAGAATTAAAGATCAACTTCCCCAATTTAGTGGACTTTTTCACTCCAAAATGCCATTCTTATTTTTAAATTCATTAAGTATTTGCCTTTATATTATAGTATTAATGTATATCGCTTTTATTAAAGTACTTTCTATAGAATAGATACTGCAGAAGCTGGACTATTTCTGCTTATGCTAAATTATTACTACTATTTAAAAACAAGATATACAAATATAACTAACATAGAAACTAAACTGTGATGTCACAGACACAAGGTACCATTTCTGATATGGCAAAATCCTGGGAGACTGTTGAGCATCACAGTTGGAAGCAAGACCTTTGAATCCTAGATTTATAACTGACCTTGGGCAAGCAAGTTGGCCTCTCTGATTCTCCATTTCTAAACACTTCACCTGAATAACACCCACAGGAAGAAATGAGATAATGTATGCTCTTAGTATTTATATGTATAATAAGCTCTTAGTAGCCACCAAAAATAAATACTGGCCCTTACTGTTGTGTTGGTGTTACTATTGAAGGGCAATTATATAGCAGTCATGCTAAAGGAGTTACACTTAAGCAATGCATACAAGTCTTTAAAAGTCTATCCCAATAGTGAAACAAGAGTACCACAAAAATAAAACAAACAAAATGTACAAAAAAACATAAAAGCTCTCCCAGAAAAGGTCTAGTACATTTTCCAACAACAACAAAAAAGTCTAAGTTCTATTCTAACTTGAGTAAAAAAGGTTTAACATTTCACACAGAAGACATTTACTACTTAACTCCCAATACCCTGGAAATAAATCTTTTAATAAGAATTAACTAACGTTTTAATTTAAAAAAAAAAAAAAAAAAAAAGCAAAGGCTGGCCTGCTGGCTCAGTCCTGTAATTCCAGCACTTTGGGAGGCCGAGGCGAGGAGGCGGATCGTCTGAGGTGAGGAGTTCGAGACCAGCCTGGCCAACATGGTGAAACGCTGTCTCTACTAAAAACACAAAAATTAGCCAGGCGTGGTGGTGGGCGCCTGTAATCCCAGCTACTCAGGAGGCTGAGGCAGGAGAATCGTTTGAACCCAAGAGGCAGAGGCTGCAGTGAGTCAAGATGGTGACATTGCACTCCAGCCTGACAGACAAGAGCAAAACTGTCTCAAAAAATAAAAAAAAAAAAGCAACGAATGTTCATTAGCTTTTTTATAAAAGTGAAAAATTAGAAACAGGCTAAACGTCCAACCGATGGGAATATACGAAAAAATGTATACAGCTATTTAAAGAATGAGAGAGGTTTATATCCTTACATGGAATGATCTAAGACATGCTGTTAAGTTTAAAATAAAAAGGCACAAACACACAAAGTATTACTATTTATGTTAAGACAACCAAAAAAAATGTATCTCACATACATACATATTTATGCACTTAAATGCATACCAAAGGATTTAAAGTATGCAACTACAGTGACCTCTGGGCATTATTCTGCATAATTCTGTGTTAGATTCAGTGAGACCATATTTATATATTTCTTTTGTAACTTATAGATCCCAAGGAAAGTAGGCCAATAAATGCACTAGGTTAAAACTGAGTAAAAGTAAGTTTTAAAAAGCACTTTATACTTGACAAAAATCCTTTAACATATTACTTAACTTGATCCCCACAATAAGCTTTAGAAATTATAGTAGTATCCTTACTTTTAAAGAGATAACAGACTCAACAGAAAGTAGTTATTAATCCACAGTTAATAAATGCAGAGCCACACGCCTGTAATCCCAGCACTTTGGGAGGCCGAGGCAGGTGGATCATGAGGTCAGGAGATCGAGACCATCTTGGCTAACAGGGTGAAACCCCGTCTCTACTAAAAATACAAAAACAAATTAGCGGGGCATGGTGATGGGCACCTGTAGTCCCAGCTACTCAGGAGGCTGAGGCAGGAGGATGGTGTGAACCCGGGAGGCAGAGTTTGCAGTGAGCCTAGATTGCACCACTGCACTCCAGCCTGGGCATCAGAGCAAGACTCCATGTCAAAAAAATAAATAAATAAAATAAAACAGTAAATGCAGAGCCAAAACAGAAACATGGTCCCCTGACTCTAAATTCAGTGTTTATGCTACAGCACCTCCAAAAACTGAGAACACTGGCATCTATACCAAGGCATTCTCTCTCTCTGCAGTGCTTCTGGTTCCTGTGAAAGTTCAAAGTGCAGAGGAAAAGGCAGTAGAACAGCAGTCAAAAGACCTGGATTCTAGTCGTGACTACACCACCACTAAGACTTCATGGTAAGTCAAACTCCACACCAGTAATTATCTGTAGCTACACAACAGATTCAACAGTGATGCTTTTAAAAAGTACTAACACCCAGGCCTGAACTCTACAGATTAAGAACTTAATTGGTCTGGGCTATCAGGACTTCTATTAAAAGCTCCCCAGGTTATTCAAGAACCACAGCTTTAAGACTTAGTAGCCCTGGCCAGGCACAGTGGCTCATGCCTGTAATCCCAGCACTTTGGAAGGCAGAGGCAGGAGGATGGCATGAGCTCAAGAGTTCGAGACTAGCCTGGGCGAGATGGCAAAACACCATTTCTACAAAAAAAAAAAATTAACCAGGCATGTTGGCACACAACTGTAGTCCCAGCTACTCAGGAGGCCGAGGTAGGAGGACGGCTTGAGCCAGGGAGGTAGAGGTTGCAGTGAGCCAAGATCTCAGCACTGCATAACAGCCTGGGCAACAGAGCCAGACTCTGCCTCAAAAAAAAAAAAAAAAAAAAAAAAAAGACTTAATAGACTTGCCTGATAAAAATAAAAGATGTTAAAAACCACTTGTGCTACATACTTCACATAGTTGAAATGAAGGATGAATGCAATAATATATAAACAACAAAATGCCTTAGAAATGCAAAGGAATTATTATTTATTAATTCAAACATGTACTAAACTTGTATGCTCCACTGGGATAGAGAGAAGCTGAGAAACTACCATGTCATCAAACAACTTCTGAGCAGTGAGAAAAGGCACACAGATGACACAAAGGCAGTCATGACTAAACTTCAGGGTCTCAAAGTGCCTATAGGAAATAGTGAAAAGAGGGCTTCGAAAAGGCTGTGCAAAGGAGACTCTTGAGCTAGATTTTGGCATTATTGACAGTGGGGCACAGCATATGCAGGCAAGTAACTCAAGATGTTCTAGGCCCGGCAGGGTGGCTCACGCCTGTAATGGGATGAGCTGGGGCACTTTGGGAGGCTGAGGCAGGAGGATTGCTCGAGCCCAGGAGTTCGAGACCTGCCTGTGCAACATGGTGAGACCCTGTAAGAATTAGCTAGGCATGGTAATGTGCCTGTGGTCTCAGCTACTCAGGAGGCTGAGATGGGAGGATGGCTTGAGCCCAAAAGGTCAAGGCTACAGTGAGCCGTGATCGCGCTACTCCACTCCAGCCTGGTTAACAAGAAAAAAAGAAAATTGGCTGGGGATGGTGGCTCATGCCTATAATCCCAGCACTTTGGGAAGGGGCAAGTGGATCACTTGAAGCCAGGAATTCGAGACCAGTCTGGCCAACATGGATGAAACCCGTCCTCTACTAAAAATACAAAAATTAGCTAGGCGTGGTGGCATGCACCCGTAGTCCTGGCTACTGGGGAGGCTGAGGCACAAGAATCGCTTGAGCCCAGGAGGCAGAGATTGCAGTGAGCCAAGATCGCACTACTGCACTCCAGCCTGGGCTACAGAGTGAGACTCTGTCTCAAAAAAAAATTAATGTTCTGCTGGAATATGCAGATGATGTGCTGTAGGCCAGAGGTTCTTGGCAAGAGGTCTCAGAGCTCTGAGGAGTCTGCAAGGTCATAATGATTTTAATAAGAAAACCAAGACACATAATCACCAAAAATTAGAAACAACCCAGATATCCTTTAACTGGTAAGTGCACAAACTGTGATCTATTCATATACTGGGACAGGACTCAGCAATAAAAATAAAAATAAATTAGTGGCACACACAACACAACTGAATCTCAAATGTCTTATGTTAAATGAAAGAAGCCAGATTCAAAAGGCTACATACTGTATGATTCCATTTATACAACAGTCATGAAATGGCCAGACTATGGATGGGGAGAGAAAATAGGTCAGAGGGTGCAGGAGTTGGGGAGAGGAACATTTGGGAAAGATGGAAATGTTTCATATCTGTACTATATTTACAACCATATGTATTTACATTAAAAGGAGTAGATTTCCCTGAATATAAATTAAACCTTGATAAATCTAACTTTCAAAAATAACGTCACTCTCCTTTTTCACTCCCATAAGAGTACAGTGTTTGCCAGAAGCCACAGAACTGTGATGATGCCATCATTCTGCAACTAAGCCATGTGTGCTTGTATATTCTTAGGTTTTACATTTTCTCCATTTTAATACTTCTAATACAGTAAATAGTCATGAATGTAACAGACATAAACAAAAACTCTCCTGAGTCCCTAATAATTTTTAACAGCGTAAAAGGTTTCTGAGACCAGAAGAGTTTCGGAACCACTGCTGTAGATAAGGAGGAGGCCCTGAAGTGTTCTAGCAAGGGAAACAGGAAAGAACTGATGGAGGGAAACCAGTAAAGAAGTAACTACAGGATCTGATTAAGGCTGATTCCGGGATGAGAAAGAAAATAGGTCCACACATCATCTATACCTTGTTATAAATCCCAAGCCCATTTCTGGGCTGACACTTTGCTGGTGCATTCAAGTTTTGCAAACTAATTCCTGTTAACTGGTAATATAGTTGGGAAATTAAATCTGCTATAGGAGTCATCCTACAACACATTACTAACCAGTGATTTGTGGATTATTTACTCAGTTGCCAATGCCCCTCTTCAAACGATGACAATCATTTAAAATTGACCTTTACACATTTTGAGCTTGAAAATTAAGCATCCTAAAGAGGCTCAAAAACTAATTTACAAGTGACTCAGCACCTCATGATCAATTAGGCAAATTAGGTAGTTGCTTAAAAAGCCAATGTGTTACTTCTCTAAAATATGTTTTCACTTGTATCCAGAAACACTATGACAATCTCAACTCAGCACAATTTTTTCTATGCAATGTGGTTTTCTGGATGGGAGGCGAGGGTGAATACGTTGTTTCTGTGTTTGGCATAGTTCCCTTTCCTCCTGGGGAAAACTCATTTCTAAATACAAGCTCTGTAAATTCCAAATTATTTCAAGTACAAATCTTCTTCTACAATCTTCTCATCCCCAGAACTATTATAGTACTTCGGTATGCCACAGAGAGGTAGAGAAATTATTCTTAAAACCATCCATGTCTTTAAGCTTTAAGCAAACAGAAAACAGATTGACTGATGACAGATTGATCAATCAATCATGGGATGAAGGTGATAAGTATTAGAAGAAAGGATGATCCCTTTCCCAAAAAAGGTAAATACAGCTTTATAAGCCATTTTAAATGAGTGAGACTCTGTGTGTGTGTGTGTGCGTGTGTTGTGTGTGTGTAATTGCCATTATATATTGCTTCTCTAATTGTTTTAAGTAACCAACCCCACTGACACCTCAGTTAATACCAAACAGATGGAAATCTGTCTGGAGAATTCAATCTGCCACCTTTCAAAAAATTCACCTATACTTCTATTACAGAAGCCCGAGAAACTCCAGACTCCTGCAAAAGTATCTGTGAATTATTAAGATAAAGTGAAATTAGATCTTTACCTGAAAGTATAGTCCTTTGATTCTACTTTTCATAAAAATCTTGCAAATCAGACTACGGTCAATACTACTGGAGATTGTAATTGGAAGTGTCACCTAAAGTTTGAAAAGGGGGAAATAATCTGAAATACATGCAAAGATTGAAAAGGGGGAAATAATTAATTTGAGATACATGTACAATGCAGATAAAAATATCAATTTGATCAAAGATGAAATTTCTGTAAATTTGTTAAAGCCAAATGGTTTCTGCAGGAAACCTGTTTTCTGTGATTCAAATCCAAAATGGAAAACGTGGGTGGTTCTTCCTGTCTCACCATTAGAGTCAGCCAATTGGCTGGTGAAGCTTTCACACAACTTCAGCTCAAACCCCTTCCATCTGCTTTAACACTGCCATACCTTAGTGGAATGAAAGAGGCATAAAGGCTTTCTCTAGCCTCAAAGTAAGTCTTCACAAGGAACCTTTGGCTTATTCTATCTCAACCATACTTGATCAAGCTGCCCATTTTTTAAAACTTCAAATCCGAAAGATGTGAAAAATAGTAAGAGCTAAATCGCAAAATAATTCAAGGACATTAAAGCTATCTCTGACTGTAGAGCTGAGTTTCTAAAAAAACAGCAAACTCATCTGTCAAGTACAAAGCTCCAGGGGCAACACACATGCTGGCTCCGCCCATTACCTCGACCACAGTGGCATCTCTTCCCCAGCCACACGGTGCTCAACATTTGCCATGACAGGCCGCCAACAGAGACCACATTTGAACTTCTAAATATGTGACACTGCCAGAATGGAGTATGAATCCAATATTTCTGTAGGGTATGTCTGCATATCCACCTAAAGCTACTAAATTAGCTAGTGTGACACATTTAACTGAAAATATCACACGCAACAGTATGCCTTCAGTGAGAAAAGACCACTAGTACATGATACTAGCATGGTAAAACAATTGTGCATACAGTGCTGCCCAACTAAATCTTAAATCCTTAAAGCACTAGAAAACCTGCTAGTGCAAGACAATAAAAATTCAGGCAGCTGCTTCCAATGGTGATGTAAGGACCCAACATGGCAAACTGCTCAAGGGTAGCTACTGTCCACTTCCTAAAGATTCCAGGCCCACTTAAAAATCCTCAGGTCTCAGGAGGTTTTTTTCTTAAAAACTGCTAAAAGTCTCATACAGTTCACCCTGCATAGTAGAAAAAGGCCCTTCACGAGCCACCAGTGACTGCACAGCAAGTTCTTACATAATGACTTATCTGGTAGTCACACAGGAAAACCCGCTGACAAGGATAAAGCAAGGGGCCCTGGTTCTCAGATAGTCATCTCAAGGGAACTGTTGTTACAAGGAGCCACTGAAATGTGAAATACACACACACTATTTGTAAATGTGAATTTTAGAAAGTATCTGTACGGAAGCACTAAGCATATCATGAACAAATACAGACCATAAGCTTGTAGAGCCAAAAAAGACCCAATACTTCATTACCACTGTAATACTCTAATTTTGCCGATAAAATTAAGTCAAAACCTCCTGACTGCCAGCGCAGTGCTCGGTGAAATCTACATTTTGGAGCATACTGAAATTGAGTTACAACTCAGTTGCATGATAAATCTCATTTAACCATGTGCTGCAAAAGCTCAATTTACATAAAAGATTAAGAAGTAAAAACCTTTATCATATCTCTAGTGAAGAGGGAAGGGTACAGTGAAGTTTGCTGTCTTTGTCCATACCAGTATAATTTTATCGTCAGGAAAAAATATATATATAAACTACATATATAAATCATCTCTCTTTTCAAAAACTGCTGCCAAAACCAGTACATCTAGCAAAAAGACACAAAATATGACGTCTTACTACCCTTACAAAGAATGTGGAAATGGCATAAATAACAATCCTTTCTTCTGAAGTTGAGGTTTAAAATATTTTCTAAGTTATTTTCACTGCACTATCATTAATTTCCTCTAATGTAATTTTAGAACAGATCAAGTAGATACATTTCTTCATTTCAGTTTCTTTAAAACTTTGATTTGCTAACACTTCTTCTAAGACAATGATCAACGACGATCTGTCATTGTGTTCATTTTCTCAACTTCCTCAAGTAAGCACATTTTTGCAAGACTAAAATAATGCACATACTTACACACATAAAAAGAGAAAGACATAAATACTTCGTCTAGGACGAAATAACTGCGTGACTTTTGAAATTTTTAAGACAAAATGCAGACCTCAAAACAAGGTCATAATTGCTCCCTGGGTTATCTCTAAAGAGAGGCTTCTACATTCCTCTCCTATTGATACTTCAGTGAAAATCTGTGACAAAAATTCATCCCAATTCTGCCATTAACTAGCTGTGTGATAGATACTGGGCAAGTCATTTAAGGGTTGGACTTAGGCTCATATAAAAAGTTGGCATATTCGATTTCTATAGTATTTTCTAGGTTTCTTAACATCTTCCTAAGACATTATTTATCATCTTTATTGTCACTGAATTCTAAAAGTCAAATACATCTTTAAACAATAGAAATAACCATTTATAAACTACCTTATGCCCTAGAACTCAATAGAAGACTACCATCAGCTTATCTGAAACCTTTAGAACATTATAAGCTTTATCTTCATTAAATGTATCACTTTGTCTCATGTTTCAGCATTTTGTAAAAAGTTTAGATTAGTAGAAATGTACTTTCACATCTAGATGACCCCGAAGCACCATCCAACTCTCTCAAGATGGGAGATCCTGATGCCTTCACTTCCTTCCTCATCCATCCTCCATCACCGCAGTAGCCAGATACTCTGAAATATTTTTGGCCACAATGGTGACAATGAAAACCTTTTAAACCACTTATGTTAAAAACCAGCTACATGTACAAGTCTGTATCTGAAAATCTCTGTATGCATTTTTATCATTTAGTACTCTAGATTTTAATATCTAAAGAACCAGTTCCATTGATAATATCTGCATAATCTCATGACTCTTCATCTGAATCTGAGTTCCCTGTTTATTTGCCAAACAAGCAAGGAGGTTCCAGAAAACTGTATACAACACAACTCACGCACTTACTTTCTTTATATACCACTGATGATTTTGCCATCCTCAATGGAGTCAATTAAAAAAACAACCAGTAGGATTGAGAATCTGTCATTTTACCAGTAGGAATCTCAAAAAGTAGCTACTTTTGCCAAGTTCATTCATTCAACACATTTATTATCTACTACGTGGCAGGCACTTTTAATTTATCGTCCTGGGGATATATAAACAGACAAAAGTCCCTGCCTTCATGTGCTGTACTGAAGAAGATGACACACCATAAACAGAAACCATAATAGACAAATTATATGGAGGAGATGTACATATAAGGTGTATTAGTCTGTTCTCATGCTGCTAATAATGACATATCCGAAACGGGGTAATTTATAAAGAAAAAGAGGTTCAGTGGATTCACAGTTCCCCATGGCTGGGGAGGCCACACAAACATGGTGGAAGGTGAAGGAGGAGCAAAGTGACATCTTACATGGTGGCCGGCAAGAGAGCGTGTGCAGGGCAACTGCCCTTTATAAAACCATCAGATCTCGTGAGACTTATTCACTATCATGAGACCAGCACAGGAAAAACCTGCCCCCATGATTCAGTTACCTTCTACTGGGTCCCTCCCACAATACGTGGGGAATATGGGAGCCTCAATTCAAGATGAGATTTGGGTGGGCACACAACCAAACCATATCCATAAAGTCAGAGGGGATACGTGCTTGATATGGTTTAGATCTGTGTCCCCATCCAAATCTCAAGTTCAATTTTAATTCCCAGTGTTAGAGGTGGGGCTTGGTGGAAGGTGACTAGATTTTAGGGGTAGATCCTTCATGAATGATTTAACACCATCCCTTTGGTGCTGTTCTCAAGTTCTCACGAGATCTGCTTATTTAAAAGTGTATAGCACCTTCCCACTCTCTCCCTCTTCCGCCTGCTCCAGCCATGTAAGACGTGCCTGCTTCCCCTTCACATTCTGCCATGACTAAAAGTTTCCTGAAGCCTCCCCAGAAGCCATTATGCTTCCTGTACAGCCTGTGGAATCGTAAGCCAATTAAATCTCTTCCTTTATAAATTACCCAGTCTCAGGTATTTATTTATAGTAGTGTGAGAATTGACTAATACAGTGCTATTGTAAAGAAAAAGGACAGGCTACTAAGAAAAAGGGATTCAGGAATGAAGGGAGGGCAAGTGGGCTGCAATCTTAAACAGGATGGGGTAAGGGTAAGAGTCACTACAAAGGCAGTGTCTGAGCAATGACATGAAGGAGATGATGAAGTGAGCCAGACTGAAGTTTCCTAGTAATTTTTAACTTGTACTGACTATACACGTAATGGTAAATGCTTTAGCAAAAGATATATATGAGCAAATTTACAAACAACCCAGAAGACTAAAATAGAAGAGAGCTAGCTATGTGCAAACCCCCTTCGTTTTTGCAGCTTATTTTACCAAGTGAAACTTACAACTTCAATTAGGTATGCTTGGTGTGTTTTTACCCCAACTGTTGTTTTGAACACAATTCTTCTGTGATTCATTTTCCTCAAAATTCAAAAATAAATGTCCCACTATTCATTTGAAACATAAAAGAGCACCAGTGTTGGCCGGGCACAGTGGCTCATGCCTATAATCCCAGCACTTTGGGAGGTCAAAGCAGGTAGATCACTTTTGAGTTCAGTAGTTCAAGACCAGCCTGGGCAACATGGCAAAACCCGTTTCTACAAAAATTCAAAAAATAGAGGCCAGGCACAGTGGCTCATGGCCCAGTACTTTGGGAGGCCAAGGTGGACCACTCACTTGAGGTCAGGAGTTCGAGACCAACCTGGCCAACATAACAAAACCTCGTCTCTACTAATAATACAAAAAAAATTAGCTGGGCATGGTGGTGTATACCTGTAATCCCAGCTACTTGGAGGCTGAGGCATGAGAATTGCTTGTGCCCAGGAGGCGGAGGTTGCAGTGAGCCAAGATGGCACCACTGCACTGTAGTCTGGGTGACAGAGTAAAACTGTGTCTCAACAACAACAATAAAAAATTAGTCGGGCATTGATGGCTCATAGTACCAACTACTTGGCAGGCTGAGGCTAGAGAATTGCTTGAGCCCAGGAAGCAGAGATTACAGTGAGCGGAGATCACGCCACTGCACTCCAGCCTGGGTGACAGAGTGAGACCGTCTCAAAAAAACAAAAGAGCACCAGTGTTATCAACCAATAACTCCACTAGGACATCCTGACTACTGCATCAGGGCTCAAATCTCAGTATGGGGAATCCAGGAGCTTTCCCCAGTGTGGAGAAACCTGTGCTTTCCTAGAGTTTAGCAGGAAATGAATAGGCTATGAAATCAGGCGGCTTTACCACCAACCAGTTATATAGTCTTGAGCAAATCACTTCACCCCCTGGGCTTTTGTTTCCTCAACTATAAAAATCAGGGTGTTGGACCATGTGATTTCGAAGTCCCTTTTAGGGCTTTCTTTCACAGACACACACCCAAAAACCTTCAGATTAATAGCCATATATTAAAAATTATAATATTAGCCAGGCACAGTGACACACAGTCCCAGCTACTTGGGAGGCTGAGGGGGGAGGATCACCTAAGCTTGAGCATAGGAGTTTGAGACTGCTGTGAGCTATGATCACACCACTGCACGTCCCCCTAGGAGACGAGAGTAAGACCCTGTCTCTAAAACATAAAATTTTTTTAAATTTATAATAATGTCATGCTTTGTAATTCTGCTAACCCACCATCAGATTCATATTAATTTCATTCTTCAGTATTCTTCAAATAACTAATGAATTTATACTGACTGATTCATAAAGTCTCAACTCTCTCTCTCTGATCAGAAAAACAAATTCACAAGGGTCTTGACTTGCAGTGGTATTCCCCAAGTATTTAAAAAAAAAAAAAAAAAAAAAAAAAAAAAAAAAAAAAAAAAAACCCTGGTATTTCTCTTGTCTTTGGCTTTCCTATCAACATACCCCTGCTAGCTTAAATAGAATTTTAAAGTAACACAACCACAAAACTGCTGAAATTTTAAATATTCTTTATATATCCCCTCAGTGAAATAGTCTTTTTTGTTGTTGTTGTATTTTGTAGAGACATAGTCTCACTCTATTGCCCAGGCTGGAGTACAGTGGCACCATCATAGCTCGGTGCAGCCTTGAACTCCTGGGCTCAAGCGATCCTCCTGCCTCAGCCGCCCTAGTAGCTAGGACAACAGGTGGGCTACTTTACTTTTATTTTTATTTTTTTTTGTAGAGACAAGGTCTTGCTATGTTTCCCAGGCTGGTCTTGAGCTCCTGGCCTTAAGTAATCCTCCTGCCACAGCCTCCCAAAGTGCTGGGATCATAGGCATGAGCCACCGTGCCTGGCCCAAAAAGTATGTTTTTAAATTGTAGGTTTCCTTAAAAGTTTCACTTAAAATCTTATGTTATTAACTATTATACTGCTTATAATTATAATTAACATTATATTATATTATTTTAAATTGGTACTGTAATGAGTATCTGTTATTCATGGAGCCCCAAATCATCTTTGTTACGTTTTCACTACTTCCTTACTATGTAAACCTCACCTTCCCAATGTAGAATTTTAAAAAAGAAAGCAAATAAGCAAATTGGGGGTATACAAGCAGACATGTTAATTAGGTTCCACTAACCAGACATACCACACAGGGCTCCCTCAGAACGGAGTTACGTAGGGAAAGTGGAAGAAGGGGGGCAAGTCTTGCTTGGCTTCCTGGTTTGCAGCACCCTGACTTTATCAGGAGCAGCAGCTCCTCAGCAGGCCTGTTCCACAGTGCAGAACTGGCAACCATTCCCAGAAACTCAGAGTACAGTCTCTTTTGTCAGCCTGCCCAATGTGCTAAACTAGCTATCACCCTTAATAAATCAGTTGCTACTTATACCAGTAGAATAACTCTTATTATCTGTAACAAAAAACCCCAACCAACACGCATAGCAAATATTCATTTCATTATTTCCACATACAAGAGCTGAGATTGAAAAGAAAACAACACACAGAACATTCCACCATATAAGCCAAGAATTCTTTGTTTCAAGCCAGGGCTTATATTCACAATCAACACTTCGAACCTTCCCTTATATGTACTTTCTCATAAATTTCATCACCTCTGTCATGCAAGGAGAAGAAAATGGTTTTTGCCTAACTAATTTTCTATCAATAAAGAGTCTGATGACAGTAACTTGGCAAGGTATTCGAGAAGAGGATACAATAAACATCACTTTCTATACCAGCTCAAGTTTATGGAGAATCCTGCAGTGTTAGGTAGCACTTTCAGAACATTCCCCAACTGCAGGCAAGGTGATCTAAGGCTGTATTTGAATGCCAAAATGATCAGTACTTCGTGCCAAGGCATAACTTAATTCACAAAGCAGCAGTGAACTTTTCACTGATTTTCTCCATCCCTCAGGGTAAGATAATCATGTTAAAACCACAGACACATCAGGCAACTAAAAGACACTATTACCTAATACTAAAAGCAGACTGGAAGCACTGAGAAGTGATTATGCATGTTAAAATTCTCTTCTTGGTATAAAGATTAAGTCCTACACAATTACTTGGCAAAGATGGAAAAAGTAATCAGCGATTAATAATACTGGTCCTTAAAGTGGCAACAGAATCTTACAAAGGACATTTAGTATCTTTGACTAATACTGCCAAACTACACAGGTACTTTTCAGGTGATACTCAAAGGCAAAACTTTATAAAGATCGCTTACACACTTCTGAAGGCCCTTAATGACACTGATAATCATCCAGTGCATCTCAACGCTCTGCCAAAGCACAAGTATGCATCGTCTCCACACAGTGATTCAAGACAAGTCTCACTAATGTTAGTGCCCCCTGGGCCTTGGGTCTCCAGGCACTCAGCAAGCTCTCCCTTTGTCATGGCAGTACCTCACCCTGCCTTCTGCTCCCTGAATGGCTTTTATCAAACAGTTTATAGTGTACTTAGCTGTAGCACTGATGGTGGGGAGAAAAAGAATATGCAAAAGTTAAAACATAAACTATATTTTTCCCTAAGAACAAAGCAAATCAATTTGCTTAGGAAAACTTACAGCTTGGCTACTTCAAAACAAAATTTTAAAATTTCATAGAAAATGTCTGCAAAGAAGTTACTACGATGACTCTCAAGCTTTACTATGACTACCCATGTACCATGTGTGTCCTCTGGTTGCACCTGGCAAACACACCTTTTTTTTTTTTTTTTTTTTTAAGAAATGAAGTATCAGACCAGGCACAGTGGCTCACGCCTGTAATCCCAGTACTTTGGGAGGCCAAGGCGGGCGGATTGCTTGAGGTTAGGAATTCGAGACAAGCCTGGCCAACATGGTGAAACCCCCTCTCTACAAAAATACAAAAATTAGCCAGGTGTGGTGATGGGCGCCTGTAATCCCAGCAACTCAGGAGGCTGAGGTGGGAAAATCACTTGAACCTGGGAGGCAGAGATTCCAGTGAGCCAAGATAGAGCCACTGCACTCCAGCCTGGGCAACAGAGCGTGACTCCACCTCAAAAACAAAAAAAAAGAAATGAAGTATCTCTAGGCCAGAAATGATACATGGCCTACTTTAATTTTTTGTTTATCATGTCTAGACTCTAATCTCAATCTTATTCCAAGATTAAGGCTATGATGCTCATGTGTTAATAGTATCAAGATCAAAGGATACATACATAATACCACAAATCAGTGATTCCCAAAGCTGGTTTGCAAAACAATACCTGCATCTGTAGGTCCTCAGAGAAATGGAAAAAAAAACTGTTTGAGTATTTCATAAGGCTAAATTTATCCAATTTAAATGGTTGATCTTTATTTTGAAATTGTGTCTTTCCTATTCTTTTGGTATTTGAATGCCTTTCTTAATAAAATGCTGAAAAAAATTAAGATTACATCTGTAAAATACAAGCAGATGGCTGGCACTGTTCCAGATCTTCTGCACCTTCTCCCCGTCTCCAACTTCCCAATTCCCCTCTTTCCAGTTGCTCAGGCAAAAACTAAAAATAAACACTAAAATAAGACCTAGTGCCATTCTTCTTTCTTCAACATCTCAGTTCCAGACCATGAGCATATCCTTCAGCTTCACACTGAAAACCTACCAACAGTCAACTACCCCATTTATTGCCACTACCAGGTCTAAGTCACCATAACCACTCCCTCAGACCACTGCCACTGTCTCTTAACTGGCTCCCTACTTCAGTCCCATTCCCAGCAGGCTACTTTCAACAGAGCAGCCTAGCGACTCTGTTAAAACCTAGGTAGGTCCATGTCAATGCTCTGCTTAAAACCCTTCAGGAGTCCCATCCCAGTGAGAGGAAATTCTTCAGCAAGCCCCACCTGCTGTCTCAATGCCTCTCTCAGCTCATCTCCGCTCCTCCATTACTAGTCATGTCCTTCTAGGCACCTGGCCTTGTGTTCTTCACACCTGCTGCCTCTTTGGTCTAAAATGTCCCCCCCAGGTCAGACACCTGTATGATTAGTGACCTTACTTCTTCAGGTGGTTACTCGAAATTCATCCTTATCTTTGTGACCTTGAGATAAACTAAAATTTCTTAAAACAAAACACCATTAAGAGAGTTGAAAAGGCAAGCCAGCGAGCGGAAGAACAGATGTGCAATGCACGTATACAATGGAGAACTTATCCAGAACACATTTTTTAAACTCCTATAAATCAATAAGGAACGTGGTATTTAGTCATTTACTGACATAATTTGCATATCGTGAAATTCACTCTTTTTAGTGTACAGGTTTTCTGTGGGTTTTCACAAATGTATATGGTCATTTAACCACAACACAGTGAAAATATGGAACATTTCTATCGCAACAAAAAGTGGTTCAAAATGGTCAATAAATATGAAAAGGTGCTTAAATGCATTAGTCCTCCACATTGGAACATCTCTACACAACTACCAGAACAGCTAAAGTTAAATGGCAGGAGATGCCAAATCTTGACATGTCTGTGGAACTCTCACATGCCATTAATAGGTATACAAATCGATATAATCACTTTGGAAAACTTTATCAGTATCTACCAAAGTGAATACACACATATCCTATTACCTGGCAATTCCACTTCTAATTATATCCCCTATAGATGGCATCACTAAAAAGAAATATACAAGCATGTTTGCTGCAGAACTACTCATTAGCTAGAGATAGAAGACAGTAAACTGTGATATCATGATACAATTTAATACTCTACAGCAACAAAAATGAATAAACTACAAATACTTGTAAGAGCATAGATTGGATCTCACCAAATCAATGTTGAGTAGAAGAAGCCAGAAACAAAAGAATGTATTATGCATTATGACATTAATATAAAGCTCACAAACCAGCAACAGTAACCTACGGTGTGAGTCCTCAGGAGGCAAGGCTTCAACTGGGAGAAGAGATAACCAGGCCTCTTAAGGGGCAGCTAAAATTCTGTTTCTTAATTTGAGTGCTGATTACACAAGTGTATTCACTTTGTAGAAATTCAACCCTCCCAGCTACTCAGGAGGCTGAGGTAGGAGGATCACCTGAGCCCAGGGAGGCTGCAGTAGGCCATGATCACAACATTGCATTCCAACCTGGGTAACAGAGTGAGACTGTCTCAAAAACAAGAAGACAGTAAATTCATCCCATGGTACATTTGTGCTTTCTGCACTTTCCTGTATGTTTGTTACACTACAATATAAAGTTTGTTTTAAAAAAAAAAAAAATCACCTTTTCAATGAGGCCGTCTCTGGCCACCTAATATTTCCACCAGTCCCATTATTTATCATACTCCTTTCCTACTTATTTTTCCTCTGGCACGCTTGTTAATACCTAGCACACTATCTTACATACTAGACATACTTTACAAACTTATGTTGTTTACTGTCTGGCTCCATCCACTAACCTGTGAGTTCCATGAACACAGATATTGACTCCAGTTGGCTGAGTACAGAGTCCCCAGTAGCTGGAATAACACCTGGAAGATAGTAGGCACTCAATATAGATTTAATTAATTTATTAATTATACAGCATTGCCCAATTTAATTATGTTTAATTATGTTTATGGATTCAAGCTATAAATTCTTACAGTTGTCTTGTTAAACAGCAAGTTGGTTGTTGTTCTGTCTGAATAATGCTTCTCAACATGGTTTTAAGACTTCTCATCTTCCAAGTTCCAGATCAGATTCTGATCAGCTTATGGTATAATAAACCATATTAGGAAACCATATAGGAAACTCTTACACTCTGAATTCTCTTCACACCTAACTTTATAAATGAAAGCTAAGGCTGCATTAACCTTTCTCTCGGGCATATCCACCCTACTGACTCATACTGAGTTTAGAAGCAAATAAAAGTAACAAAGGGATTTAATTCCATTTTTTTCCTTCACATAAAAATCATGAAATATTCCCAACCTATCATGGTACCTTTAGTGTCGAGTCCTAAATGTAGAAATTTTAAACTACCTCCATCTATTCTAAGTTTTAGCTAGTCATTTCAACAGCTTTCTTTTAAAATTGCAGTTCTCAACTTTTTCCATCACTGCACCTCTAAAGAGACTTTTTAGGCATTTTTTTCTTAATCACCCTCTCCAATGAAATTTTAGTATCACAGATACACTATTATCTGTTATGTAATTATACTGTACTTTCAACCTAAAGAGTAGCATTTCTGCTCCCACAACCCCTACAACCAATTTCACCTCTTTGAAATTCTATAAAGGAGTATTTTAAACTTTGAAAGTAGTTTATCAACTACTACCTTACCATTCTAATTTTACTTCACATGTGAATTTGTTAACAGTAAAACTATTTCAAAGATCAAAGTTGTAACCCACAGAAATCAAATACAGAGTGCAACAGCACAGGTTCTCTCCTAGCTTGTGCAGATCCATCGAATCTACTATTCAACAAGCTACAAATCCACCTAATCCCCATATCACATTTTCCCATCTTGTTCATAAGGACAGCCTTTTGTTAAACTATTCTGTCGAAATCAAAAGACAGCATTCCCTTAATTAATAACCTATTTAAACTTTTCAGAATCTATTTTTAAAAGAAAACAAGATTAGCACAGAATGACTTATTTTAGTCTCTCCTAAGTCCCTCTGGGGGACTTAGGACCACTGCAATCCCTAACTTCACTCTTGTAAGAGTTTCCTATGTGGCTGGAACCAGATCAGTACATTTTCTATATTATGAGCAAACCTTTTCAATGCATACCTGATCATTCTGCTCCCTGGATATTTAAAATCTTTCCAGGGCTCTCCTAGGCCTATAAAAGCCCCAAGTCCTTAGCATAATAGGCAAAACCTAACTGCAAGGCCAATCAGTGGCAATACCTCCCACTTCTTTTTGTTTTGTCTTGAGAAAGAGTCTTGCTCTGTCGCCTAGGCTGGAGTGCAGTGGTGCAATCTCGGCTCACTGCAACCTCCGTGTCTGGGATTCAAGCAATTCTCCTGCCTCAGCCACCCAAGTAGCTGGGATTACAGGCACATGCCATCATGCCCAGCTAGTGTGTGTATGTGTGTATGTGTAGTAGAGACAGGGTTTCACCATATTAACCGGGCACAGTGGCTCACGCCTATAATCCCAGCACTTCAGGAGCCCGAGGCGGGTAGATCACGAGGTGTGATCACGATTAGGAGTTCGAGACCTCCCACTTCTAAAAAGTTTTTTCACAATCACTTTACTCCATCTAGCAGAAACGCTCTTATAACCAAGCCTCAGCACCTGCCTGCCCTCCCCACCGTACTCTATTTTCCCTTAGTCTCTTTGGATGTTAGAAGCAGTATCACCTCTTCAAAAGATGTCCTGTTCTCCACATTCTCCCGAGTGTCACAAGAGCACTCCTTAACCAGCCTCCTAGGCACTCTGCCTATATTTGGGGATTACTTATTAATGCGTCTGCTTCCCCTACTCTTGGGCCATCAAAAAATATGTGCAAGGAAATGCACTAAGGATACAGGCTACAAGTTGACCTCCTAAATTTAGAACGTGACATTCACCTTTGTTCCCCTGGCAGCAGGAGTACCAGGAACCCACAGGAATTAGAAGCCCAGTGAATGTTTTTTATAATACTGAAACCATCCTGGCTCCTGGTAACCACTACCTTTTTCTCTCGTGCTATCAAATCACCTGTTTAAACCTATACTAAAATTCTGCCAGAAAGTCGTATGAAACTTCTTCTATTTTCCTTTCTTTAGGAAAAAAACCTATTTGCCTTTCTTTAGGGAAAAAAAACGAAAACACTGACATAAACCCTCAGATTTCAGGAGTGTCAAGGCTCAGAATACATTAACCCAAAGGATTCCGAACTGAAGGAAACTGCAGGGGCCCCAGAAACAAGGTCACTTCCCCCGCCTTCTATGTGAAGCATGGTCATAAAGGAATTCTCTGATCCATCTTACCTGAAAATAAATCATAAGACCCTTATTCCAGAAGGGTTCTGCCCCACACCCAATGGAAAAGTAATGTTCAACACAGAGCGGCTGAGAAGAATCCGGACAGGCCTTGCTGGGTTCCCCTCTCAGTTTACTACCATTAGATCATTCCCTTTTTGTGCAATCACCTTACTACATGGCCATGATTCTCCATCAAATCTAAGCATAGAAACAGTTTTCCCTGAGTCTTTGGGTCTTCATTTTTGAAAGCTCTCATGTCATATATAACTTTGTTAAATAAATCTGTGATGCTTTCTTTCCTGCTAACCTGTCTTTTGCTAATAGGAGTGCTGACCACAACCCTTGTGATGGGTGAGGAAAACGTATCATGTTTTTGCCCCTATAAGAGCTTCTCTAACCTTATCAGTTCTCGAAGTTTCCCAACTGGGGTTCCTCAAATTAATGGTAGAGTTTTCAGTATCCTGGGGAAGAATCCGTTTCAGCCTGGAGATTCTTATTTATTTTAAGTGGGTAAGAACTTGTTTGCTTTACTCTCATCTTTCATATTCCATACTTCTCTGTCTGAAAAATACTTTCCTACCATAAAAGATACTAAGAAGAAGGAGGGAATTACTCTGAAATCCCTTTTGTTAAAATTAAACAGTGGGTTTAGCCTCTTTTTAGTTCTCATTGTTTTAAAGCTTAAAAACTAATTTGCATACACCTTACCAAAGCGGAACACAAACACACTTTATGACACAGCAAGTCCACTCTTAGACATACATCTCATGGGAAGGCATGCCCCATGTGCACCTCAACATGCATGCAAGAAAGGGCCTAATGACCAGCAGCTGAAAACTGAAACTCAAATGTCCATCAAGAGAAGACAGTATAAAGAGTTGGATATTGATACACTGGAAAACTATCAACTAAAGAAAATCAACTACAGGAAATACATGGATAAATTTTACATGTTAGGCAAAATAAACCAGGCACAAAAGAAAACACGCTGTATAATCCCATTTCTACAAATTTCAAAAAATATATAAAAACTAATCAGTGGTGACAGAAGTCAAAAGAGCTGTTATCTTTGGGGTGCAGGAGGGCTAATGATTGCAAAGGTGCAGAAGGTGGCTTTTGGGTGGTTTGGTAATAGTCTCTGTGTTGACCCTGCATGGTGGTTACATGTGTGTATGCATTTTCCAATCATTTATCAAGCTGTACCTTTATAGTTTGCGTACTTGATGTGGATTACACTTCCAAAAATTTTTTAAATCACTGTGGTAATTTTAAATTTTTTTCCTGCAAGCCACAGATCACCGTAGGTATAATCTGTCTAAAATATTTGTAGCAGTTCAGTCTATTCTTCCATTTTCATGCTTACTATGTGCCCTTTTCTCTTTTGTATTCCACTTAAAGTCTGGCCTCCTGAATAGAAAGACAACCCACAGAGTGAGAGAAACATTTTGCAAATCTAATAAAAGATCTGTATCTAAAATACATAAAGAATACTTACAACTCAACAAAAAAAGACAAAAACCTTAACTTGAAAATGGGCAAAAAATGTAAACAGACATTTCTCCAAAGATCTACAAATGGCCAGCAAGCACATAAAAAGATGCTCAGCATCATTAGTCATTAAGGAAATAAAAGTCATTCACACCTATTATGACAGAAAAAAAAAAAAGAAAAAAAAAAGCCATACGGTAACAAGTGCTGGAAAGACGTGGAGAAACTGAGACCTTTATACACTGCTCATGGAAATGTAAAATGGTACAGCCACTTTGGAAAACAGTCCGGCAGTTCCTCAAAAGGCTGAATTGTTTAGAGTTACTAAGCATAGAGTTACTATGTAAGTCGACAATTCAACTCCTAGGTATATATCCAAGAAAAAATGGAAACATATGTGTACATTAAAACTTACACTTGAAAAGCAGCATTATTCTTAATAGCCAAAAAGCAGAAAAACCCAAGTGTCCATCAACTGACGAATAGAAAAAAACAAAATGTTATATATCCATAGAATAGAATACTACTTGACAATACAAAGAAATAAAGTATGATACATGCCACAACATGTACAAACCTTGAAAACATTATTAGAAGCCAGTCACAAAATACTACATTTTGACTGGGCACGGTGGCTCACACCTATAATCCCAGCACTTTGGAAGGCCAAGGCAGGTGGATCACTTGAGGTCAGGAGTTCAAGACCAGCCTGGCCAACACAGTGATACCCCATCTCTACTAAAAATACAAAAAAAAAAAAAAAAAAAAAAATTAGCCAGGCCTCGCGGCACGTGCCTGTAATCCTAGCTACTCGAGAGGCTGAGGCAGGAGAATCGCCTGAACCTGGAAGGCAAAGGTTGCAATGAGCTGAGATCACACCACTGCACTCCAGCCTGGGCAACAGAACAAGACTGTCTCAAAAAAATAAAATAAAATAAAATAAAATAAAATAAAATAAAATAAAATAAAATAAAATAAAATAAAATATAAATTAAAAAAAAAGACTACATATTGCTTAAATGTACATGAAACATCCAGAATAGGCAAATCAATAGAGACAGAAAGTAGATTAGTGGTTGCTTAGGGCTGGGGAGATAGAAAGATGGGCAGAAGGATTATAACTAAAGTGCATGAAATTTATTTTTGAGGTGATGAAAATGTTCTAAAATTGTGGTGATGGTTACACACAGCTGTGAATACATTAAAAGCCACTGAATTGTACACTTTAAATGGGCTAACTGTATAAAGTGTGAATTACATCTCAATAACCTTTTTAAAAATCTGGCTTCTTTTCCAATGACCCTGAACAGTTTGCTGACTTCTTTAGAAGCCATCCCCACTTTTGCTTACCAGCATGACTTGCAATCACACAATCACAATTTTTGTTTCTTGGCACTCCCCACACATCTCCATGAAACCATACTCTTTTCTACAGTTCTGCTGGCCTTGGAGGTAATACCATCTTTGCTCTGAGCTTCATGAGATACCTTTCTAAAAATCTAGGCCATAAGACCCTCTTGCACAACTTCCATCAGGACAAAACCCCAAAACAAAATAGCCAGTTTCACCCAAAGTTCTCAGCATGAATTAGCTAGTCAATTTTCCCCCTCTACCTTCCAAAAATGAAATTATCAGTAAGTCTAAGACTTATCAGATGTCTCCAGTTACAGGGTTGAGATTTCTACACATATAGTTTAAACACACCATTTATAAACTACCTTGTCTCTGTGTCAGGTTAAAAATTACACAAATTTGGCTGGGTGCAGTGGCTCACACCTGCCTCTGCTGAGGCAGAAGAATTGGCTGAACCCAGGAGGTGGAGGCTGCAATGAGCCAAGATCGCGCCACTGCACTCCAGCCTGGCAAGAGAGACTCCATCTCAAAAAAAAAATAAATAAATAATGAATTATACAAATTTATTCAGGGATGCATATAAGAGTAAGCTCTGGGGGCCAGGCACAGTGGCTCACGCCTGTAATCCCAGCACTTTGGGAGGCCGAGGCAGGCGGATCACAAGGTCAGGAGATCAAGACCACCCTCGCTAACACAGTGAAATCCCGTCTCTGCTAAAAATACAAAAGAATTAGCCAGGCTTGATGGCAGGCGCCTGTAGTCCCAGCTACTCGGGAGGCTGAGGCAGGAGAGTGGCGTGAACCCGGGAGGCGGAGCTTGTAGTGAGCCAAGACTGCGCCACTGCACTCCAGACTGGGCGACAGAGCAAGACTCCGACTCAGAAAAACAAAAAGAGTAAGCTCTGGGAAAAATCGAGTTGCAAAGACATAGTTCTCGCCTTCAAGGTCTAATGAAACAAATACAGAAAAATAATTTTAATATACTTTGGCAAAGCTCCCCTAGCTTCCCTCTAACCTGGCACTTAAAACTGAGCTGTAATTTTCTGTTACTTGTCTGTCAACTTGGCTTAATCCTATAGAGGCAAGGACATCCTTTGAATCCCAAAGGACTGGCACAGTGCACTGCATGTAGGAAAGCATCAACAACTGTCTGATGACTGAGTAAGTGCATGAAAGAGCATAAGTATGCACAGAGAACCAAACCTCTTCCACATAGTACCTGTCTCCCACATAGTGCCCTCTTAACCTCTGCTCAGTTACAATCCCAGTCACTCATGGCCATAGTACAGTCCTTATTAAGGTGGGCAGGTGGCAAACTATGCCAGGAAAATACCCAAATTGACTCCTCCTGCTCTCCTTCTCTCCCATTCCCACCTGAGCTCTCAGCTTTCCTACCCCTAGCCTTCCCCACTGACACATAGGGGAAAATGTGCAGGATGACCTTTCAAAGAAAACTACTGATAAGATGGAATTTTCCTGTGCAGTGCAGATGACATTTATTTTATAAATCCAAGAATCCACCATGATAATTCAAATGAAATACATCTTTCCATTAAGGTCCTTCAAAATCCAAGAGAAAGACACTAGAAAACATTGAAAAGTTGGCAAGCCAGACACTGTGGCTCACACCACCTCCTAGCAGTTTGGGAGACTGAAGCTGGTGGATCGCTTGAGCTCAGCAGTTGGAGACCAGCCTGTGTAACGTGGCAAAACCCCGTGTCTACCAAAAAATACAAAAAATTAGCTGGGCATGGTGGTGCACACCTATGGTCCCAGCTACTCAGGAAGCTGAAGTGGGAGGATCACTTGAGCCCAGGAGGCAGCAGTTGCAGTGAGCCAAGATTACGCCCCAGTATTCCAGCCTGGGCAACAGAATGAGACCCTATCTCTCGATAGATAGATAGACAGACTGACAGACAAAAGCACAGACAGAAATTTTTAAAAACCTGAAAAGGTGGGAGGGCTTGTAAGAAGCACTGGGTCCAACATCTATTGGACATCTACTACATGTCAGGCACTGGGCCTGCTGCCTTACAAGTGACATCCTAAAAGCTCTCACTCATTGATCCTAAATCTAAACTGTGGTAAGGGTGTTATATACATTGTCTCATTTCATCTTTATAATAACCTTGAGTTAATTAAGCATCATCATCTTTTCCTTTTAAAAATTAAGAAAGAGGTTGAGGAATTGTCTGAGATCACTGTGGTAGGGAGGAACCCAGGTCTCTGGTTCCAAAGCCTGTATGTGCCCCACCACTTAATATGAAACACTATGACCATAAACAAGCAATTAAATCCATTTTCTAAATCTAAACTACAAAAATGAGGAAAATGCTTCCTTCAAATGTTTGCTATGAACATTAAATGAAACACTGACTTCAAAAAAAGTGCTAGTACCTAAGAGACTCTTTAAAAAAATGGTTTTTTTCTTGCTTCTCCTGTTACACATTCTCCCAACCTTAAACCATAGACACGTAGTGGACACTGCAATCTGAAAATCATCTCGCATATTCTGTCCTAGAGGGAAGACTCCATGTACTCATCTAGCATAGATCAGTATTTGAGAAAAGCATCTGGAATGCCAATTACCACTTTATCAAGTTTTAGAACACAACACACTTGTAACTTGGTAATTATTCACAAAGAAATCGAAGGTAAACACTGTTCTTGGTTTTGTTCCCTGATACTTTCTTCCTGAGAACTCCCAGACATCCCTTCCCCAAGATGCTGCTTCCACATCATGGTCCCCCCGCAACAGCAGAAACATTTCTGGGGGTCTTTTTTCCTTTTCCTCATCAAACTTCACTTTAAAGCCTTTTACTGGACAGAGCTCTGTTTTGCTTGTTTAGAAGCCATTTTTTAAACACAGGAAACATGAAAGTAGTAACAGTGGTTATTCTTGGGTGGGTGGCAGAATGACGGATGACGTTTTTCTTCTTTATACTGTCCTGTATTTTCCAAATTTTCCACAAAGTCTAATGTACCGTTTTCATAATACAAGGAGGAAAAAATCAAAGATGGTACATTTAAATTATTTCCTTCATCTCCTGATAAGACGTTTTTCTCTGTTCTTCCTGAATTCCCAACTAGCTGGAAGCATCCTGGGAACAGAACTGCAGTGTTGTCTACGAAATACATAGCTCATCCACAGCCAGTGCCTGACATGAAACAGCTCAAAAAGTATTTGCTGAGTGGATGATGAATATTAGGTAATATTTAGACACGGACTTTATGGATTGATGGTGGGTGGACCAAGGTTTGAGGGTGGCATGTTCTCAATATTGCTGGATTATTGTGGTTATAGGACATTATTTAAAAGGTAGCTTTCAAACACTCTTAAGCAGTTCAACATGAAAAGTCTGTAATGTGAAGACAAGGTGAACCAATCAAGGTGATTTATTGCTGCAATGGTAAACCAAGAACAGGATGATAAATAGGCTAAGGTCCTTGAGCATCTTGCTATAAATGAGTGCACCAGGAGTGGAATTCATTAAATAACTTTGGAGCTCTCTGCCATTTAGAAGGCACATCATGGCCTTCTTTGGCCACCAAAGTTTAACAATCCTTTTTAAAAATAATCTCTGTTCTTAGGAGATTAAATAAACCTAAATACTAAAGCAAACAAGAGATTAAGATAAAACCACCCAACCTAGTTATTATATCACCAAAAATCCTAATCTAATAAACCAAAGCAAAAATCTTGAGGATTTATTAACATAAAAGAGAAATCTCAAATATTTGGTTTGGAGAAATGAGCTGTACATAAGGTTTAAAGAGGGTATACTGAATTCAAAAAACATACACAGTCCAAAACTCAATAGAAAAGTTGAGGTATAAAAAAATGTACTCCTTTCCCATCATAATCTAAGTTAACTACAAGAACTTTACCAGCAATTTCATTTCTGTCTGATCAACTGAACATATTTCCTAGATGAACACTTGGAAAAGCCAAGACTGAACTTACACTTGTATTTTCTGTATTTTCAATCAGCTTCACTTCCATCAACATCTCTTTACAAATCTGTATATTTCTAGGGGACTCTTATACACTGTTGGTGGGAATTCATATTAGTTCAGCCACTGTGGAAAGCAGTTTGGAGATTTCTCAAAGAGCTTAAAACAGAGCTACCATTCAACCCAGCAAACCCATTACTAGGTATATACCCAAAGGAAAACAGGCCATGTACAGTGGCTCACATCTCTAATCCCAGCACTTTGGGGGACAAAAAATGTCCCCCAAAAATGCAGGTGGATCACTAGAGTCCAGGAGTTTGAGACCAGTCCGGGCAACAAGGCAAAACCCCATCTCTACAAAAATATAAAAATTAGCCAGGTATGGTGGGGCACAGCAACAGTTCCAGCTACTCGGGACACTGAAATGGGAGAATCACTTCAACCCAGGAGGCAGAGGTTGCAGTAAGCAGAGATGTTACCACTGCACTCCAGCCTGGGCAACAAAGTGAGACCCTGTCTCCAAAAAAAGAGGAGAGGGGAGGGGAGGGGAGGGGAGGGGAAGCAAGGGAAGGGGAGGAGAGGGGAGGGGAGGGGAGGGGAGGGGAGGGGAGGGGAGGGGAGGGGAGGGGAGGGGAGAAGTTATTCTACTGAAAAGACACATACACTCACATGTTCCTCACAACACTATTCACAACAGCAAAGACATGGAATCAACCTAGGTGTTCATCAACGGTGGGCTGGATAAAGAAAATATGGTACATATACACCATAGAACACTATGCAGCCATAAAAAAGAATAAAATCATGTCCTGTGCAGCAACATGGATACAGCTGGAGGCCATTATTCTAAGCAAATTAACGCAGGAAAAGAAAAGCAAACACCACATGTTCTCTAACTGGGAGCTAAACACTGGGTACTCACGGACGTAAGAATGGCAATAACAGACACTGGGACTACTAGAGAGGGGAGGGAGAGAGGGAGGGATGAGCTGAAAAACCAACTGTTGGGTATTATGCTCAGTACCTGCGTAACAGGATTAGAAGCCCAAACCTCGGCATCACACAACATACCCACGTAACAAACCTACACCTGTACCCCTGAATCTAAAACAAAAGTTGGGGAGAAAAAAAATCCGTATATTTCTAATATGCCTCCGGGCTCTTAAAAGACATGTATTTCAAAACAAAGCAGATGCTGACTTGATGACAGCCTGATAATTTGAGGGCAACAGGCAGAAGTCAATGACAAGATGACAATTGCACAACACAATCCATGCTGCAAGATGAGAAAGAAAGCATTTCACCCCAAAAAATAAATGTCTCAAGCTTCCTGTCTTGCTCAAGTTGGGAAGTAACGTGAAAGTGTTCTTACTAGAAAAAACTCTGTGGTTGTTACAAACTGAGTGAAGATTTGCATTTATTTCACCAAACTATATATATTCACATTTCACCTAGCTATTCATATAAAAAGCATCTGCAATCCTGGGCCTTGGACTTCCCTTGGCAGGTGTCAGTCCACTGTGGAAGTTGTTCCCCACATCTCAGTAAGTTCTGTTGGCCAGAAAGGACATTCAGTGACAAGCACTACTTTGAATCCAGGCAAGGGAGGAAATTAAATACACTATCCATGACTTTTCTCTAGGTGTCTGAGATACTAGCACATCTTCACCTCCTAAAAATTCACTCATCTACCACTTAATTTTTCTTTTCTTTTTTTTTTTTTTTTTTTTTTTGAGACGGAGTCTCGCTCTGTCGTCCAGGCTGGAGTGTGCAGTGGTGCAACCCTGGCTCACTGCAACTTCCGCCTCCTGGGTTCAAGCGATTCTCCTGCCTCAGCCTCCTGAATAGCTGGGACTACAGGCATGCACCACCATGCCCAGCTAATTTTTTGTATTTTTTTTAGTAGAGATGGGGTTTCGCCATGTAGGCCAGGATGGTAACTCCTGACCTCAGGTAACATCAATTTTTTCTCAGTAAAGCCTACAATAGGAGGAAGTGAGAAAAAGAAAAAGAAATGGTATTAACTCTTATGCAAACCATGCCTGAGTCTCCTCAGGTAAACAGGAGAGCATCAGAAAGTTAGGTGACCATCGGAAAGCTAGGGGAGCACCGGAAACTAGGGGAGCATCAGAAAACTAGAGGAGTATCAGAAAGCTTGGGGAGTATCGGAAAGCTGGGGAGCATCTGAAAGCTAGGGGAGCATCTGAAAGCTAGGCAAGTTATTTAGCCTTTCTCAGTTTCCCTACATCTGTTAAATGTTGATAATACCTATTTCTCAGAAATTTCATGAGGATAAAATGAGACGGCATAAGTAAAGAATCTAACAGAATAAATTCATTGGTGGTGTTCAGCAAAAGATATTTATGACCATTACTAACTGGGCACTAGGGCCAACACCGTGACAGGCCAAAGTCCTACAACAGATAAGGAAAAGAAACCACCAAATGGGTCACACACCAACTCTGTGAAATCCAGATCATCGTTATAGATACAAAAATAAAAAAAACAGTCCCTGACTTTCCACTTGGGCACAACATGAACGAATAATAAACCACATACCATGCTTAAAATTATAGTAGCAAGATCAGCCTTTCATTGGAGAAACAGATGAAGATCTTTTATCATCAGTAGAGCATAGTGTTTAAAACAAATTGTAAGTTTAACAGGGTGGTGGTCAGAGCTACCTACTATAAGCAGACAGGCTTTCTGGCATTCCCAACAAAATACGCTTTATGCACACAGCTAAAATATGACTGCAATTACTCTGGTCCCAATAGATGACTGTATTAGATAATGCCTCAACTCAGTAGCTGCTGCAATCTATGTTAAGAGAAGCAGAAATTCTGTAACAGGAACTCAATATCGTGGCTCCCACAGAGTCCTAATGTCTATCTTACAGGCTTGTTTATAAAGATTAGCAATAATGTGACACAAAGTGCCTGACACAGTGGTTACTCAATAAATGATAGCTGAAATTAATTACCAGGAAGCAACAAAATCTAAAGCCAGAACCTGCCATGAAACAAATGTAGAGTGGTTCCTTCTCAATCAAGACATTAAGTTGTATGAAAACACTTGGATAGGCCCGGCACCGTGGCTCACGCCTGTAATCCCAGCACTCTGAGAGGCGGAGGAAGGCGGATTACCTGAGGTCGGGAGTTCAAGACCAGCCTGGCCAACATGGTGAAACCCTGTCTCTACTAAAAATACAAAAAATTAGCCAGGTGCAGTGGTGCATGCCTGTAATCCCAGCTACTCAGGAGGCTGAGGCAGAAGAATTGCTTGAACCCAGGAGGCGGAGATTGAGGTGAGCCGAGATCATGCCACCGCACTCCAGCCTGGGCTACAGAGTGAGACTTTGTCCCAAAAAAAGAAAAAGAAAAGAAAAGAAAACACTTGGATAACGAACACAGTACTATGCCCTACCACAAGGAGGGCTTGTCGGTAAACATCGGGTTAATCACCTTGACAGTCAAAAAGGAATCCCAAAGTGCCCA
Source organism: Macaca thibetana thibetana (assembly GCF_024542745.1). Classification (NCBI taxonomy): domain Eukaryota; kingdom Metazoa; phylum Chordata; class Mammalia; order Primates; family Cercopithecidae; genus Macaca; species Macaca thibetana. Next base: position 36,338,111 of record NC_065584.1, read on the forward strand.
TTCCTCTGAGGCAAATAAAGAACCATGAAAAAAAGAGAAATGGTCTCTATCCTCGGAGAATCTATACCTACCTGAGGAGAAATCACATGGTTTCAGCTTTCTGTCTGCATTCCCCCCTTGACTCTATGTTCCATGAAGGCAAAAACCAAAAACTTTATATTGCCATACAATACAGGCACTCAATAAATATCTGGTAATCTGGTCATGCACAGTTGCTCATGCCTGTAATCCTAGCACTTTGGGAGGCCAAGGCGGGCAGATTACTTGAGGTTGGGAGTTCAAGACCAGCCTGGCCAACATGGTGAAACCCCATCTCTACTAAAAATACAAAAATCAGTTGGACATGGTGGTACACACCTGTAATCCCAGCTACTCGGGAGGCTGAGGTAGGAGAATTGCTGGAACCCAGGAGGCAGAGGTTGCAGTGAGCCGAGATCACACCATTGCACTCCAGCCTGGACAACAGAGTGAGATTCTGTCTCAAAAAATAATAATAATAAATAAAAATAAAATAAAAATCTGGTAATCAAATGAGCCTCATAGGATCTTAGGACTAAAAGAGCCACCTAATTCAAAACTTTTCAAGCCTGGCTTCACAACTGCTCAACCTAAACTCTCAAGGTGAAGACTGAGAACCTGTGTATTTAAAATGTTCCCAGATGACTGTGATACTAGAGACGGATAATCACTAGTGTAACTGAGCCCATGTGAATCATCTGAATGCCCTTTACAATGTCCCTGCCAGAAATGGTCCAGCCTTATGCATGAGGGTCTCCAAGGATGGGACACAGCCTATCACACCTGCAAGCACCTGGACCAGCAAAGTCCTTTCTAATGTTTACTCAAATATCTGTATTTACTCATTGGTTCTCTCCTGTGAGGCCTGAGAAGATAAAAGGTAACCTCTCCTCCTTCCACATGATGGACTTTTGACTCCTGTGACAAAGGATGACGCCGCCCTCTGAGTTTTCTCCAGGCTAAACACCCTTGATGAACTATGCATTAATCATTAAGTGCTAGGCTCTTTAAGTATGCAACACATACAACACGTCAGAGAAGGGAGAAATCGGGGTGTGTTATGGTAAGCAGCAAGACATCAATGAAGAAGGTGGGTCTTAAAGGATGAGAAAGATAGGAATAAAACTAGTGTTCAGGGGCTGGTGCTCAGAGGGAAAAGTGAGGCAAGACACTGATAAGGAGCACCGTATGCAGGAAAGGAGATAAGAGTGATAAAGCAACAAGTGCAGAAATTAGTAGGTTTCATATACTTTTTTTTTTTTTTTTTAATGAGACAGGGTCTCATGCTGCTGCCCAGGCTGGAGTGCAGTGGTGCTATCTCTGCTCACTGCAGCCTCCACCTCCTGGCCTCATGCGATCCTCCCATCTCAGCCTCCTGAACAGCTGGGACTACAGGCATGCATCACGATGCCTCGATAATTTTTTCATATTTTTTGTAGAGACAGGATTTTACTATGTTGCCCAAGCTCGTCTCAAACTCCTAGGCTTAAGCGAACCATCCACCTCAGCCTCTGATATAGTCTGGCTGTGTCCCCACCCAAATCTCATCTTGAATTGTAGCTCCCATAATTCCCAAGTGTCATGGGAGGGAGCCAGTGGGAGGTAACTGAATCATGGAAGCTGGTTTTTTCCATGCTGTTCTTATGATAGTGAATAAGTCTCACGAGATCTGACGGTTTTATAAAGGGGAGTTCCCCTGGACATGCTCTCTTGCCTGCTGCCATGTAAGACGTAACTTTGCCACTCATTTGCCTTCTGCCATGATGTGAGGCCTCCCCAGCCACGTGGAATTGTGAGTCCATTAAGCCTCTTTCGTTTATAAATTACCCAGTCTCAAGTATGTTTTTATTAGCAGTGTGAGAAGAATCTCAGCCTCCCAAAGTGCTGAGATTACAAGCAAGAACCACGGCGCCTGGCCTCCATACTTTCTGAATTAAATAGAACTAAAACTGAAAACGAATTAAAATTCGAAGAAAATCAGAATAGGAGGTTAAGAGGAGAGAGCAAAGGCCTAGCATAGGAAGGCAGAGACACAGTCTGGTAGAGGACCAAAAACAGAGAGACCAAACAGGAATGTCGTAAAAGCAAGCAGGAAAGGATGACTTTGAAGTAGCAAAGTATTAGAGCCACTTGAATTCCTCCAGGGTGGCACATGGAACTAAGTGGTCCCTTAAAAAGAATGATCAGACAAGATGGCCTGGAGAATGGGACAGCAGGAGTCAAAGGGGTCAGAAAGAAGGCTACTACAGCCACTTAGCTACAGCCACTTAGATACAGGGGTCAAGGTCCACTCTAAGACGGTGACAATAAAACTAAGAGCAAAAGCTGAAAAATAAAACCAATTCAAAGGGAAAACAATGATAAAGCTTGGTCACAGATCAGACCAAAAGTAAGAGAAAGGGAAGAATCAGAAATGACTTCTAAGAGTTGCTAGAAATTCGAGGAAGAAGCAGGACAATACTCTGGAAAGGAGCAGTAAGACAATTATGCAATCACATGTACTAAATGCACTGGTTGGTTAGTACTAGGGTGGTTTTACTTTATGAAAGCTTCAAAGTTCACTCCCTGTTCTACAAACACACATAGTAACTAACTGGTCGTTTTGCTATTTTCTCTGGTCCCAGCACAGGTTGTACTTTCTGTGCCAGTAGACAGGGAATATTTGGTTTTGAATCCTTAATCTGTGACATTACCACCAAAGTTAAAGCGCTTGCAAAAAATAAAATGTGCTTTGACAGAGTTAGGTGAAAGAAGCCAGTCACAAAATACAACATATTGTATGATCCCATTTATATGAAACACACAGAAAAGGCAAATCTATAAAGACAGAAAGTAGGTTAGTGGTAGCCTAGGGCTGGGGTCAGGGAGGAGGGGTGTGGCTGGAAAGAAATGGGGAGTGACTGCAAATGGGTCTGGAGTTTCTTTGTGGGATAATGAAAATGTCCTAAAATTGTTTATAGAGATAGTTGCAGAACGTATGAATATACTAAGAACTACTGACTTGTTAATTTAAATAGAGAATTATAACTCAACAAAGTCGTTATTAAAAAACACTTTAGGAGTACATAAATAATTACTGCGACCTCAGACACTCGGCATCTCTCCAATAAAAGCAACTATTACACTTAAGTTCAAATAAAAAGCCACCAGACAATTTGGGAAGCCTAAAAGACACTTTAGGAAGACTAAGAGAGTTATGTTCCCTCTGGGGGAAAAATTAAGCATGAAAAAGACACAGATTTAAACATATAGATCCCTTTTTAAATTAGTTCTTACAATTGACCAAAATGTTCTAATATGTACTTAAAAGGGAAAGACAAAGTTTGAGGTTTCTCTTCAACAATTATGAACAATTACGTCGAGTAATATTATACTGGGTACCTATGGTTCGGTTTTTTAGAGGCTGAAACAAAATAATGTACAGTAAGCCAATTCAATGAAAAGCAAAAGACTATGTAACTTAACAATTACTGAGCAGATGGGTAAACTTATTTTACAAATCTGAAGACCTAACAAAAACCTTCATGTAGAGAGGTCCTTTTGCTTGAAACATGTAAGAAAACTATCCAAAATAATTTCTGCCCCCATGATATCTCCTGAAAAACATGGTTCCTACCTCCCTGATGCCTTAATTATTAAAGCCATTACCATTCTCTTTCCACTGAACACTTAGAATGCTTACTTAGATGGTATTCCAATGGTTACCATACTTACTTAGATGGCAGTCATCAAGTTATATTCACTGCATGTGTCAGGACCTTTTGAAATCAGAGGACCTGCAATGGGCGCACACAGCTGATGCCCAGTGGAAACCTGCTGACTGATAATCAAACGAGGACAGCAGTGAAGAGTGACAGTGTTTCTGTTCAAAACTGCTTGTGGATTAGAAGAACCCACATCTGTTGGCTAAAGACTTTTTTTTTTTTTTTGAGACGGAGTCTCACTCTGTCGCCCAGGGTAGAGTGAGTGCAGTGGCACGATCTCAGCTCACTACAAGCTCTGCCTACTGGGTTCACTCCATTCTTCTACCTCAGCCTGCTGAGTAGCTGGGACTACAGGTGCCTGCCACCACGCCCAGCTAATGTTTTGTATTTTTGGTAGAGACCGGGATTCTCCGTGTTAGCCAGGATGGTCTCGAACTCCTGACCTCGTGATCCGCCCACCTCAGCCTCCCAAAGTGCTGGGATTACAGGTGTGAGCCATCACACCCAGCCAAGACATTCTTAAAGGAACAATCAAATGGTGGGAAAGTATAGATTATAAAAGTACTACATTTCAAATATATAACTACTTACTACTACCTCTAATGACAGACATTTAATAAATTCAAAATGCCACTGATTAAAATAAAAGACTGACGCTTTCAACATGATGGATCCTAAGCAAATTTTAATTCAACAAATTCAAATACATACTTAACATATTTCACCTGCCTACAGAAAAATGTAAAGCAGTCAAAAAAAACTAAAAATATGTAAGTATTCTGAATCAAGAAATATGAAGAGTGGTCTCCCTCAATCATCTGACCTATTAGACCCTATCTGTTAATGGATTCAAGTTATGGAGAAAGCCTAAAATAAAGAATCTGAGAAAGATAAGAGCCATTTTTCTATTACAATGCCCTCCCACCTAAATAAATTACTTTGGCCCAAAGCTATGTTTATTAAGAGGCAAGTCTGGTACCACACTCTCAAGTACTGGCTCTACACAAAATGAAGCCCTCTGACACTCTGGAGATAACTGAAATACATACATACCAAGTTCTCCCAGAAGCTGCCCAGGAATTGCAGGAGGGATCAAAGAGAAAGCTTTCACATCTACTGGGAAAGAAACCAGGCTTTGGAGGGCATATGCTAACTTTCCACAATACAATGTGGCCTATGAGTTAAATAGTGCAAAAGAGACCACAAAGGACACAAGATGGCAGCCAGTCTACTTCCCAGAAATAATACAAGACACAGCTTTACAAGTTTTAACTTTTTTTTTTCTCATTTGATCTCAAGAATTCTGACAAGGGCAGACACTTTCCCCATTTCTCAGATGAGAAAACTAAAGCTCATGAAGACTGACATACCCACTCAGCTGCCTACCTGACTGCTCCACTTGGCAAGTCAACTTGCATCTCATATCCAACATGTACAGATCAACTCTTAATACCGCACCCAAACCTGCTCCTCCAGGCATCTCCATCTCAGTAAATGGCAGCGGCATTATTCCAGCTGCTCAGGCTAAACACCTCGGTGTCATCCTTGAGTGCACTCTTTGTCGCACTCCACATCATCTCACCCATCAGTGAATCATTTTCGCCCCGCTTGAGATATATCCAGAAACCACTCACTTCTCATCACCTCCACAGCTGCTATCATATCTCACTCACCTACAGAGCATTGCTAGAAACCTCTAACATCCCCCTCTTTCCACCTTTGCACTCCTCCCCATTCTACTCCCCTGCACGACAGAGTGCCACTCTTTAAAGATGTCAGACCAAAACCCTTTGTACAAAACCCTCCAGCGGCTTCCCATCTCACTCGGAGTTGTTCATTGATGTATCCCTAGGATGAGAACGTATCTGCCATCTAGAAAGTGCATAATGATACTGCTAATTAGTAAATGAAAGACAGCCAAAGTCACACAACTAGTATGTAGTAGAGCCAGGACTAGAACAAATCTTCCACTGTTCTTTGGTAACACTGAAACCAGATTTACGAAAAGCAACAATCCACATGGGAGGAAATTCTTACATTTTACTTTGCATAACTGAATCTTTTCATGTATAGTCAATACTATGTTGAATTTCCAACAAGTTAAAATGAAAATACTACTTTATAAAGCCATGAAATCTCACACTAGGAACTCTGAATATTACTTTTTTGGTAGCATGAGCAAACATCTGCTTAATTATCACAGTAATGGCACTCAGATCTTCAGTGTGACTGTTCTGCCGTCAGTGACATGATCTTACCATTATCCCAAGACTACTACACACAAAAATGACCACACTCTAAAAGATTCAGAACCAAGCACCTAGAAGAGGTAATAAGCATTTCCAAATCTCCTACACACACATTATACCAATCATCTGAAACAGGAATTAAGTTTCCAGGGTGTTATCAGTAACAACAGAAAGGTTAGATTAAGAATTGTCTACTATCAAAATTACAAAGAAAAACTCTGAGCTGAGTTTAAATGTTGATTGGTTTCAGATCAGAATGAAACTAACACTAAAATTATCCACCAGTACAGAATTTTCTCACTAAAATATTTCAGAGTTAAAAACAAAAACTCTATAAATTTCTTTCTTCAGTTCTTTCAAAAACATTTCTACTATCTATAAAAAGGCTTAAATCTTACTAAATCATAGTAATAAATTTACAGAATTTTTACAGTAGGTCTTAAAACTGAATTCAACCTTCAATTTTCTCTTTTACAAAGAAGAGATCACTTGATACCTAATAGGTAAACAATGAAAGTCAATGAAGAAATGAATGAATGAATGAATGAAGATCCAGAAGGGTTATGACTCTTCAAAGCTCCAACAATCAATATCAAAATCCAGCATTAGTCATAACTAGCTTTCCAGATTCTTTTGGAGTGGGTGTGGGAGTAGAAGAAACCAAGATTTTAAAATCCTATCTGGGTCCTCGGGAAAATCTTAACCAAAAGGCATTACAGCCAGTTTCCTTTGGTTCTCTTTCTTAGAAAAGCACTTGATAAAATAAGTTTTGCCAAGATATATCTCCTTGGAAACCAAAATGCAATTGACTATTGTTTATTTCTCTATGTATATAAATAATATTTAATATACGACCATAAACAACTGCAATTGTTTTTGCATCAAAAGTAAAACAGGTGGCCTATGAGTAAAAGAAAAATCCAACCAGAGGAGAGGAGCAGAACATTGAAAAGGACCACATAAGTCACTAGAAGAGTATCAGCTATACAAGAACAGGAACCATGTATCCTGTTTACCAGTAGCAGCCACCAGTCCCTGGCATATAATGGGATTCAATAAACACCTACAGGAAAAGTGAATAAATTACTCCTTACAGACCTACCCATGCAAACAAAAATTCATTTGGTCACCATTCAACATATGTTGCAGACACAAATTCATTTGGTCACTAATAAACAAATCTTTATGATAGGCCTACTACATACAAGCATACTACATTTTTCTTCCACGGAAATTCTACCAAATGTCCCTTCAAATAATATGCTCAACCAAAATTATCGCCATCGTTGTATTAAGAAGATGAGAAAATATGTCTTAAGTAGCCGAAATTAGTTACTATAGCAGCCACTAAATTTGCTGTTCTGACTTCAATCTTTTGCCTTCAATTCATCCTATATAACCCAGCCAGATCAGTTTTCTGTTTTGTTTTTGTTTTTGTTTTTGTAACACATCCAAAATATAAAATAGTACTGTGGTTAACTATTCTACCTTCATATGGGGTCCACTGCTATTCAACAGGCAGATACAAGAAATCTGAAACTACTGGATTGGAAAAGGAAAGACAACACAGAATCAAGGAAAAAATTATCACGAGTGACAGTTCTTATAATAATTTCTGTATATCACTGTGATGCAACTGGCACAGAGTGTCGGGTATGAACACCCACCAAGGTACACATCTGACTGTTGTGATAATTCAAGATTCATTGCCTTTTTGAAGCTCTCCCAAGCCACTGGACTCAATATCTGTGAAAGCACTTTGCAAACCGGAAGTGCTAGACACACAGCTTTTACTACGCTCCTTGCCAATTGATAGCCTCATACATTCTGCCATTAAAATCAACTTACCTCATTCTCTAAGTGTGTCTCGACCCTTCAAAAACAGAAAAAATTCTTTGAATTGTTTAATGTCACTTCTTTATTACTCAATATCTAGAACAGCATAACTTAAAAGTGCCATTTACACTTCCCAATTTCAGAATGTATTACCAATCAAAACAGCGTGATAGTGGCATAAAAACAGACAAACAGACCAACAGAATAGAATAGACAGCCCAGAAATAAACCCACGTATATAGGCCAAATGATTTCTGGCAAGGGTGCCAAGACCACTCAATAAGGAAAGGACAGTCTCCTCAACAAATGGTGCTGGAAAAAATAAGACACCCACATGCAAACGAATAAAAGTTGGACCCTTATACTATACATAAAAATGAACTCAAAATGTACTAAAGACCTAAATGTAAGACCTAAATTATAAAACTTCTGAAGAAAACACAAGCTTCATTACTTTGGACTTGGCAGTTATTTCTTGGACATGACCCATAGCAAAATTAGCCGAGAGGCTAAAAAATTTTTGTGCATCAAAGGACACAATCAACAGAGCGAAAAAGCAACCTGGAATGGAAGAAAATACTTGCAAGTAATCTATCTCATAAGGAGTTAATATCTAAAATATGGAGCGAAGCCTGAGGTCGCTGGGGACTGCCCACTGGGCCTTGCCCAAGATGGACAGCCAGATTCCTTATGATGACTACCCAGTGGTTTTCCTGCCTGCCTATGAGAATCCTCCAGCATGGATTCCTCCTGAGAGGGTACCCCGCCCAGACTACAACAATGAGTTGACCCAGTTTCTGCCCCAAACCATCACACTGAAGAAGCCTCCTGGAGCTCAGTTGGGATTTAACATCTGAGGAGGAAAGGCCTCCCAGCGAGGCATCTTCATCTCCAAGATGATTCCTGACTCTGATGCACGTAGAGCAGGACTTCAGGAAGGGGACCAAGTTCTAGCTGTGAATGATGTGGATTTCCAAGATACTGAGCACAGCAAGGCTCTTGAGATCCTGAAGACAGCTCGTGAAATCAGCATGCATGTCCACTTCTTTCCCTACAATTATTATCACCAAAAAGAGAGGACTGTGCATTAGACAGTTACAGCCCACAGCCCTTCATGTGGACTCTCCCACGACATGCTGACTAGACTTTAGGGGAGCCACTTCTACTTTCAGCCCCTCCCTGGAATAGTGGAGTTGGGAGGATGGGGAGACAGTTAACCAACTGCATTATCCAAACTGTATTGCACTTTTAGTTCTCCAGTTTTCTAGGTGAGCTTCATTCTCTGAAAGGAGAAGGATGATGATATCTAGGCATAACCTAGACCGTGAGGAACCTAGTTAGGAAAGACAAGTGACATTTATTGAATTCCATGTACTAGTCCTTTCCACCTGTCACATTTTAATTATAGAAATCAATAGCAAAAAGAATCTTGGGGATTTTCCATCTGACTTGCCTGGCCATCTCATCTCATCTCATCCTTGTACTACCAGAGGTTTCATACACTTTGGAGACTCCAATGAGACCCTGTTTTCACCCCTTCCTCCTCCCAGCCTCTCCCCCAAAAAGTAAAACACAATGCCGAAGAAAAAATATATATATCCAGAATATATAAAGCACTCCTATGACTCAACGACAACAATAAAAAAACCAAATAACCCAATTTAAAAATGGGCAGAGGGCTTGAACAGACATGTATGCAGAGATAATATAAGAATGGCCAACAAGAATATGAAAATGCAATCAACTTCATCATCAGAGAAACATATATCAAAACCATAATGAGATATCACCTTGTATCCATTAAGATGGTTACTATTTAATTTTTTTTTTAATTAGCTCTGGGTGTGGCGGTGTGCAACAGTAGCCCCAGTTACTCGGGAGGCTGAGGCATGAGGATCACTTGAGCCCGGGAGGCAGACATTGCAGTGAGCTGAGATCACACCACTGCACTCCAGCCCTTATAAGTGGCAGAGGGAGACCCTGTCTCGAAAATTTGTTTAATTAATTATTTAAAAAAAAAAAAAAAACAGAAAATAAATATTGGTAAGGATGTGGAGAAGTTAGAACCCTTATGAACTATTGACGAAATTGTAAAATGGTACAACTATGAAAAACAGTATAGAGGTTCCTCAAAAAATTAAAAATAAAACTATCATATGATCCAGCAATCCTGCTTCTGGGTATATATACAAAATAATGAAAATCAGGGTCTTGAAGAGGTTTCTGCACACCCACATTCACAGCAACAATCACAACTGCCAAAAGGTAGAAGTAACCCAAACATCTATCCACAGATAAATGGATAAACAAAATGTGGTATACTCATACAATGGAATACTACTAAACCTTTAGAAAGACAGAAATCCTGTCACATGCTACAACATTGATGAACCTTGAGGATTATATGCTAAGTCAAATAATTCAGTCACAAAAAGACAAATACTACATGATTCCACTTATATGAGGTTACCTCAAGTAGTCAGATTCACAGAAACAGAAAGAATGATGGTTGCCAGAGTCTGTGGGAGGTGGAAATGGGGGCCAATGTTTAACGCTTACAGAGTTTCAGATTTGCAAGATGAAAAAGTCCTGGAAATCTGTTTCACAACAAGGTGAATATACTTAATACTACTGAACACTTAAAAATGGTTGAAATGGTCAACTTTATGTGTTTTTACTACAATTTTTTTAAAAGAAGTGCTAACATACAATTATCAAATTGCATGTACATGTCCCATCTCCACTGCAGGAGTCTCAGCAGCCTGACCCTTTAAACTGCTGGCAGTCATTTGAGGAGTTCTTCCAAGTTGTCTTTTTGAATCAATGGGCCTCTACGAAAGATCCAGAGGCTCTCCTTTTCACCCATCCAAAATGAAGTTTCTACAATCCCCAGTTCGCTGCACTCTGGTTTAAGTCCACTACTTACTTACCTTATTGTCAAGCACAGATCTAAAAATTACATAAAAGTCACTGTGTTTTCAACTAAGTGGGGAAGAAGCATAACAGAATCACTTACTGAGCTTCTTGAAATTACCCATCAACCTCAATATCTAGCATTCTCCCCCAGGAGAAAGGCCTCAAGGTTCACTGTGATTCTCTACCCAAGCACTCACTGCTTCTCCCAAACACACATCCTATCCAAACCACAGAAAACCACTACTTTTAACCACCACCTTGAAAATGGCCTTCAGAACAATCTCATCCAAAGCAATTATTAGGCTGAGGTTCTTGAACTTTTAATAAGCCTTTTCTGTGAATCCTACAGCTCTCTGTAACCTACCATTTATCTACTGAAACATTATTTTGTTATGCAATTTACTATACCTTGCTTCCTGTTACAAAGCATCATCATTAAGATCCTAATTTAAAAAATAAAACAACACTGAGACTCTGAAGAACCACAGGCATTTCTCAAACTGGAAAAGAGACATGGTTTAGGAACCATATTCAGGCTTCCTAACATGTTTCCCAAGAGCACATTCTGAGCTAGGAGTCAAACCTGCCCCCACTACACAAACACACACACAAGCATGCACACATATGCACACAGAGCACTCTCTTCGTATGTCAAATACCAGTACTAAGAAGTTAGGCTCTGGGAAAGCACGCTGGCAGAAGCTTCTGAGGTCTTCAGTGGAGCAACCAAAAGTATGGTTACGGAAAAGTGAGGAGTTAAATCAACTACACATTTAATCCTCATTTCAAGAACTTGTGTTTTTGAAAAGTCTTTAAAAGTCAAGCAGTATAGTTCAGAGCCACAGCCCCACGCTTCTTGCAAGAATATGGAAAAAAAAAACTGACTCTATTTTTATTCCTAGGTATATACAGGTGAAGTAAACAATAAAAGTCAAACTTGGTGAAAATTTTAGGACATCCTATTGATTAATATTTCCCTATCTTATAAGCACCTCCGAATAAGCAGACTCTCTCTTCCTGAAGGCATGGGATACCACAGTCCAGTTAGCAGCTGCTTCTCTGAGAGCATCAAGAACTGAAAAGAAACATTTTTAACAACAGAGGTTCAGGCCGGGCGCTCATGCCTGTAATCCCAGAACATTGGGAGGCAGCGGTGGGCGGATCACCTGAAGTCAGGAGTTCAAGACCAGCCTAGCCACTATGGTGAAACCCCATCTCCACTAAAAATACAAAAAATTAGCTGTGCATGGTGGCGTGTGCCTGTAGTTCCAGCTACTCAGGAGGCTGTGGCAGAAGAATCGCTTGAACCCAGGAGGTAGAGGTTGCAGTGAGCCAAGATCGCACCACTGCACTCCAGCCTGCATGACAAGAGCAAAAATTCCGTCTCAAAAAAAAAAATAAAACAAAGGTTCAATCAATTCTGGGAGGTAGAGACTATTAAAGGAAAGGCAATGAGTTCAAAAATTACCAAATTAGGCCGGGCGCAATGGCTCACATCTTTAATACCAGCACTTTGGGAGGCCAAGGCGGGAGGATCCCTGGAAGTCAGGAGTTCTAGACCAGCCTGGCCAACATGGTGAAACCCTGTCTCTATCAAAAAGACAAAAATTAGCTGGGTGTGGTGGCATATGCCTGTAATACCAGCTACTTGGGAGGCTGAGGCAGGAGAATCACTTGAACCCAGGAGGCAGAGGTTGCAGTGAGCAGAGATCGCACCACTGCACTCCAGCCTGGGTGACAGGCTCCATCTCAAAAAAAAAAAAAAAAAAAAAAGCAAATTAGATTTCCTATCTAGATAAATAATTTACAATATGAAGAAAATGAATTACAGAACGATAACATTGAGGCCAAAGTAAAAGACACTGACCATAGTCAAGTCTTGATTATAGGAACAAGGTCGTTAGGCACACAGCCCTTTGCTTTTCTTTCTCAATAGCTTTCTTTTGAGCAGTTCAGAACTCATTACAAAAAGAAGCAAGTTGGCTGGGCACAGTGGCTCCCGCCTGTAATCCCAGCACTTTGGGAGGCTGAGGCAGGCAGATCACCTGAGGTCAGGAGTTTGAGACTAGCCTGGCCAACATGGCGAAACCCTGTCTCTACTAAAAATATAAAAATTAAGCGGGTGTGGTGACGTGTGCCTGTAATTCCAGCTACTCGGGAGGCTGAGGCAGGAGAATCACTTGAACCCAGGAGGCAGAGGTGGTAGTGAGTCGAGGTAGCGCCACTGCACTCCAGCCTAAGTGACAGAGCAAGACTCCATCTCAAAAAAAAAAAAAAAAAGGGAAGCAAGTCGCTGAACCACAAAACCATCAATGACTATACCTGTTCATAGCTTTGGTAAAAGGTTTTATGGAAAAAGTAGAAAGGGAAGAGAAATAACCACAATTAACTTTCATATCTGTGAAATTCATTTAACCTAGACCTGCTCTGTGGGAGGAAAGAGGGAAAAAGGAATCCAATGGCAGCAGCACTGGCTGTCAGTTCTGCTCAAGTTGCCTTTGAGTGACCCCCAAGTTTTTGTGAACCAGCAATTCTCCCTCCCCAAGCTGGCATTCCCAACAAGCACACACTCTCCTGCCTCTCTTGAATTGGAAAAAGGGAAATCTAACATTATGTAATTGCCTGCTTCCTGCAATTTAAACTTAGGCATACTACAATCCTAATTAGAGGGAGAACTTAGTGCAACATGACAAGCAACAAATTGGAAATCTACAGGTTGAAGTTTCTCATCCCAGACTTCCAGAGGCGAAGAGAAATGGCTTCACCTGACTTTGTGGCACACCCACCAACACACTACTACTTACTACGGGCCAGCTAAAGAAGCCCCTGACATCCCTCCATGTCATTTTGGTGTCATCTCTCTATGCCTTTAAGAAAACACGCTGTTCTGTTTGCAGATGGGGTTATCTTACTCTCTCCAGGCCAGAATAAAAGGAGAAAATGGTTGTTGACTGGGGAACATTACCTACCGTTAAAAGATCTGCCCTGATGGTTTTTTGTACCCTCATGATTACAAACCGAATCAACCAAATCACTGTGTTGTTCTGTCCCTTATGCAAATCATCCATGTTTAAAAGACCCAAAAGCCACAAATCTTGCCCATGCTTCTAAGACTCACTTCAGAGCTCATCAACAAATCACTGAAAAAAATGAATGAGCTAGCATCTAAGAATAAATAAAGCATCTAAGAACTTAAATAAGACCTTTGAAAGCAAGGTGTCATCAAAGTGTGTGGGTTTTGTTTTTGTTTTTGATTAGCTGGGCACAGAAAAAAACTAACAGCAAAAATTCAATGAGGCCAATTTTTTACACCAAAGAAGCAGAAGTGCAGCAGGTAGAAGGTCGGATTGTCAATCTCCAGGGATAGTGGAACACCCTTATTTTACTGCATCTGTCTGTAGAATAAGACCCAAACTTCTGTGTGAGCACTGGCAGAATACCACAATGCTTATTCCTCCCAGGAGAAGGAACTCCCCTTACCTCAAGAGCGTTCACCAAACCAGCAGGGAAGTTTCTTCTCTGCCGGCTCAGATTACTCTACTGGAAGGTAGGGTGGCACAACATAAATCAGCCCCATTTTCAACAGGAAGCTCTACATGTTCCTGTTTTATGTCCCGTTTTATCTCTCCACCTGACTAACACCTCCAGCCCCAATCTCTGGTTACCCTTACGTGTCGCTGAGAAAAAAGGTCTAAAATTCAGTTGGCCATGGTCCAGAAACAAAAATGGTACACCTAATTTCTTCTGCAAATGGAAATGAGTTTTAAAAAAGAAGAAAAAGACAAACCAAAATAAACTGAGTTTAGCTTTTCTAAAGAGCTAAAGAGTACCTTATGCTCTGAGCTAATAAAGATTTCTTTAAAAATGAAACAAAATAAGAAAGCCTACAGGCTCTACTATGCAGAAACTTTAACTCATATTTTCTTTTTCCATAATTTTGTCATTTGAGTAACTATGAAGCTTGGTTACCAAACACTACATCAATGTTGTTTTCATAGCTTTACAACCTTACCATAGATTGTTCGTTTCCTTAAGTTCTGCATCTCCTCATTTTGGATATTTAATAAATACTGAACTCTTAAGTGGGGGGAGAAAGCAGTAAAATTTTAACATAACAGGCTCTAAGGTAGGGGGAAAAAAAACAGAAAATAAACAAATATAATTAAATATGGACATCTGTCTTCCAATCACTGCCCAGTTATTAACCAGTTCTACAATCTTCAACAAATCACTTCCACTTTCTGGGCTTCAGTTTCCTCATATGTAAAATGGGAAACATGAGCCAAATGAGTCAAAATCCCTCCTAGTTCCAACAATCCATGAATCTGTCCAACAAAAAGTAAGAAAACCCTATCACAAATAAGACTTTATAGTTTACAAAGTACTTTCATACATATATTCTCATTAATTTTTGTAGCTCATCTGTGAAGCAAGTTTTGAGCCCATCTCTGCAGGAAACAACAGTAAAGTTCAGAAAGAAGTTCAATTAGTTTTCAGTATCTCACAACGAAAATGGCAGGGCAGGTATCTGAAACCCACACCTTCTGAGGACAAATAGTAGGCTACATTATTTCAAAATGTTTAAATATATTACAATTCAAAAATAATTGCCTATTATGTATAACCTTTATGGGGACATCAGGATACCATAACTCCATGCCAGGAAATATTACTACAAATGGTCCCACTGGACTACAAGTTCCATGCGGCCAGGTACACTCTTTTGCTCATCACTGGAATCACAGAAACCAAAAATGCACCTGCCAGATAGCAGCAATCAATAAATATTGCTTGACTCACCACTCAAAAGCTTAGGAATATAGGGATGCAATGGGGAAAAAAGGAATTTCTGAATTTATTTTCAGATTTGAACTTCCATGATTTGATCCAAAGGGGAAAAAAAAGTGTGCTCTATCAGAGCTCTAGTTCTTTATTATGGGAATGAGTCTATTTGTCTTCCATAGAGAAAATCTAATATGGTCAGTGAACCAAAAGGCTTAAATCTGAGATGTCACAAAAAAACCTTCAGGATATTCATACTTTATTTGTGCACTGATACGGACCAATAACAATGATAATACAATGGTAAGGACTGATAAGAGGCACATAGTCATATTTTTAATTATAACAAACTTTCCACCAAATTTCACTCTCATACCATTTCAGCTCTCCTCATGCTCCCATTTCACAGCTCAAAGAGATTTTTGAAAAAAAGAAAAACAGTCATTTATCTAAAAATTCAGACTGCAACTTAACATAGAACATATACACATCACAACTCAACCAAGATTCCCCCAAAGTCTACAAAACTGCTAATCCCAAGCAATCCTCAATCTATGACTTAAATAAACTTACTAGAAGGTGTTTTTAAAAGTTCCTAAACAATCAAGGTGGGGGCGCTATACCAAAATTACACACATACTTCAAAGCAAAAGCAAAGCAAATGCAGAAGCCTGAAAATACTAGTGAAAGGGCAGAGACAAATGAAGAGTTAAATGAATCTCAATACAAAGTATCAGAGAGCTGCTTTGCAATTATTACCTGGAGTTCAAGTCAACCTTGCCATAGAATCCTCCAATGAAATCACAACTATAACTGACTGATAGTTCAGATTTTAAAAGTTCACTGTACCAGAATTGCAATTTCAAACTCGAGGAGCAGAAGCAGGAACTGCAGAGAAGCTAACAACAGCAACACCTACTGACTGTCTCAAGCCACTCACCAAACTTGTTCTCTCAGTCAACTAGAAAAATCAAATGACAGTCAACTTCAAGAGTCCTTTACTTAAGCATTAATAAGAAAATTAGCTGTCAGAGACATAAAGTCATTCATCCCCCAAATCTCTTATTTTGCCTCTAACCATTTATGTGGAAACAATCACTCATCATTTTAAATGCACTGTTAATTGTTAATGCTTTAGCATAATTGATTCCATGGGAAAATGTTTTAATATTAATATTGTAGTTAATAACTGGGATGTCATCTAATAGTTGGACACATCAGTGGCCGTAATAAACTAGCTGAGACCTACTGCTATTACCACTGTTCCATATTATCCTTTTTTTAATCCTGGTAAAGGTAGCTTAATTGCAGCTTTCAAAAAACGAAGAGAAAAATGAAAGACGTTAAATCAGGATTATACAGAAAACTAATACTATTACTAAACTGGCCGCAGAACTCAGTATGATCTAACCTTGCACATTTCCAAAAGATTCGGTCAGAGAATCTTTGCCTTGGACGGATACTCCATAGGAGAAAACAGGAGAAAGTTGACACTTAACTCCCACAGAGTACCAGCATAAAAACAATGGCTTTAAGAGTCTGACTCAGAGTTTCAACATGAAAGGTTTGCTTTATAGAGGAAACGCCAATCCCAGTCCATCCAGATAGACCTGGAACCTGATGAAAGTCGACACCTTTACTCTGAAATTTGCATCGCATCGCTGGCTCCAGTTTAGAAACATGATCGTTTCACAGGTAGTATGCATTTCAGTGAATGCTGCCTCTAAACTACCCGTCAGCGAAAATAAAATCTGTAAGGTAAACGTAGTCTAGGAGCCATCAATCCCCAAATGCTTCCCTTAGAAAACGAATGCCAACAATTCAGCTAAACATCTTCATTGAAAGTGAGCCATTTCCCATGTCTCTCTGTTTTCCAAACCGCGATGCAATTTCAACCTGCCCAACACGATTACTGGTCCACCTAGAAATGCCGTGGAGCGATTTTTTAAGAGCCTCGGAAATTTCCTTTAAGGTCAGGAGAGAAGCTGGTAACAGATGGGGCGAAGGAGGAAAAGTTCTTTTTGCAGCACCCTCGCGCCTCCCCAGCCCTTTCGCGGTTTACTCGCTCCCTGGAAATCAGGTTACAGCATCCCAAAATTTCATGTCCCCAAGACCCCCAAAGGGGAAATTAACCACCCTCAGGCACCGAGCTGTTTGTCTCCATTTCCCACAACTCAGCCAACTCGGCCTGCCTACTACTCCAGCTCAGGCTGCAAAGCGCTCACCCAGGTGACTGGAAAGGAAGGGTCGCCAGGTGGCGACCAGCTCAGCGGGGTGGACGCAACCGCCCGGACGGGGACGCGGGTCTCCTGGCCTCCCGCAGAGGCGCCTACCCCGTAGTTGTGCAGATTCGGGTTCTGGGGTGTGTGCGCGCGCGCCTGGCGCGGTAGAGCCGGATTCGCCCCCGCCAGGTTGCGCTATCAGCAAGCCACCAAATCGAAAATCAAACTTTAACCGGCCTCCTGGGGTCCTGCTCCGGGCCCTGGACCCCAACCCCGGCCAGAAACAGGGCAGGGGGCTGTCAGCGGTCCTGCACCCCCACTACCCCCAGGACCCGGGCGCGGGGACCACTTACCGCTCGGCCCGGCCTCCCGGTGCCGCCGCGCGTCCCGGGCGCGTCCGCCGCGCGCTCTCCCTGGGGAGAAAGAGAAACCGTGTAGACGGCCGGCGCGCGCTCACTCGCCGCCTCCTCTGCGGAGAGCGGCGAGGCCGGGCCGGGGCGGGCGCCGAGCGCGGAGCGGAGGGGGGCCCGAGGGAGGCGGGGGCAGAATCAGCCCAATTCCCGAGCCTGGCTCCGAGGGGGACCCGGAATGCAGGCTGGCGGGCGGCCGGCGGGGGCCGAGCTCCCGAGGAGAAGGCGGAGGTGGCCCCGTCCTCGGGCATCAACTATTGTCTAGGCGCCCGGGCCCCGGCTCGCGCCGTCCCCGAGGCTCAGCGCCCCCCATCCCGCCCGCCCGCAGGAGAAAAAACTGAGGGGGCGCCCAATACGGGAAGCAAGTGCGGGGGTCCGGGCTCCGAAGGTCCGAGATGGGCGCGAGGTAGGAGGGGATGGGGGGTGCGTACCGCGTGGGGGAGGGGACAGGTAAGTGCCTACGGGGGCGAGAAGGCCCCGAGGACCGGTGGGGGAGGAAATGGGGAGGGAGCTACAGAGGCGGGAGGGGATGGAGTGGCGGCGGGGGCGGCCTCTGGGGCCCAGACCTGGCCCTCCCCGGGGACCCTCCAGCCGGGGACTCGGCGCTGCACTGACTTTTCGCTCACTCGCTCACGCACGCACTGAACTAGCTCACAAAGTTGCCGGCAGTGGCGGCGCCTCACTCGCCCTTCCCCTCTCCGCCCCGCCTCCCGCCCCATTCCTTCCCCTCCTTCACTCCTCCCTCTCCCCCAAGTCTCGGGTGAGATCACCACGGAGCGGCTCGGCACTGCGCGCAAGTCTCGCGAGAGAAGCGGCGGCTGGGCCTTGCGGGCGGAGGAAGTGGAAGAAGTCGCGGGAGGGTAGGGGACCGCGGAACTTCTGGTTGCTATGACGACGGCAAAGCCCTGGATTCCTGTCTCCTGCGGAGAGCAGAGGCTGCAAACGTGGGTGCAGTTTTCAACCTGCCTCGCGCACTGGCGGTGGGGAAAGCTAGGGATGGTTGCGGCAGGATAATTTTTAAACCGATTCAAGAGGGCATCTCTAGAAGACCACCGTCAAGATACCTGGCCAAATTTGGCAAATGAGGTTAATGTATTAAGAGGTTCTGGGACAGGTTTCTGCCTAAGAGCCAGCACATATCTGCAGCCCAAATTTCTACCATATATTCAGTTTTTCAGCCTTTTCTTTCAGTCTCATTCCTCCACCCCCACATCCCCCATGCTCCCTCCCTCCTCTTCTCAACTCGCACACACACCCAGACTAGGCTCCTTCACGAACTGGCTCATTCATCTCTGTATTCTCAGCGACTCCGCAGGCTTGGTCCATACTAGGTATTGGCTACTTTTTTAAAAAGTTGAACGCAACAGTCCATACCTGTCCTCAGTACTTGCCTTTGGCCCTACCCTAAAAAGTACAGTCAAGTTTGGACTCTTATTATAAACTACCCTCCCATTTCTGTTAACACCTTGTCTTTTTCAATGGTAATAATCTCTGCTTTCTCCACATCTTCCTCATAAAAACCCTATTCACCATTTTTTTTTTAAATCATTAGGCATCCTCAGGCGCCTTTATAACTACTCCAAAATGCTATTAAGGATGAAGATGAACTCTTTTCAGGCCTGTGTCTTCTTTTAATTGTAGAAACTTTTCTGAAGTGAGGGTTATTATATACTCACTGCTTAAGTCAAATGGATATTGTGAATAGAAGTTAAACTTTAGATTTCAAAATGAATGAGTAAAAATAGATTCCATGGTATGTGGATTATATCTCAACTTTTAAAATTCCTATCCATGAACATGGGAAAACCATTATGTAACTCAGTCCCACAGAACTAGAAACCTAAAGCATGAACCTAAGCATATGAGGACTAGGCAATCAAAACTTTTCAGTCACTTGCAAGTTTAAATCCTGTCAATGAAAGTTTATGTATTAGAAACCTAGGTGATACTAGACAAAGTCAGGAAACTAGGGTTTAAGTTTTTCTGTGCCACTAATAATTGAGTCTCCTTGAGAAGTTATTTAATCTCTCTGATTGTTCCTCTGTGGGGGGTACCCCACATGTTAGGTTATTACAGCTTTAAAATTCCATAGCTGGCCGGCATGGTGGCTCACATGCGTAATCCCAGCACTTTGGGAGGCCCAGGTGGGAAGACTGCTTGAAGCCAGGAGTTTGAGACTATCCTGGGCAACACAGAGAGACCCTGTCTCTACAAAAATAAAAAATATTAGCTAGGTATGTTGACATGCACCTGTAGTCCCAGCTATTCAGGAGACTGAGGCTTCAGAATCACTTGAGCCCGGGAATTAAAGGCTGCAGTGACCTCTGATCACACTACTGCACTCCAGCCTGGGCAACACAGTGAGATCCTGTCTCTAAATATATATATACATATGTGTGTGTTTGTGTGTATATATATATTTCATATAAGAGCTCTTAGACCTATAAAATTTTCCAATGAATAACAAATCTTCCTTTTACAGCAAATGACAAAACAGTTTGATTTTATAGGTCAGTTTCACAAAGAGTAGCTACATGTTGACAATTTTCTTTAAATGTTGACAATTTTATTTCAAAATTTCCCTGTCTCAACTACAAAGGCAACAAAAATATTGACCACGTTACAGTAATTTCAAAGGTAATCTACAGTTCATGATTTGCTTTTACTCTAATTCAAAGCAGATTCCTTGTTATTTAATAAATATTCTAATTAAAACCAAAGACCCAAACTAAATACATCCATACTCCCAAAATAACTATAAGGAAAGAAGGAGGGAGGGAGGAAGGAAAAGAAGGAAGGAAGGAAGGAAGGAAGGAAGGAAGGAAGGAAGGAAGGAAGGAAGGAAGGCAGGCAGGCAAGATCTGTGGAAGGAAGGAAGGAAGGAAAGAAGGGAGAGAGGGAGGGCAGGCCTCAGATTCATTTACTGGTATGTTTAATATATTTTCACAAAGAAACACAATGGAACATCACCATCAGTCCTGTGAATCTGTTTTAAGAAACCATTTTTCATAACATTGCAAAATATTATAAATCAGTTGTTGCTCATTTGTTCTGGCTTAGCTTTTAACATAATTTTGCCCTTAAAGGATGGCTGCCAATCTACATCCACCAACACAGTACAATTTCAGGGCCATCTGTTTTATGACTCCCAGATAGCCATTTGAAATAATTGACCCAAATGCTAGCCAACTCTATTAACATTCTTCAGTGCTTCTTATAAGGCTCAAGAGATGGGTGTTGGCCTCAAATTACAAAAATAACTTCCCTAATCTTCAGACATAGTAAAATAGTAGAAATTGTCCCAGGGATCTAAAACTGCTTTTTCAAGGCCCTGGGCTACTATTTATCCCTCACTGATGGCAGAACTTTCATCCTTGTTTCTAAAGGAGATAAAAAGTGAAAGCTACCAAAGCCTAGTTTTCAACTGCACATCCTCTAGGTCAGTCACTCCTGCTGTATCCTCCTGACCTTCCTAGGGTTTCAAAATAGCAGATGTCAGGCAGCAGAAGGGGGAAAGGAGGAATGGAGAGTTTGCCAAGAGCACAGACTAGATCTCAGTCCACTTCCTGTCCACTCTCTTTCTTGGCTTCTCTACCCATCTCTGCTCAATCCCTTCCCTTTGCCCTCCAACACAAAGGATATGTAACCTTTCTAGTGATAAGAACATCTAGTCATTTACTATGTTACTCCCTTCCTATTTGCTTCTTAGTTTGTTAAAACCCAGGTGAATCCATTTCTCTCTGGTTATTCTACCCCACAAAACACCCTAATGTATAGAATATACCAAATATAGAATGAATTTTGACACAGAGGCCTACCATACAAAGAAGTTGTATGTATTTTTTAATGTTATAAACACTGACTCACATTTGCATGTTTTACATTTGAAATCTGATTTAACTGGCCTTTTAGTTCAGAACTCCAGTAGCTGTATATCTACAGGGCATTATTCTAAGTGATATTTAGAAAGATTATTCTGAATCATTACAAAGATCCGAAGTGCCCTCAAAATTATTCAGGATTAAGTGATATCCCATGTTGTTTCAATTTCAGGGTTTTATTGTTTTAACCTTATTGGTGTGACTCTGTTTACGTGAATACTGGATTCCTTAGAAAATGCCTCTTCTCTCATTTACATAGTAGTATTCATTACTAGTTTAAAACACCAGGTACTTTATAACCAATTAACATTCTGTTAATCAATTAACAGCAAAACTGCTGTTAATTGTACTGTACTGTTCCCTCCTCTTTAAAGGACTATTTCACACCTTCTCCTCCTTAAACCTCTCCCAGTACTTCCAGCTAATGGCCTTGCTCCCTCTTTTGTTGGTAAAATAGAAATAATCAGAAGAGAACTGAATACACATACCCTCTCTACCACTCTGTCTACCAGCCTACCCGCATCTGTCTGCATATACTCCTCTGTCCTTCCTGTCACTTATGAACTCTCGGTGCTCTTAGCCGAGATTAGCCTCTAGATCTGTGCATTAGTGCCATCGCCTCTAACTCAGGGACATTGATTCAGCAACTGTCGCCACTCTCTCTTGAATCAGCAAATTTTCCTTCTCTACTGCTTCACTTCTAAGGGTTTACAAGCATACTGGAATATCTGCCGTGGTAAAAAGTAAAATGCTTCCTAGATTTTTATGTCTCCCCCTGCTTCATTTTATAACTGGAATCTTCAAAAGGCTCTTCCATGCTTGATGTCTTCAATTCCTATCCTTCCCTTCCCTTGAATCCACTCCAAGCAGGCTTTCACCCCCACTACTCCACAGCAACAGGTCTTCTCAGGGGCATCAGTGACTTCCTCATTGCTAAATCTGGTGCTCAACTTCCAAGCTCACCTGGCTGGAGCCCTCAGCAGCAGAGAAGAAGGCAACCATGTTGGTTCTTGAAATGTTTTCTTCCCTTGTCTTCTGAGCCAAGAGTCGATCCTAGTTCTTATTCTACCTTTCTGGTCTTGAACTTCTCAACATAGGAGACTGCAGGACTCAGACTTCGGACATCTCTTTGTGGTCTCTTTTCACTCTGTGGTAAGCTCACCAGTCTGATAGTTTTAAATAACATCTGTACATTAAATACTTCCAAATTTACACCTCCAGGCTAGTCATCTCCCCTGTCTCCAAATTTGTACATCCATCTGCTACTCAGCATCTGCAACTGATTATGTACTAGGTATTTCAAACTTCACATATTTAAAATTGATTAGCTCCAAGTATTCCCCGCAAAGCCAGTGCCCTTCTGAACTCCAGATATCCCTCTCAAAACCAGTTCCCTTTGGGAGGCCGAGGCGGTTCGATCACAAGGTCAAGAGATCAAGACCATCCTGGCCAACATGGTGAAACCCCATCTCTACTAAAAATACAAAAATTAGCTGGGTGTGGTGGCGCCACCTGTAGTCCCAGCTACTCAGGAGGCTGAGGCAGGAGAATCTCTTGAACCCGGGAGGCGGAGGTTGCAGTGAGCCGAGATCAAGCCACTGTTCTCCAGCCTGGCAACAGAGTGAGACTCTGTCAAAAAAAAAAAAAAAAAAAAACCACTTCCCTCCAGCAGTCTTCCCCATCTCCGTTAAGGGTATCTTCCCAGAGGTTCAGAGGTTTTGTTCAGAGCAAAAGTCTTGGAATCGTCTTTGACTCCTCTATTTCTCTCACATCCAAACCATCAACAAATTCTGATGGTCCTTTCTTCAAAATATGTGTAGAATCCAATCACTTCCACCCACTGCAGCTCCACCTCTCTGATTCAAGCTGTTTCTCACCTGGATTATCACAATTGTCTCCCTACTGGTCTCCCTAGTTGGTTTCCCTACTCCTGCATTTCCCCTCAAATCATTTGTTCTATACACAGGATCCAGAGTATGGAGCATGAGTAAGTCTGATCTTGTCACTTCTCTGCTCACAAAGCTTCCAGGACCTCTCACCTCACTCGGAGAAAAAGCCCCGGTTCACATTCTGGCCCAGAGAGCTGTATACTCTTCTGACTCCCAATCCCTCTCTCTCCCCTCCCTCTTTCTACCCCAGCTACACTGGCATTCCTGCTATTCTTTGACTACACCTGGTGCTCTACTGCCTCCAGGACTTGCATGTGCTCTTTCATCTGCCTGGAGAGCTCTTTCCCCAAATATCTGCATGATACACTTTCTGGGTCTGTTTAGATGTCTGTACAGAGGTAACTGTGTTGGTAATCTGCCTGCTTGCTCTTGGGAGCTCTCTCTTGTCCTGCTCTACCTTGCAGTAGGGCTGACCCATATGGGCCGTGTTTTCAAGGATGCCTTGTCAGGGGCTTCCAGCTGGTTTCAACCATCAGGATGCATAACAGGAATTTGGACAGATGGAATAGACAAGTGAAAGCCATTCTCCTCCTCTCTGTTTGTGCTTCAGGCAGAGTTTTAGCAGCAAGTGCATTTCCTCCATGGCCCCAGGTTCCACTGGGTGAGAACCATCCCCAGGCTCTGATATAACTTCAGCTGGAGGGTGATATTAGGTTCCTGGTGTTAAGAATCCTGGCTGGGTGTGGTGGCCCATGCCTGTAATCCCAGCACTTTGGGAGGCCGAGGCGGGCAGATCACCTGAGGTCGGGAGTCAGAGACCAGCCAGACCAACATGGAGAAACCCCGTCTCTACTAAAAATACAAAATTAGCCAGGCATGGTGGCACATGCCTGTAATCCCAGCTACTTGGGAGGCTGAGGCAGGAGAATCACTTGAACCCGGGAGGCGGAGGTTGCAGTGAGCCAAGATCAAGCCATTGCACTCCAGCCTGGGCAACAAGAGCAAAACTCCATGTCAAAAAAAAAAAAAAAATCTCTGGATTCCCTCATCACCCTGGTTAATTTATCAGCTCTTCCATCCACCATGTAGTTCCCCTGTATAAAAATTCTCTCATTTTGGCCAGGCACGATGGCTTATGCTTGTAATTCCAGCACTTCGGGAGACTGAGGAGGGCGGATCACTTGAAGCCAGGAGTTTGAGACCAGCCTTTGCAACATGGCCAAACTCCGTCTCTACTAAAAATACAAAAATATTAGCTGGAGGCTGAAGTGGGAGGATCGTTTGAGCCCAGGAGGTCGAGGCTGCAGTGAGCCAAGACTGCACCACTGCACTCCAACCTGGGTGACAGAGAGAGACCCTGTCTCAAAAAAATAATAAAATAAAATAAAAAATAAAAATTCCCTCTGTTTGAATGACCAAGAACAGCTTCCATTCTCCTAACTAGACCTTGATTGTTATAGTTACCCTTTACAAAATAGCAATCACCCCAATCTCATACTCCCCACACAGCTCTATTGCTCTCTGAAGTCTATCACTCCCTCACGTATTATCTAATCATTTGTTGGTTTATTGTCTGTCTTTCATCTAGAAGGTAAGATCCCTGAGGGCAGGAACTCTATGTCTGCTTTATTCACTGCTGTATTCCCAGCACCTAGAACAGTGCCTGGCACATAGTAGGCACTCAACACATGTTTTTCATATAAGCAAATAGTGCTCATTCAGACAAAATAAAACTGCTAGCAGAGTGTGGTTAAGAGAATACCCCTACCCTCCAAGATGTCCACATCCTAATCCTCAAAACCTGTGAATATGTTACCTTATGTGGCAAGAGTTTTTATAAAGATATGATTTAAGTTAAGGATCTTGAGATAGGGGGATTATCCTAGATTATCTAAGTGGGCTCAGTGTAACCACAAGGTTTTCATAAGAGGGAAATAGAAGAGTCAGAGTTAGACATGGACATGTAACCACAGAAACAGAGTCAGAAAGAGATCTGAAGATCCTACATTACTAGCTTTGACAATGGAGGAAGAGACCATAAGCCAAGGCATGTAGAAAACCTCTAGAAGCTAGAAAGACAAGAGAAACAGATTCTCCCCTATAGATTTCATAAGGAATGCAGCCCTGCCAATGTCTTGATTTTATCCAAGTGAAATTCATTTCAGACTTCTGACCTCCAGAAATGTAAGACAATAAAATGGTGGTGTTTTAAGCTACAAATTTGTGATAATTTGTTACAGCAGTAATAGGAAACTAATAGTGTTTAATCAGGTATGTAAGCTCTTTGTAGTCATAATGTGTGTCTTGTTTGCTCTGAAATACCTACAATTTAATACAGTTCCTGACAAAAATAGGCACTCCATAAATGTACAATGAAAGAATGAAGTTTAACAGCAAAGCAGTATCAGGGCTCCCATTCTGATGGAGTGGAAAATCCCTTACCTGGCTTTCTGGCTCAGAAAACACCTTGATATTAGGAAGCCTTTGTGAGCTTTTTGAGCTATGAAGATATAGGGGTATAGGGTAGAGGCAATCCGTGTCTTACACACCAATGTCAGCTAGAGAGAATGTGGACAAGTCACAAGGGCCTTGTGTGATATATTCAGGACTTGGGCTTTATTCTGTAGTCAATAGGGAGCCATTGAAGGGTTTTCATCTATGGTGGAAACATTCAAATTTGCATTTACAATGCATAGAATATTAGAAGCATGGGATTTAGAAATCCATGGGTTGGAGAAGAGATTAGAACTGCAATCACAAATTTGGCAAGCAGTAGCTTTTAATTGCTAATATGATGCATTTAGATAACTTTTTTTTTTTTTTTTGAGAAGGAGTTTCACTCCTGTTGCCCAGGCTGGAGTGCAGTAGTGCAATCTCACTCAGCTCACTGCAACCTCCGCCTCCTGGATTCAAGCGATTCTTCTGCCTCAGCCTCCCAAGTAGCTTGGATTACAAATGCCTGTCACCATGCCTGGCTAATTTTTTTTTTTTTTTTTTTTTTTTTAGTAGAGATGGGGTTTCTCTGTGTTGGTCAGGCTGGTTTTGAACTCCTGACCTCAAATGATCTGCCCGCCTCAGCCTCCCAAAGTGTTGGGATTACAGGCGTGAGCCACCACGCCCTGCCTAGATAACATTTTAATTAAAATGCACCTTCACAAACTTTCTTTCCTTGTCATAGGCATTTTCTTTTGAAACATTTTGCATGAAGCTACTCATGCCTTCCCTGGGTTTTCAGGCAATTTTCTTGTAAATATGGATAAAATAAAATGAAATAAAAATCCCCAAAAGGATGAAAAATTCTGGCCCACCAATACTTTTGACCTTTTCCTCTATACTATAGACATCAACACATGCTATTACAGTTATAATATTCTTTTTTTTTTTTTTTTTTTTTGAGATGGTTTGCTTTATCACCCAGGCTGCAGTGCAGTGGCTCGATCTCAGCTGAAGCAATTCTCCTTCCTCAGCCTCCCAAGTAACTGGGATTACAAGTGCCTACCACCACGCCCAGCTAATTTTTGTATTTTTAGTAGAGACAGGTTTCACCATGTTTACCAGGCTGGTCTCGAACTCCTGACCTCAGGTGATCCACCCACCTCAGCCTCCCAAAATGTTGGGATTACAGGCATGAGCCACTGCAACCCAATTTATATATATATATATATCTCGCCTCTGAACCATTTCAAGATTTTTTATTCATCCTACCATTAATATTTCCTTTTAGGAGCTCTTTGAACCATTTAAAATAACTTCAATATTCTCTTAGGAGCTGGAAATTTCCTTCCAAACAGCCCTTTCCCCTTTATTCCTTTCATCAGATTTCACAGTAGAGAAGGTGTCAAGGAAGGAAGGTGAATTTTAAAAGTCTTCTCTCTACTCTCTTGTCTTTTTAAAATCCCTAGAAATGAAAAGAGGCTTGCTCATGACTTGGAAGCGGTGGGCTGAGGCCTCCCAAGACCATCTGGCTTGTTCCATTGCCAGCCAGAGTGGAGGCGACATTCACACGAACCCAGGAGCTGCAGGGGCGCGTGAGCTGCAGCTGCCTTGTGGCATCCAAGGAGCGCACAGTGATATTCCGCAGGAGAAATCACGCTTTGCATGTTCTTGAGTACAAGAAACATGTGTAAAGAGGGTTTTTGTTTGTGGGCATGCCAAGGAGAACGACTCGAATATTAAAGCCATCACAACCTTTATTTAAGGGAAAAGAGGACAAGAATGAATATGCTGATAGTTCAGAGATATTTAGGACCTTCGGCAGTTCAGCACTCATCCTAAATTTTTACAAATAGCTTTCCGGAGATGAAGCTTTTAAAAGCCTTTTAAAGGAATTTTATTTGTTCTTTTCACGTCGGGAAAAGTGATGAGTATATCTACTCAGGTATGAGAAATGGCCAAGGCCACTCCATGTAATGTTTTACTTATCCTATAGCTACACAAAGAAAATAGAACGAGTGTTGTAGAGGAAAATCTACTAGACCTCAAGCCCGGCTTGAAATCAATTCTGTACTCTAATTCAGACTCTGTCTTTAGCTAGCTAAGTCAGATAAATTATTTAATTTTCTGAACTTCTCGCTTCTCTTTCTTTTTTTCTTTTTCTTTTTTTTTTTTTTTTTTTTTTTTTTTTTTTGAGACTGGGTCTCACTCTGTTGCCCAGGCTGGAGTGCAGTGGCGCAATCTCGGCTTACTGCAGCCTCTGCCTCACGGTTTCAAGTGATCCAGCCTCAACCTCGCAAGTAGCTGGGATTACAGGTGTGCACCACCCACCCAGCTAATTGGACTTCTCTTTCTTTAAATACAAAAGGAGAGGGCTAAGAGGCCATCCCTCCAGACTAAAAGTTTGTATATTGATGTGTTATCCTCTTTCAATAGTCAGTTTGCTTCTGGTCAAGAATCTTTCAGGGGTCTGTTTGCTCTTGGTCAAGAATCTGAGGTCTAGACTTTTGCTCAGAGTTGCTGAACCTCTCTCCCTTCCCGTTTGTTTTACTCTTCTTGGGATGATCTCTACCTTCTTCTCCCCTCTCCTGTCCCTACCACACCCCATTATACAACCCCATGTGAAATATCAAGGGTGACCATAACTCACTGGTAGGATGGAGAGGGATAAAGACTTCTGAGCAATTCTCACAGACACCTGCTGTTATCTGGTGCTGGCTGTGACTGGCACTGCTAGAGTGAATCTTGATCATTGCTTCTGGCATGGCCACCCAATACCAACTGTTCTTGTTGGCAGTGAAACTTTCAGGACTGCTGCTCCCAGCTGCTTCCTCTTAGAACCTCTTAGAACAGCCAGCTTCTAGGTCTCTGAGCTGCTGGGCAGTTCCTTTACTCATTCCATACTTCCTACAGAGGGCAGCATAAATCACAGTCTCTGCCAAGCATGCAGAGTTGGGATCAACACCAGGACTCGGAATTGGCCTGTAGAATTTTTTCAAATTCCCCTAGCTTGGCGTGAGAGTATGGGAGCAAGAATGAACAGGTTAGGCACGGTGGCTCACACCTGTAATCCCAGCACTTTGGGAGGCCGAGGCAGGTGGGTATCTTTTTTTTTTTTTTTTTTTTTTTTTTTTTTTTTGAGACGGAGTCTCGCTCTGTCCCCCAGGCTGGAGTGCAGTGGCCGGATCTCAGCTCACTGCAAGCTCCGCCTCCCGGGTTTACGCCATTCTCCTGCCTCAGCCTCCCAAGTAGCTGGGACTACAGGCGCCCACCACCTCGCCCGGCTGATTTTTTGTATTTTTTAGTAGAGACGGGGTTTCACCATGTTAGCCAGGATGGTCTCGATCTCCTGACCTCGTGATCCACCCGTCTTGGCCTCCCAAAGTGCTGAGATTACAGGCTTGAGCCACCGCGCCCAGCCAGGTGGGTATCTTGAGCCCAGGAGTTCAAGACCAGCCTAGGCAACATGGTGAAACCCCGTCTCCACTAAAAACACAAAAATTAGCCAAGGGTGGTGGCGCACACCTGTAATCCCAGCTACTCGGGACACTGAGGCAAGAGAATTGCTTGAACATAGGGGTTGGAGGTTGCAATGACCAAGATTGTTCCACTTCACTCCAGCCTGGGTGACAGAGCGAGATTCTGTCTCAAAAATATACATATATATATATATGAATGAATAGAGCCCTCAGCATCACACCCGTTGACCTTCATTTGAAGACAGTTCAGCATGGTGGAGTCAGATGGAGCGGGCCTCAAGTCCCATGCCCACCTCCAGCTTAGTAACAGAGTGGTTTTAGGAAAAGTTACTTAACTCCTCTAAGCCTTGGTTTCTTATTTTTCAAGTGGGAATAATAATGATTGCTTCATAAAAACACATGATTATTTTGAGGATTACGTGAGATCATACGTGTTTCATTAGATCCTGTGGACTGACTATCTAGAGGCCATCCACAACTCCCTTTTCCCTTGCCCTCTGAGTCTTCCCTGAAGTCTCCAGAACTAGCTTAACATAAAATGGGGGCTTTACTCTGAAAACTGTGAGTTCCAAAAGATACCCAGTGGTAGAAATACAGTCCCATCTAAACTCCTCCATCACTCATGTGCTTCTCTCTCTCCATCTGCCGCTATCTACAGCATTCTTCTCTCTTTCTAAAGAATAGTTTCCTCCATTTTTCTGGTCCACATAGGGAAAACATCTCCTGAGCTCAATCTGAATTCAAACGTCTCCCCAGTTTTCAAAATACCTGGGGAGAAAAGGAACTGACTGACACAGCTTTAAATCAGGTGCCCACCTCTAGACCAATCAGCTGTGACCAGGAGCCTGGAGGCACATTGCATAAAATGTCAAGGAGGAATCATGACAAGACTGAGGGGGTGGCAGTTCCCAGGGAAGAGGGCGGGCAGACAATAATAAATGTCTAGGGTGGAGGAATTACGTAAGAAGCATTAAGACTAGATTTCAGCCCTTAAGATTATAGTATAGTTGGGGAAAAGGCACAAACATTGTCTTCAGTTTAAATTTATTTTGATGCTGAGGGGGTTAATGTAGGGAAAAACCAAAACCATCAATAGTGATAGAAAAAATCTTGTACCTCTTGAGGTCCAATCAGTGAAGTTCAACAGTGCAGTGGTGGAGGTGGAGTGAGAACTTCTCCCGTTTTCTCTGGAAGACATCTGCTCCTCAGGACTTTCTGCTCTTATGGAGCTCTAAGACCCATTCCTTCTATTGTATTGAAAGACAGGAAGCAAAAGCATTTATTTAAAAATTAAAAAGTGGCTAGGAGACAGGTCTTGTCAGAGAAGGAAACCATTTAAAGCAGGATCTTTCTGCCCTAGGCAGGAATTAATGGAATGAAGGCGGATTTACTATACCTATGAAAGAGGTTACAAAGTAGAATAAGACAGGATTAAGGAGCATAATTAGGGTTCATGAAAGGAAGATCAAGAAGTTGGGGACAGCCCCAGGAAGCCAGTGGATCTTAGCCCATGGGGTGAAGAAAGTAGAGAAGGGAGGAGTGTTCCTGGAGGGAGAAGAAGCAAAGGAATTGAGGATGTTGTGAACATGGCATATTTGCGGACAGTCACATTGTGCAAGAGAGTGCAGCAGTCCTTAAACTATGAGATTTTCAGTGAAAGCACCCGGAGTACCTATTATACCTAAAATATAGATTTCTCACCCCTGGTGCAGAGGTTCTGATTTCGTTGGTCTAGGGTAGGTCCCAGGATTGAACTTTACTAGGGCTGTGCTGCAGGGGGTCTGCAGAGGACAGCTTGAGAAACACTGGTATCTCCATTGGCACTACCTATTAATTAGACAAAAGAAATGGCTTCTCTTTTGGCGTATGTGTTTGCTGGGTGACAACAGCTAACTACCAGACTATGAAGTCCCCCCGATGGCCCAAGAGAGCTGCTATCAGCCTTTGCCACCAAGTCCACCAATTTGCCAGTGCCTCTTCCAGGGACTACTTTGTACTCTCAGCCTCCAGAGGTGCCACTTGATTACCAGCTGATTTGGCCTTCATCTCACATCCTGTGTGTTTTCACAGGATTACGCCCAGCTCAAGATGCAACAGAATCAGTCTAGATGGTGAATTCTTCTTAGACAATGTTGCTGTTTATATGTCTTGCTGATTCATTTACTTGTCTTTCATTATCTAATTATAGTTAATTTTTATATAAACTTAATAATCGGCATTTGTGTAATAGTAAAAGAGTGATTTGTTTACTTTAATCTAAAAAAAGAGGTTATGTGTTTGAAGAGTAAAATGTTTCTATTCCAAACTTCTCAAGAACTGGTACTATTTACTAATTGCATATTCTTTCTTTTTCCTTCTAAGCCACTTTTTATCTTCTATCCTGCAATCCAACCCACATAATTTTCATGAAGAAAGCGGAATGGTGTCATTTTACAACAAGAAAACTGAGTTAAGAATAAGTCCAATCAATTGCCAGGTGTTGGGACTGAAATGGAAGTCTCTTAGTACTCCACCCAAGGATTTTCATATTAAACAATTATCTTGTCATCATTTTATTTCTGAGTTATTCTCTTTAGTTTTTGTTCTCTTTGATATTCAGAAAAATTGAAAATGCTAATAACATGTGTTCTGGTCCCTTGAATCAGAAATTTCAAGTACACACAGAATGAATTTTCACTTACCCTCCTCCCCTGCGTGCTCAGATTTCTCTCATTCTTCATCCCGTCTGTATTTCTAGATGTTTTTGCAACTATATTTCTCAGAAGCTACCATTTGGGTGAGAAAGGAAATGCATCTACCCTCTGTCTTTATGTTCATTTAATCTAGTGGTTCCCACTCCATCATCACCATGAAGAGTCTTTTGGTCTTATATCTAATTTCCATCTAATCTCTTCTATTAGAAATGTTAGTTCTATCGAGTGATTAACTCTTCCAATAATCAGCAGAAAGAATTATGAAGGCTTAGTCCTCCTGGGTCTAAAGTGCTAGGTAGAATCCTATTTGAAATCTGTGTGTCCTGAGGTTGATCAGGTTCCCTGGTCTATGCTGCCCAAGAACTCACAAAATGAGAAACGGCACTTACTGGCCACCACTAGCTGTGGTAAATCAGCCCAACTGTCCTCACATGTGTACCGTCCTGCTCTAGTCAGGTGAACAGTAGCTATGAACACACCAGTTGATCTCTCGGGTGCTGAATAGTATACATGGAGCCCCCGTCAGGATTTTGTTCTGGTTATTTATGGTTATATAACAAAGTAATCTAAAACTTAAGTGGCTAAAAAACCAATAATTTTATTACATCACAGATTTTGTGGGTCAGGGAATTCTGACAGGGCCCAGCCAGGTGATCCTTCTGTTCCAAGTGGTATTCTGCTAACAGTCTGCAGGCTCCACTCACCCCTCTGCACCTTGACAGATGTATAGAAGGCTGAACTCTGCTGGGACTGTTATCTGGCTTCTCCAGCAAAACAGTCTCAGGGTATTCAGACTTATGTGGCAGGGCTTCCAGAGAAAGTGTTCTGAAGGACAGAAGGTAGAAGTTTCCAGGTCCCAGAAATTGCCACAACATCACTTCTGCCATATTCTGTTGATCCAATTACATCACCTGCCTATGTAGTAAAGAATATATAGCCATCTTTAATCCATCACAGAGGTTATTCACTAAACATTTAATAGAAGATGTAATAAGGACCAGGCTCAGTATAAGACTCTGGGAATACAGAGGAAAGTTAACACACTCCTGTAGCCTAGAGGCAAAGCCAGTATGTTGTGTAGTTCCTATTTACAAGCTTTCAGTAATTCTCCAACATAACATGTCAGCAAAACCTAGAATAAATTTTAGAAACAGAGAATTTAAATGAAAAAGAGAGAAAATTTACTGTCTAATAGTCTCCAGTTGCTTGTAATTCAAATGTCTGTTTATCTAACAACACCTGGCATGCAAATAAATCGTGATGTGGCATTGAAGCTTGAAGTGTTAGAGGGCAAAATAAATGGCAAAGATAATGTCTTTGAGGAATAGCTCTTGTGCATGTTAAGAAGAAACTGTAGCCAGAGCTTAGTGATAGAGGGATAAATTCCAAATGGCTTCAGTTCTCATATATAAGGCAAGTGATTAGGCCAGTTATCACCCCTGGCAAACTTGTCAATCACAAATCAGAGAAAGCTCACCCTTGTAACAGAGTGTTAGGATCATGAAGGAAGGGCACAGCATTCATGTGTCATCTTCTTGGGAGCAAAGGAAAATTCATGTTTCTAGTTCAGCAGGCTTCTAGCTAGGATATTGCTTAGCCCTGAAGCAGAGGTGTTAGGTAGAAAGCCACTTAGCTTAATAGACCGATAAGTCACAATTGTTTAAGGTTTCAGATTTCCAGCAAGTGTTCCAGAGAATATGGTCATACCGTAATAGACTACTGTGTTCTTGAAGCAAAAATATCATAAAGAGATTTTGGTTATGGAGAAACTGGTTTTGGTTCTGCTTTTTAGGCATGTTTTCTTAGGGGCATGGCCATGAAGATCACTGACCTACAAACTGTTCCCTGAATTTCATGTTCTTTTGGGTCTCTGGGCTTTGCTCATGTTGCTGTCTCTGCCTGGAAAACCTAGATCATACTAGAAAAGGGAAAGGAAAACTTGAGAGGTGGTTGGGACCAGAGAAATGGCTGCAGGAGCCTAGTAGTTGGAAGCCACATAGTTGTTACCATCAGTGATGCAAATGACAACTGCTGTGGTTTAGAGAAGGGAAAGATAAGTGAGGACTCACGTGGTAGGAAAAGGCCTCCTGTAGCATGCACAAGCTTTAGCTAAACAGAGATGTCAAAGAAAAGAATTCCAGGCTGGCAAAACAGCACATGTAAGAAATGGATGTGGTTCTGGCCAGTGGTTCTGGAGCACCTACTTTATGGCAGGCACTGGCTGGTAACAAGCCCAGTAAGAGAGCGGGATGCATTCGGGAGAACTCAAGGAGATTGGCCCGGTGCCATAGTCTGTGGGTGTTTGAAGAATGTTAGGAGATACGGTTAGCAGCATAGGGATGGCTAAGTTAGGAAAAGTCTTGAGTCCTCTCTACCGAAGTCTTTGAAGCCGGTATTCTTCATTCTAGAAATAGAAATGTCTTTGTTTATTTCAGAGAACTCCCTTTTTTTGTTTTGTTTTGTTTTGTTTTTTAAGGAGTCTCGCTCTGTTGTATAGGCTGGAATGCAATGGTGTGATCTCAGCTCACTGCAACCTCCGCCTCCTGGGTTCAAGCAATTCTCCTACTTCAGCCTCCCGAGTAGCTGGGACTACAGGCACACACCATCAAACCCAGCTAATTTTTGTATTTTTAGTAGAGACGGGGTTTCACCATGTTGACCAGGCTGGTCTCAAACTCCTGACCTCAGGTGATCCACCTGCATCGGCCTCCCAAAGTGCTGGGATTACAGGCGTCAGCCACTTTACCCAGCCTATTTCAGAGAACTCTTGATTGATGTCTTTCCAAAAGCAGAATCCATATTTCACAGAAAAAAACCCAGTACCTGTAGGCTACATATATCTCTGTTGTCATCATTGCTAAATATAATTTATATATAGGATCATATGCCTAGTAGTTCTTGATACCAGTCCCTGTACTCTTTTACTTTTCATTTTTATTTATATTTTTTTGTGATAGACATGGTCTCAACTGCACAGTGTACAAATGATCTTTAAAATATCGTTAGATTTGTTTGGATGAGCAATTATGAAATTAGGGCTACACTATTTCACATGCTGTGTTTTCCTAAATCATGTTATCAAAATATTCACTTCACTCCAGGAAGATGAGGCTAGAAGAAGGAAGAATAAATGACATGTGTAAAGCAGCCTCCTAAAATTTGAAGAGAAATATAATAATCCTGTATCCTCTCTCCATTTCTTCAAGTATCCCCACTATCTGTCACATAAGGCCTGCCTTAAATCCAGCTTCCTTCATGGTACTATCCCTAACCTTTCCATTCACAGTGATTATTCCCCTCCCTGACTTCCTCATGCTTATACGTCATCATTTAATTCTCATTACTCTTTTTGAGACAGGGTCTTGCTTTGTTGCTCAAGCTGGAGTGCAGTAGCACAATCATAGCTCACTGCAACCTTTACCTCCTGGGCTCAAGTGACCCTCCCACCTCAACCTTCTGAGTATCTGGGACTATAGGCATGTGCCACCATGATTTTTTTTTTTTTTTTTTTTTTTTAGTTATGGGGTCTCACAATGTTGTCCAGGCTGGTCTCAAACTCCTGGGCTCAAGCAATCCTCCCATCTCAGCCTCCCAAAGTTTTGGAATTACGGGTGTAAGCCACTGAACCCTGCCTCTCATTACTTCTTAGAAACTAACATAATAAGCATTTTGCAAACAAGTAGTAGGTCCTATATATCTTTTATATTGGTCACAGTGTAGCTAATTAAATAGCCAACATTTACTGGGTATTTAACCATGCCAAGTGCTTTACATGCACTATATGAATTAATTCTCACACTATCCTGTTAGTGCTATCATTACTCCCACTTTACAGATGAGAAAACTGAGACTTAATCAAGATTATATAGGCAGTAAGTAGTGAATGCAAGATTTAAACTCAGATATTCAGATCCCAGAGTCCATGTACTTAGCTACTTCTCGAAATAATATAAATAGCATTTATTGATTATTTAGTGTGTTCCAGGCATCGAGTTAAACGCATTACATGGATTATATATCTATATATGTGTGTGTGTGTGTGTGTGTGTGTGTGTGTATATGGCAAATACTACTGTTGTCCCCATTTTAAGAATAAACTGGCCAGGTATGGTGGCTCACTCCTGTAATCCCACTTTGGGAAGCTGAGTTGGGAGGATCACTTGAGGTCAGGAGTTCAAGACCAGCCTGGTCAACATGATGAAACCCCATCTCTACTAAAAATACAAAAATTTGTTTGGTGTGGTGGCACACGCCTATAGTCCCAGCTTCTTGTGAGGCTAAGGTGGGAGAATCGCTTGAACCTGAGAAGCAAAGGTTGCAGTGAGTCGAGATCACACCACTGCATACAAGCCTGACAGAGTGAAACTCCACCTCAAAAAAAAAAAAAAAAGAGAGAGAGAGAGAATGAAGAAATTGAGAGGTAGTGAGGTTTAATGGGTTTGTCAAGATCAGATAGCTAACAGGGTTTAGAACACAGATTGGGACCAGCTACGACTCTGTCCCACTAAACTGCCACTTAGAATAGTGAGGGTAAAGTATGTAATGAAGGAATTCCTAATGTAGGAATGCCTTCTCTGTACCACATTCTCATTGCTAGAATTCTCTTTCTTCAACCATTTCTTCCATGACAGTTTTCCCGTATCTTTACTGTCCTAGGCTTATCTCAAATAAGGTTTATCTTAAAATATGGTCTTCTGAGCTACAGCAAACAACTCGTGTGGGGTGTTCGAATATGCTACCTTTTATAAAAAGCTAGATCACAAAAAATTGAACTTCGTCCCCCTTGGGCTGTTCCTTCCACCAGATAAAACTATCTTTTGAGAAAAAGACTTTGAGATGGCTTTCAGTGGTACATATATGCAATATACGTACTACTGAAAGACCCTACCCTAAGTTTGCTCTCTCAAATGGAATTACAAGGTCCTTAGGCCAGGATCTCTGCCACCCACATTTCCATGCCTTCAGCCCCTAGCACAGAGTGTCATGTCCGTTCCCATCTTCTGCCACATGGTCTCTGAAGGTAATGGAGGTCAGGATTTCCATCTCCACAGGAAGTGAGGGTATTAGGAATGCTTTCCATTGTGAATAACAGAGTATCTATTGATGGCTTAAACAAATGGGTTTATAATTCTTACATAGCAGCAGTCAGGACATACATGGCTGCTGACATTAGTTTAGTGGTTCAATGACGGCAGAGCAGGCATCTCTGTGATTTACTTGGCCTTTTCTTGCTGGTTACAAGTTTGTAGGAAAGTTATCAAGAAAGAGTGAAGGGCTGTGCCAGTCCTGTTTCTTTTAACAGAAAAACAAAAGCTTTCCCCAAAGTATCTCCAGCCAAGTCCCCCTCTGTCTCCCTGGTTACAGCTGGGTCATGTGGCACCACCTGCTGCAAGGGAGGCTAAGAAGTCAGGGGACGGGACTTCATGAGTATACTTTAGTCCTTTCATAACCCATTGCCTGGGGTAGGACACACTGCTGCCCAGAACAAGGAAAAGTAAAGAAGTCCTGGATGTTGGAGGGTAATGGTATACACAGTAGATCATGGAAGTAATCTGTAGTCCGTATACCCCATGTCTAATTTGCTTGAGGAGGAAATTAGCCTTTGGGCAACATATACATCCCATTATAGCCTTCCTCCATAGCCTCAACCAGCTGGTATCCATTCCAGATTCCCAGTAGAACTGAAGCCCAGCCGTGAATAGAAGCCATGAATTCACCTAGTTTCTGCCAATCTCTTTCTCTGTCATGAGGCCAATCATAACTTCCAGCAATCGGAATAGTTATCTCTATTCTTGAACTCAGACTTGACCGCTGAGAACGAGTGCTGTTTGTTGCTCAGAAGCCCTGCATCGTGTCCCATTCTACCAGATCAGACTTCTTGGTTTTGGACTTTGGCCTGGATGGGGTTGTGGTCCTGGCTGGCTTTCGTTCAAGTTCTTTTTGCAACATGCTTCCCAGCATGCCTTGAAGCTCAAGCCACACCATTTATGACACATGATAGATTACTAAATAAATTCTTGTTGAATTGGTTTGAATATTTAAATTCCCAGGATGTCAACTGCTGTTACTAACAGCAATGGCCATCTGTCAGAAATGCTATTAAGGAAGTAACCTAATTCAATGAAGATTTGTAGCAAGTCAATTCCAACGTATTAGGCAATATGGTCAAAGATAAATGAAGTTTCATTTTTTTAAAAAGAAACTTTTGAAAGTTCCATATGTCAAATAATGAACCACCACAACAAACAGACAGTGATAAAATAGGACAAGTCTAAATATGGGTTGATCTCGAGCTCTATGGCCAATATACATTGAATATTGATGACTGAGGTTTCAGATAAAGTAAGTAGAAGGAGAAATTCATAAGGCTTATAGAATAACAGGAAAGCAAATATGGCAACAGCATGTATGACTCTTGGTATCTACATTCAGAAAAAAAGTCTCATCAGAGGAGTGGAAATACATTTCATTACCCTGATAATTTTATTTAATCCATCATATCTCTATAGCTTAGAGTTAAGAAGAATGCTTAACCACAATAACCACATTCCCTGAGAGTCCTGGTATACGTGTATCCCTGTAATTCTGCCAACTTTTGATTTTCTATTTTTTTCTTTAATTGGCTTATTGCATATACATACTACTGAAAGCCATCTCAAAGTCTTTTTCTCAAAAGGTAGTTTTATTTGGTGAGAGGAACAGCCCAAGGGGAACAAAGTTCAATTTTTTGTGATCTAGCTCTTTATAAAAGGTAGCATATTCGAATAACTAGAAGCAGATAAATAGATAGATAGCGTATGTCTTTCACACTCCACAATCAGATGTTTAGCAAGGTTTGACAGGGTTTGAATGGCAATTACATCGAGATTGAGCTCTCTGGCAAGAGCCTGCACTGCAGACATTGTGCCTATGTTGCTAATTGAGGAAATTTTTATATGCTATAGTGACTGGGTGTGCATATGTTAGGGATGTTATTTGGTTATAAAAGTTCAGACGTCCAACTTGCTTTCTTATTGTCTTGAGGGGGTCTCCGAACCTATTTCCATAGGTAGGGCCATAATTTTCCTCCAGGAGAAAGTCAAGTAGCTGAATGAATGCTTCATTGAGATCTCAGAGCACCACACCCTGACCAGACATGCAAACTTTGATTGATTTGTAGCAACTTTTGGCACTGTGTTGAAAAGGGTTCTGAGATTTCATCCAGACTCATTGGGAAAGATGGTCTGCTTCATGAATGGGATCTCTCAGGAATGGAGCGAGGGTGTGCAGTGGGAAACATGGATCCATATGCCATCAGTGCTATGGATCAGTGTCACCTCTGAGAGCTTATGAAACCACAGATTGCCATGTTTTAATAAGTCCGGGGTGGGACCTAAGAATTTACATTTCTAACTGGTTCCTAGGCGAGTCTGCTCCAGGAACCGCATTTTGAGAACCACTGCTATAGGTTACAGCAGAAATCATTTTAACCAGGACATTTTAAAAACAATTTTTAACAATTATTTCCAATTGCTCTAGTCATAGAAAAGCCTTGATATGAAGATTTTCTGATTTTAATTAACAAACATCTCACGGAATCACTCGGAAGCGTTAGTGCCCTATAGAAACTGACGTTCTGGATAAGTTGTTTGATATTGATCATTTGAAGTTTAAGGAGATGTTAGCTAAAAACAGCAATTTGGAGTTTAGCCTAACTAATATAGAAAAGCGCTCTCAGTGCCAATTACATACCAGGAAAAGCCGCATTGCAAGCGCTCCCCTGGTGCATGGATCCTGTAATCAGTATACAAGAGGACATCTGTCCTCCTGTTTGCTGGGCCTGTGGGATGGCATTCTGCTCATCTAACAGGCATTAACATAGTTAATAACTTAGTGCATGACAGGCAGATGGAGTTTTACATATGTTATCACATTTACTATATCACCACATTTAATGCTCATATCAATTCATTCTCCAGGTAAGAAAACAGAGGCTGAAAAAGGTTAAATAACTTCCTCAAGGTCACAGAATTTGTAACTGGCATAACTGAGACTTAAATTCAGGCAGTCCACCTCCAGGGCTTAAACTCCTAGGCCCTGCACAAGATTGCAACTGCAGGCCACATTGAATTAAACAAGCATTGGTTAAAGAGCAGAGCCTTGTTTTCATAACACTTGAATCAGACATTAGTTGTTCACAGATGATTTCTCTCCACTTTGATTCTAGAAATGCTATTTTAATACCACCTTGGTTCACCTAGATCTCTGTTGTCCTTACATGGCAAGGACACCCCAATGACCTGTATGGGATCTGCTTCCACAAAAGCTCCACACGTGTCATACATTGTCAGTCATATCTCCTTTTATTACTTTATTTTATTTTATTTTATTTTATTTTATTTTATTTTATTTTAAGATGAAGTCTCGCTCTTGTCGCCCAGGCTGGAGTGTAATGGCATGATCTCGGCTCACTGCAACCTCCGCCTCCCAGGTTCAAGCGATTCTCCTGCCTCAGCCTCCCAAGTAGCTGAGATTACAGATGCCTGCCACCATGCCCAGCTAATTTTTGTATTTTTAGTGAAGATGGAGTTTCACCATGTTGGCCAGCCTTGTCTCGAACTCCTGACCTCAAGTGATCCGCCCACCTCAGCCTCCCAAAGTGCTGGGATTACAGGCGTGAGCCACCGCGCCCGGCCTCATATCTCCTTTTAAATATGCCAAGGGACTTGGTTATTTAAAGGAATCTACTGGCAAATGTTCTTCTTGGAAAATGAAAGATTTTGTAATTAAAATAATCACCCCATGTTCTGTTTTTTACAAGTCTGATTATATTTTAGCACCAGATTTTTCTTGGCAGGTGGGAGGTGTTTGGTTTGAGTGGGAAGAGTATCGCCCAGAGGAGAATTTAAGAGCCAAAGCTAGAAGCCCATTTGCTATTTTATCCTTTTCCTTCTTGTTCTTCAATCTAAGGGGCAAGATGGGACTTAGACCAGGAGCGAACATGATTGCACTGACCGAGGATTTCTTTGGGTAGTTGTCACTCCTATGCCAGGAGAGCATTGTCTTGCCCACCAAGACACCCCACAGTGGTCCCCACCGCAGCCTGCTGGGCACACTGAACCAAATCACCAGCATCTGCAAGGCCAGCATCATTCATGTTTTGGTAAAGATCAAGGAAATGAGAGGAAAGGGTAATCAGAGATTCTCATACCAGAAGCCAAAGAAATCCTTTGTAATTTTTCCATGTATTCATCTAAGGGGGAATTACCAAAAAATTCAATGGCACTTTCTCACAGAGGGTTCTCATCTTGGGAATCTTAATGGAATTCTTCTCACACATTTGAGTTTGCCTGGATTTGTCTCTGTGTACTTAATTGATTCACAGAGCCATTTTGTGTTGTGAAAACTCTGGGGTCATGAATAGGGAAGGGGCGGGAAGATAATCCCAGACTAAAGCCTGGGCTCCTGGAATAATTGCTCTGTGGCATTGGCTTCTTCATGAATCTTCACGTATTTAAATTATGTTTAAAAACCCGAAAAGCTCTCTCTAATGCCTGAGCCGTATATAGATCAATGCTTCTCAGACTTTTCTACTGAGGTGCCTCTAATGCGGCAGAAGGCTTGAACCACACTCTGACCCTCCCACTCTCCTGATGTCTGTGGGTCATGGAAGGAAATCCGCGACATATCCTTCTCCAAGTCTTCTATTTTAGCTAAAAAATTCCCATAGATTTTGCACCCCTGCTTTGGGCCTTGGAGTGTGAGTTACCCTAGCACAGGAAAATGGTCACAGGTCGCGCTTCCACCAACTGAGCTGTCAGATTAACCCTGGATCCTCTAACTCTAGCTTTGAGGTCACATGTGAGGCCAAATGTCTCAAGGTCATAGGTCTATTACATTTACTTAGAGCAGTAAAAGTAACCGGACTGGTACCATCAGAATTATGAACTACAGATCTTTTCTCAAATATGAATGGATACACTGAAATCAGTGTAAGTTCTACTGATTATGGTAAGGGTAGAGGGAGAGCATGTGTATAACTTTAGCCTGATAGAAGGATTTATAAACATTCAGATGTCAGGCCTGGTGTGGTGGCTCACGCCTGTAATCCCAGCACTTTGGGAGGCTGAGGTGGGTGGATCATTTGAGGTCAGGAGTTCGAGACCAGCCTGGCCAACATGGTGAAACCCCGCCTTTACTAAAAATACAAAAGTTAGTCGGGCCGGGTGACGGACGCCTGTAGTCCCAGCTACTCAGAAGGCTGAGGCAGGTGAATCGCTTGAACCTGGGAGACAGAGGTTGTAGTGAGCCAAGATCGCACCACTGCACTCCAGCCTGGGCAACAGAGCAAGA
Source organism: Macaca thibetana thibetana (assembly GCF_024542745.1). Taxonomy (NCBI): domain Eukaryota; kingdom Metazoa; phylum Chordata; class Mammalia; order Primates; family Cercopithecidae; genus Macaca; species Macaca thibetana. Next base: position 36,380,955 of record NC_065584.1, read on the forward strand.
CTTCATCTTAAAAAATAATTAATTAATTAATTAATTAATTAAAAAATTCGGACATCATAAAATGAGGGTTAAAGGGGAGAGAATATGTATGTGATGGCCATATTCTGCCACCTTAAATCTGTGGAAATGTTTTTTACAAGGCATGGGAGTGGGGTATGGAGAGAGCATGTACAAAAACATTTTAACTCTTCTCAGGGATCATCTCGGTGGCAGTAGGATTGGTATTGTTACACTGAGTCTGTTGTGTATTAGGTGGGATGAGGCAGTAGAACCCTGGGAAAGGCACCGCTCAGATATGCTGCCTTTGGGAGCATAGATGAGTGATAGACCCAGCTTCCATGCTCTGGAACCACCCCCTCCACCTACTGAGTTGGCACTCGGGCCATGCCCCCAGGGCTGCTCCCAGCCATTGAATGAGCAGAGCAGTACATTAGTGCAGATCTGCTCCTACCAGAGGCAGGACTTCTGCAGCAGGTGACTGTGGCTGCAGGAGTTCCCCTCTGCCTGGCCAAAGGTTTCTTAGAACTGAGCTGCAGTCTAGGGCTCTTCCTATCCACATACTTCCCTTCCTCGGTCCCTTTCTCAGTGTTAGACTTGCATTGCATCCCTGCTATTCTTGTTTCCTTCCCTTTGCCCTTCCCAGACACTTCCCTACGAAAAGCTCTTACATGGTTATTCCCATCTTGGTGTTTGCCTTTTCAAAGACCCAAAGCAACATAAAAATAGATGGGCAATTACGAGATGTTCTAATTGCTAGGATTCTCAGTATGAAAGGGTTATACATATAATATGGAATAAGTTAAGTAAAAACCCTGAGTCCTAAATGTGACTTGGAAGGAGCAGCATGAATTCATGAGGTTGTTTGTTTGTTTGTTTTTTGAGACAGGGTCTTACTCTGTTGCCCAGGCTGGAGTGCAGTGGTACGGTCATGGCTCATTGCAGCCTCGACCTCCTGGGCTCAAGTGATCCTCCTATCTTCAGCCTCCCAAGTAGCTGGGACTACACATGTACCACCACGCCCAGCTATTTTTATTTTTTATTTTTTGTAATATGGTATGTTGCCCAGGCTGTTCTCAAACTCCTGGCCTCAAGTGACTCTCCTGCCTCGGCCTCCTGAAGTGTTGGGATTACAGGTGGGAGCCACGACACTCTGCTGGTATTTTATCTTTAAATATCAGCCAGCCTCCGGGATGGTCCCCAATGCTTCTCTCCTTTTCACGTTCATGTTCTTATGTCATTTCCTCCCCCTCCCCTAACCTGTGTAAGCAATAGGACATCATGGGATTGACAGGGTGTGGCTTCCAGTGCTGGATCATAAAAAGCACTGTGGCTTCTGTGTTGTTCTTTTTGATCACTTGGTTCTGGGGACATTAGGGCATTCAAGCAGCCCTGAGGAGAGATCCACATGGTGAGCCACTGAGGGCCTTGCCAAGAGCCAGCACCAACATGCCAGGTTTAGAGTGTACCACCTTGGAAGTGAATCTTCTGTCCAGTCAAGCCTTCAGATGACTTCAGAACCATCCATGTAAACCTCTCTTGGATTTCTGACCCACAGAAACTGTTGGAGGTAACAAATATTTATTGTTGTTTTAAGAAGCTATGTTTTGAGGTAATTTGTTACACAGCACTAACACACACACACACACACTTACAACTTTGTTAATTGAAAAGGCCTAAAATCAATGTCCTACCCAGTCAAAATGGGCTCCATTAGAGTTTAGATCATGGTCTTGAAATATCTATTCACTGTGAAAGAAGCCAGGCCTTCTTAAAGCAGTGACTTACGGTAGGAAATGTACCAAATGAACCTGGAATGTGTTGTTATTCCAAATAGTTCTCTCAAAAGGACCCAGGAACCAACTTGAAATGGCATCTACTAGCCCAAGATGGCAGGATTTGAGCTTCAATAATGACAATAACTGCAGTGGGTTGAAATCCTGTCAAATATGTTTAAATCCATGAGTCCAAAATGCTATTTAAAAATAATTGGTCACCTTTGGAGGTTGATGGGGAACTAATTGATTATCTTGAAAACTGGTTAAAAAAATAGCAAGCAAGCGTTTACTGGCATTTTCTATATAAATTGTACCACTGGATTAGTAGATGAAGGAAACATCTCTTTATAAAAGTATTTTAGGCTGGGCACGGTGGCTCATGCCTGTAATCCCAGCACTTTGGGAGGCCAAGGCCGGTGGATTGCTTGAGCTCAGGAGTTCAAGACCAGCCTGGCCAACATGGTAAAACCCCATCTCTACTAAAAATACAAAAATTACCTGGGCATGGTGGCAGGCACCTATAATCCCAGCTACTGGAGACTGAGGCAGGAGAATTGCTTGAACCCAGGAGGCAAAGGTCGCAGTGAGCCACGATTGTGCCACTGCTGCACTCCAGCCTGGGTAACAGAGCAAGACTCTGTCTTAAAACAACAACAACAATAAAATGATTTTAGCTAATAAATGAAAAAGAAATGATAGAATTAGAACATCGCCACTTTGTAACCCCCAATGAATTAATGGATTTAAGCATTATCAACAGTTTCTAACATCACAGACGGACAAACATGTGCCTCCTGATTGAAAAAACAGACCATCACCTGTAGTCTTGCCAGGGAGATCAAACTGAAGTCCACTTAACCTCTGGATCCAGCTGTCAATTTGCAGGAAATAGAGGACAGAAGCATCTGTTGAACTGCACCATGAGGGTACACTCAGCAAAGGCCAAACTATGGAAAACGATACAGGTCAAACAGCCTGTATTCTTTAACAGGTAAATTGTAAGGAAAAGAAGGGGCCGAAGAGGAAAACTTTACATTGAAAGAGACTTAAAAGAAACAAAATTTTAAAAATGGGTAGGAATAAACTACAGTCTTTAAGAGTGCATACTTTAGTGATAAAATGACAAAGAAACAGAATGAAGTGATTCCTACAAAACAGTGGTTCTCAAGCTTTAAGTTTTCATGAAAATCACCTGGAAAAAAATGTAAACATGGATTGCCGGGCTCCACTCCAAGAGTATTTTATTTCTTAGGTCTGTGATGGGGCCCAATAATTTGCTTTTCTATCAAGATTCTAGACATTTTGAGAACCACTGCTATAAAAGGTGGGATAGTGATTTCTTGGGATGGAAGGGTAAGGATGGAGGGAAGGGACTATAGCTGAGACAGGATATGTGGAGGGGCTTCCGAGATAGCTGTGCTAGTTCTATTTCTTGACTTTGGTGTTGGTTATAAGAAAGTTGGACATGTAATAATTCATTAGGCTATACATTTGTTTCATGTATCTTTTGTATCTGTTTTTTCTGTTTGTTTGTTTGTTTTAGACGGAGTCTCATTCTGTCACCCAGCCTGAAGTGCAATGGTGCAATCTCAGCTCACTGCAACCTCTGCCTCCCAGGCTCAAGCCTCCTGCCTCCACCTCCTGAATAGATGAGATTACAGGCACGCACCACCAGGCCCAGTATTTTTAGTATTTTTTGTATTTTTAGTACAGACGGGGTTTCACCATATTGCCCAGGCTGGTCTTGAAATCCTTACCTCAGGTGATCCACCCACCTCGGCCTCCTAAAGTGCTAGGATTACAGGTGTGAGCCACTATTCCCGGCCTTTTGTATCTGTTTTATTTTTTAAATAATAAGTTTAAAAATAAATATTCTGCAAGATTAAACAAATATAGATTTAAATTTTTACAGTCCAATTGAGTGACTTCCTCATGTTCCAAAATCAGGAAGTAGGTGTGGGACATCTATCTCCGTATTGCATACACAGTCTGGATTCTAGTTGTAGACTCCATATGGGCTGTCATACACCCTACTACACAAATGAGAGAAATCCCTGGGAAATGGAACAGTCTCACACATGAGAGACATCTCTGACAACTTATTCATAACTGAGTACTTCTCATTTATCTTTACCAGTAAGTGATATTTCTGAAGCACCAATGAAAATGAAGTCCTGAAGTCCTGTGCTCAATATGAAATGTTGGAAGTTAGAAAGAAAAAAACAAAACGTGGATCCAATCTCAAGGCACTTTTAGTTTAATGGGAAGAAGTGGATTATTTTAAAAGCTACAAATAAAGTTACATAGAAGTAGCAAAGTTGATATAGTTTCTGTTGCTCTCTCCCATATATTTTATTTTACAAATTTATAAGATTATCAATTTGGAAGCCATGTTTATAACCTACGTTCAAAAATATTCTTAAAATATTTATTAAAAAAGTTCTAGCGAAGTCTTTATGATAACATCTTTACAGTATCTTATTTTTATTTCATCTTGCTTCCTTTGTATTACCATCAAATATTTATTCAGTACCTTCTCTTTGCAAGATAATGTATTGAGGGTTTTACAATAGCTTGTTATTAAATTAAAATAAATAACCTAGCCATATTGCCATTTGGCTAAGGGGCATAATGTTAACATTAAGTGATAATTTTCCTATCTCTTGCATCTCTCCTACTTCAGTGTCAGCAAGATGATCACAGTGTTCAGCTTTTCATTTTCTTTGTATTTCTTCTCTTTGAAGTTGGTATTACATGGACAATACAATTGCTGTGAAATTGTGTAGCTGCCTCCAGAATGCCAGTACCTCCGAGGAATGACCAGGAATTGATAGTTTATATACTAAGGACCTCCTTTATGGTTTTTAACAACTTTTTTGGATCACACCTTTGAGAAATCAGATGAGAGATATAGACTTGAAACTCAAAAGATGCCCTAATGCTCCCGCAAAATTTCATGACATTTCTAAGCTGTTTGCCAGCATGCATGCATTTCCCCTTGGGTTCAAGGACCGGTTAGAAAATATATAGTTTCGTTATGCCATACCATGCAGAGTGTCGGGAACAGAAATATGGAAACAAGTTGTATCTGTTTTCCAGGAGCTTTCACATTCAGTGAAGAACAAATTAGACAAAAATGTTTTATTATGATGAGATAATTTTTTTTTTTTTGAGACAGGGTCTTGTGCTGTCGCCCACGCTGGAGTGCAGTGGTGCAATCACACTCACTGCAGCCTTGACCTCCCCAGCTCAGGTGATCCTCCCACCTCAGCCTCCTGAGTAGTTGAGAGTGTAGCTGTGCACCACCATGCCCAGCTAATTTTGTAATTTTTTTGTAGAGACGGGTTTGCCATTTTGCCCAGGCTGGTCTCAAACTTCTAGATTCAAGCAATCTTCCTGCCTCGGCCTCCCATAGTGTTAGGATTACAGACGTGAGCCACCATGCCTGACCAGATAATGTTTTAATTGAACTATATATGGATAAAAGTATTTTGGTAAACGACACTGTTATTTTTATATGTTTATGCCTTTTTCCAAATAAAATGCCTTAGAGCTCTTTATAAATCATATTATCCAGATGGAAAAACAAGGAAAAAAGAGATCCTGAGTTTGCCAAATATGACTCAGCAAGTCAGTGACATGCCTAGAAATAGAAATGAGAAATGAAAGAAGTTTTCAACAGTCTACCTTGAAACAAGCAATCTCTGCACTTGCTCAGCAGTGCAGTTGAAAGAGAGGTAACTCTGACACTGTAGGAGGAGGAAGCCAGTGAGTCAGCTCAATGTGGAAACCATGTTTGAAGAGAGCGCTCCTGTGTAGAACACTGCAGAAAAACTCTGACTCCATGCCTTAGTCACTTCCTCCCTTGTGGCTGGAGAGCCATTGTCAGAGGCATTTAAACCAGAGTGACTCCATCTTGAATAGGGGCTGGGTAAAATAAGGCTGAGACCTGCTGGACTGCAGTCCCAGGAGGTTAGGCATTCTTAGTCACAGGATGAGATAGGAGGTCACAAGATACAGGTCACAGGCCAGATGCAGTGGCTCACACCTGTAATCCCAGCACTTTGGGAAGCCGAGGGGGGGTGTGGATCACTTGAGGTCAGGAGTTTGAGACCAGTCTGGCCAAAATGGTGAAACCCCGTCTCTACTAACAATACAAAGAGTAGCCGGGAGTGGTGGCACAAGCCTGTAATCCCAGCTAGTGGGGAGGCTGAGGCAGGAGAATCACTTAAACTCGAGGTGGAGGTTGCAGAGAGCCAAGATTGCACCATTGCTTTCCAGCCTGGGCGACAGAGCGAAACTCCATCTCAAAAAAAAGAAAAGAAAAGGGAAAAAAAAGACAAAGGTCACAAAGACCCTGCTGATAAAACATGTTGTGGTAAAGAAGCCAGCCAAAACCCACCAAAACTAAGATGGTAACGAAAGTGGCCTCTGGTCGTCCTCACTGCTCATTATATGCTAATTTATAATGCATTAGCATGCTATAAGACACTCCCACTGGCACCAGGACAGTTTACAAATGCTATGGCAACATCTGAAAATTACTCTATATAATATAAAAAGGGGAGGGATCCTTAGTTCCATCCAGGAAATCTCTGCCTCTTTCCAAGAAAACACATGAATAATCCATCCTTTGTTTAGAATATAATCAAGAAATAACTATGAATATACTCAGTTGAACAGCCCATGCTGTTGCTCTGCCTATGGAACAGCCATTCTTTTATTCCTTTACCTTCTTTTCTTTTTTTTTTTTTTTTGAGATGGAGTCTCGCTCTGTCTTCCAGACTGAGTGCAGTGTTGTGATCTCGGCTCACTGCAACCTCTACCTCCTGGGTTCAAGCGATTCTCCTACCTCAGCTTCCTCAGTAGCTGGGATTACAGGCACACGCCACCACACCCAGCTAATTTTTGTATTTTTAATAGAGACGGGGTTTCACCATGTTGGCCAGGCTGGTCTGGAACTCCTGACCTCAGGTGATCCCCCCGCCACGGCCTCCCAAAGTGCTGGGATTATAGGCGTGAACCACCTCACCCGGCCTATTTCTTTATTTTCTTAGTAAACTTGCTTTCATTTTATGGACTTGTCCTGAATTCTTTCTTACGTGAGGTCCAAGAACCCTCTCTTGGGGTCTGGACGGGGACACCTTTCTGGTAACACCCGGCCAAGCTTTATGCAACTGCCTATCCTGTCACCTGCATTTTCTTTGTCCTATGAGACAGAATCTGTCACTTCTGATTTTTTAGAACAGCTTCACTTCCTGCAGGTGGACCAATTGGGTGGAGGTGGAAGGTGAAGCTTGTAAACTCTGTCCTGCAGTCTTTGGGGGAAGTTTGTCATGCTGGCTTGAGAGCCCTGCCAGTGCCCTGGTGTGTTTCTGTCTGCAGGACCTGGCCTAGGGCCTGGCTCACATGTGGATGCTTAAGAAAGGTATGTTGTGAAATCGAGGCAATGCTTCATGACAGGTAAAGTCATAAAATCATGTAATCTGTGAAAGGAAAATAAATCTTGGAACCCCAAAATCACTAAGCCAAAGGGAAAAGTCAAGCTGGGAATTGCTTAGGACAAACCTACCCTCCATTCTATTCCTAAAAAAATAGCTACTAAGATTTTTTAAAAGCTACATACCTCTGTCACAAGGAATTTCCTCGTAGAGAAAGGACAGAGAGAACTAGAACTCACGCCTCTGCTCACTGAGATAAATACATATCTGGTTGCCTCCCTTGGAAAAGCTAATCAGCAACTCAGAAGAATGCAGCTGTTGGTCTCTTACCTTTGACCTGGAAGCCCCTCCCTGCTTTGAGTTGTCCTGCCTTTCCGGATGGAACCGATGTGCATCTTTCATATGTTGATCTCATGTCTTCCTAAAATGCATAAAACCAAGCTGTACCCAGGCCACCTTGGACACATGGAGTCAGGACTTCCTGAGGCTATGTCATGGGCACGCCTCCTTAACTTTGCAAAATAAACTTCCTAAATTGACTGAGACCTGTTTTAGGTATTTGGGGTTCATAAATCATACTTGCCAGAATGTGTTAGAGTTGTGTGCCTAGTATTCTCTGCTAAATTGTGGTTTCCTAAAAGGCAAATATGACATTCATTTATTTCTGAATCCTTAATACCTAACAGATGACCTGGAGCACAGTAGATAGTTGCCCAACAAATTAATGAACGAGTGAATGTAGAATCATGGAGGGTCTATATTATGCTAGTTCTTCTTTAAAAAAAAAAAAAATTAGAGATAGGGTCTCATTATGTTGTTCTGGCTGGTCTTGATTTCCTGGGCTCAAGTGATCCTCCAGCCTCAGCCTCCTGAGTGCTGGGACTACAGGATTGAGTCACCATACCTGCCTTCTATTGTTGATTTGGGTTTGGGGAGAAGGAGATGTAGAGAAAAAAGATTCAAACCAAATTGTTAAGGACATTTTCGCTAGCCTAGTTATTATTGTTTTAAAAATTCAAGCAGCAACCAAAAGTACAAAGTATTAAGTAATACACCAAAATTGCCTGAATCCAAAACTAACCATGATGAAAATGTGGTTAATATCATTTCAGATATCTTTTAATGTACAAGTTAACAGATAATATTTTTAAGTATTAAACTGTTCCATTCTAATTTCTTTCTTAACTGGTTCCTCAGTAGCCTTCCACCCTTAGGGTTGACTTACTGAGTTATGAGGCTTATTGTTCTGGTAAAAAACAGGTACTACTTGCAACAGGGAACACTGATCACAGCTAACTTCCTTGACCTCTTAATTTCAAACAAGAAAATATTCATGAAAGACAGACACGCTCAAGAGAGAAAATAATCCTTAAGCTCTATTACCTTCCCCTTTAACATCAGGACTAGCTCTGGAGGGCTCTGACCAGTTTCTTCCCTAGCATAGAGTGGACCTCCCTCCTGCACAGCTCATGCCACGAGGCCAGCTCCTCTAGGAAGAGCATGTCAGAAGAAGGACGTGCTACAGATGAAATGGAAACCCCACACCTGCCCCTTCTGGCTGCAGGAACGGAAGGATCAGAGACAGGTTGAGGAGCTTAGACACAAGGTTCTGGTTTTTGACCTCCCTTAGAACCAAACTTGGTTGCAGGAAAGGAGGAAAAGGAGTTTTTCTTCTCTTCTCTTCTCTTCTCTTCTCTTCTCTTCTCTTCTCTTCTCTTCTCTTCTCTTCTCTTCTTTCTTTCTTTCTTTCTTTCTTTCTTTCTTTCTTTCTTTCTTTCTTTCTTTCTTTATTTGTCTCTTTCCTTCCTCCCTCCCTCCTCCTTCCCTCCCTCGCTCCCTCCTTTCTTTCTTTCTTTCTTTTCTTTCTTTCTTTCTTTCTTTCTTTCTTTCTTTCTTTCTTTCTTTCTTTCTTTCTTTCTTTCTTTCTTTCTTTCTTTCTTTCTGTCTCTTTCCTTCCTCCCTTCCCCCTCCTTCCCTCCCTCGCTCCCTTTTTTCTTTCTTTCTTTCTTTCTTTCTTTTTCTTTCTTTCTTTCTTTCTTTCTTTCTTTCTTTCTTTCTTTCTTTCTTTCTTTCTTTCTTTTCTTTCTTTCTTCCTTTCTTTCTGTCTTCCCTCCCTCCTTTCTCTCTCTCTCTCTCTCTTTCTTTCTTTCAACAGGGTCCTGTCTCCCTGGCTGGGATGCAGTGGTATGATCATAGCTCATTCAACTTCCGGGGCTCACTTGATCCTCCTGCCTCAGCCTCCTGAGTAGCTGTGACTACAGGTGCACACCATCAAGCCCAGATAATTTTTGTATTTTTTGTAGAGATGGGTTTTTGCCATTTTGCCCAGGCTGGTCTTGAACTCCTGGGCTCAAGGGATTCGCTTGCCTCAGCCTCTCCAAGTGCTGGGATTACAGGTGTGAGCCAGGAAAGGGAGTCTTAAAGCATTCATACAGCTAAAGGAAGTGCAGGAACTCAGAACTCAAGAGCTTCCCCCAAAAACGCTGCAAGGAGGTATCAGTCTCTAGCATAGCCCTGCACTTCCCCACCTTCAATGTGGCACAAGATAATAGTGCAGCAGCACTAACTATCTACAGATAACTAAACAAACTATCTACAGGTAATTGAACTATCTACAAATATGTAGATAATTTAACCTGAGGTAGTGTTTCTCATCCCCCCCCATGACTTGTATGTGGCCTTCAGAGGACCCAGAGGCTCTTGCATGTCGAGGGCAGAGAATGCAGAGATGTTGATAAGGTTGGCAGACAGGCAGAAGCCTGAATGTAGAGATGAATGGCCAGGACCATAAACTCCAGTGGCAGGTGTCTCAGAAGCCGTCAGTCCAGCACACTGCCTAGAGCAGCTAGTTCACAGCAGAGATCAATGATGATGGGAGAATTGAGCACGGATTTGATGATGGGAGGATTGAGCATGGATTCGAGGACCTTGTCCTCCTGTCCCTACTGATGCTACTATGATGTCATATAATCCACCTTACCCCATAAAGGCAGACTCTACCTAGGAGAGGAGCAAGGAGAAGGAGAGGACATTCAAGGGACTGAAAACTTACCTCAGTGAACTCCTGACTTCATTCCATTAACTTTAACAAATTGCCATAAAATTTGGCCCCCTTTTTCCTTGTATTCCAGCCACCAAAACAACCATTGCCACATGGCTGAAGGAGCTTGCAAAGAATATCGGAACATTCATTTATTTATTTTTCCTTGATTCTGCATTGCATAAAAATTATTTTTCTAACAGAATTTGAAAAAGACAGTGTTTTTTCTTTGTATATATTAGTATAGTAAATGTATAGCCCAGCCCAATTATATACAGGTACAGTATATATAGAGAAATATAAACAATCATATCAACATGTGATCATGTTATCTATACCCATCAGGGTTGCACTTAACAGAAGTACTCTTGTAGTTAAAGTAGGCAGCGCGTTGGGTACAAATGCAATTATGGAAGTGCTGGTGGAGTAGGCTTCAGGCTTGGGCTTTTAGAAATGACTCCCAGAATAACCCTGCAGAACTGATGTGTCGGGCAGCGTCTACTTCTGCCACAGTCAGGAATCTGTGGAACAGGAAGCTACTGTCCCAAATTCAGCCTCTAGGATTATGCCATTGTGGTAGGCCGAAAAGAGCCCTCCAAAAGGTACCCATTTTTTGATTCCTAGAACCTGCGAATATTACCTTGTGCATAAACAGGGTCTTTGCAGATGTGATTAAATTGAAGATCTTGACATAGGATTATCCTGGATTATCAGAGTGGGTCCAAATGCAATCACGTGTATCTTATAAGAAGGAGGCAGAGGAATGTTTGATACTGATAGAAAAGGAGGCTGGGTGCAGCGACTCACTTCTGTAATCCTAACACTTTGGGAGGCTGAGGCTGGTGGATCACTTGAGGCCAGGAGTTCGAGACCAGCCTGGCCAATATGGAGAAACCCTGTCTCTACTAAAAATACAAATATTAGGTGGATGTGGTGGTGGGTGCCTGTAATCTCAGCTACTCAGGAGACTGAGGCACAAGAATCGCTTGAACCCAGGAGGCAAAGGCTGCAGTGAGCCGAGATCATGCCGTGGCACTGCAGCCTAAACAACAGAGCAAGACTGTCTAAAAAAAAAAAAAAAAAACCAAACAAATAAAAACCAAAACCAAACAAACAAAAAAACACTGATAGAAAAGGAGAAGGTGATTGAAGATGGAGGGAGAATGATGGGAGAGTGATGTGGCTGCAGACCAAAGGGTGCTGGTAGCCACAAGAGGATGGAAGAAGCAAGGGATGGATTTTCCCCTAGAGCCTCTGGAAGGATCCTGGCCTGGCTGACACCTTAATTTCAGCCCAGGGATACTGATTTTGGACGTTTGGTCTCCAGAACTGTAAGAGAATAAATTAAAGCTGCCAAATATATGGTTGTTTCAACTGCCATAGGTAATTAATACACCACCTCAGTGTAATCTGGGCACTAGGAAGCCACCACTTCAGTGATGGCTCCAGGAACCATAGGGTTACGTTAGCTTCAATCCAGGAGTCAAGAAGCCCCACCAGAACTATGGACTCCAGAGCCATGGCATAACTCTTGGAGCTTCAGCACCGATGGCTCACTTGCCATCATCTTTTCTTCACTGAACTGCTGAATTCTAGTCTCACAAAAGTGCATCTGACTGGTGACAACTGAATCTCCTTGAAATAAAAGCTGCAAGGGACTCTGGAAATATAGACACAGGAAGACACAGTAGACTAAGATAGAAGAGACGTTAAATAAGCCAATCAATTGCATCTACATGAGATACATGCTATTTTTAGTAGACTATTAAATTTACTACTACTTAAAAAAGGAAGAAGAAATTAAGGTAAAATAGAAAAGAGCCAAACTTCAGATAAATATATCTTTACCACTCAAATATATTACTTTCTAAGAGTTCCTTACAATTAAGGAGAAAACAAACTTTTTTTTTTTTTTTTTTGAGTTGGAGTCTTGCTCTGTCACCCAGGCTGGAGTGCGGTGTCATGATCTTGTCTCACTGCAATCTATGCCTCCTGAGTTAAAGCAATTCTCCTGCCTCAGCCTCCCTGGTAGCTGGGATTACAGGTGCACACCACCACACCTGGCTAATTTTTGTATTTTAGTAGAGATGAGGTTTCACCATGTTGGCCAGGCTTGTCTGGAACTCCCGACCGCAAGTGATCCACCCTCCTTGGCCTCCCAAAGTGTTGGGATTACAGGCGTGAGCCACCGTGCCTGGCCAGAAAACATTATTTTTGAAAAAGACAAAACATAACAGGTTGGAGTGTTCATAAACACATTTCAATTTTAGATATTTGGACTTTGTAGTATACATTCATAACTTCTTCCCAATTATTTTCCTAATACTACTCAATTTTGACCATATTAATTTTACCATCTTAAAGTTTTAATATTTGCATTGCATTCACTTCTATAGCATAAATCCCATGTGATTTAATGATAATTTAATATTCTTTTATCCTGCCATTTCCATTTCTTACTTCTTTATTTTGATTCACCTCCTAGTTGCCTGCATTACAGCTATATCAACAAGGCATTTTTTCAAGAGGGATGCATGGTAATGTATTCCCTGAATTCTTGCATGCTTGAGACTCTCCACCTGTAGCTTTCATACTGATCATCTTCATACCGATAATCTGGATAAAATTCTAAAGTCAGAAGTCTTTCTCTCTGAACTTGGTAAATATTTTTTCGCTGTCATCTAGCATTAAGCATTGTAACAGTTTCCTTTCTTTTGTTTTCCCCCTCCATTCCTTCCTTCCTCCCTCCCCCTAGCGCCCACTTTCAACTATAGTTTACCCACTCATTGCCTGACTGACTGGATTCTATTCTTGAGGCTTTCAAAATTTCTGGCAAGAAATTGTATTTCTTTCCTTGTTTGGTTGCTGCTAATGAAAACCGTATGTTGGCTGGTAAGTTTTTTTTTAAAAAAATGTGTTTCTTTTGTTTTAGAGAGGGCAGGTTTTATTATTTGCATATTAATCTGGAAACCAGTTCTTCTTCTTGTCTTTATCTTCTTGTCTTATCTTCAAGGACTAGTTTGGAGGATTAGTGTTAGAAGCTCCATTTGGTAGCCAGGTCCTGGGGCTCCTCTTGGTCATAAGTGTTGAAGATGCACAAAGCCAGAATGTCCCTACAGGCTGGTTCTCTCAGCTAGTACAGAATACGCTCCTGTTGCAAGTAGCAACTTGAGAAATGGCCCTTATATATCTGAAAATAGCTCTCCTGTTTCCACTGTCTTCACGTTTTGAAGCTAGGTGTTTCCAGATCCTTTCCACAATATCTCCATCTTCATCATTTCTGTTTATCACCATCCCTGTGAAAATGCAATTTCCTGCACAGAACACTGCAGCTGTGGTCTCATTAAAGCAGGGCCCAGCAGGTCCTGGCCTTCCTTGGTTTTGGACCCTCTAAGTTTATTAATATGGCTCAAGGTCATGTCAATGTTTTTGACAGCCATGTTTCACCATTTACCCATTATATTCTGTAACTAAAACTGCTAAATCTTTTTTTTTTTTTTTTTTTAACATGTGTTGCTGTTAAGCTGTCTAGCTCCCATCTGGTATTTGTGTAGCTACTTTTATTCCCTTGTTGTTTGTTGTTTTGTTTTTAGACCTTCAGTTATTCTTTCCACTTAAGTTCATTATTTCAAATTCTGTCTGTCATTATGGACTGTGGCTATTTTGGATAATAATGTTATTATCTGATGCATTGGCTATAGCTTCATGTCATAAGAGCATCACCAGTGTCCTCATCTAGCTAGTTGTAACGGTTTTGGAGTCCATCAGGCATAGGTTTAAGTTCTGGTTCCTCTACTTAGTTATGTGATGTCGAACAAGCTAAATTGCTCATTCCAAGCCTCGGTTTTCTCATTTATGAAGTGATGATAAAAAATAATACCTACATTATAGAATTAAAGTGAAGAGCTTAGCACTGTGCTTAGCATGTTAGGCACTTAATAAAAAGTAATTATTGTTAGCATTATTGATTAAAATGCTAAAAAGGAGCTGATAGAAAAGAGCCCCTTGGCAGGCCCTTAGAAATTCCCCCAAGGCTTACATTAACTCTATAACCAACAACCTTTGGGGATGGTCTTAACAGTTTTGCATCTATTAATGGCATCATCAAAGAATATTTATTTTGTTTGCAAGGTTATAATGAAAGATGTGACAAATACGTTGCTCAAATCCAGGTGAACTCTACTGTAGCATTCCATTAACAGCCTACAGAAAAGGAAACAAGGTTGGTCTGCCTTGCTCTCTCCTGGGGAACTCTTGCTTGCTGGTCTCTGGGGTTCACTGCTTCCCTTTATAGGAGCTAATGAGTGATTTGTTCAGCAGATGTCAATCTCGCTAACCTACAGAGTGTGTAGTAGTCCATTCTCACACTGCTAAGAGTGGGTAATTAAGTAAAGAGTTTTAATTGACTCACAGGTAAAAGTGAGTAATTAAGTAAAGAGGTTTAATGGACTCACAGTTCTACTTAGCTGGGGAAACCTCAGGAAACTTACAATCATGGCAGTAGGCAAAGGAGAAGCAAGTACCTTCTTCACAAGGCAACAGGGGAGAAACAGCATACAAGGGAAGCTGCCACTTTTAAACCATCAGACCTCATGAGAACTCCCTCATTATCATGAGAACAGCATGGGGGAAACCACCCCCATAATCCAATCATCTCCCACCAAATTCCTCCCTCAACTCTTGGGGATTACAATTCAAGATGAGATTTAGGTAGGGATACAGAGCCAAACCATTTCAGGTGGTTTTCCCAATAGGGTTCAACACAGTGCCGCATCCTGGGGAAGAGAGGGAGGTAGGATGCTGGAGGCCTTGCCACCTCTGTGATACCCAGAGCATCTTTACTTTGACCAGTTTTCTATGCTTGATTCCCATATATGGATGCAGACTATATTTTGTTGTTGTTATTATTTTTGAGACAGGGTCTCGTTTGTCACCCAGGCTAGAGTGCAGTACTGTGATTATGGGTCACTGCAGTCTCAACCTCCTGGGCTCAAGTGATCTTCCCACATCAACCTTGGGAGTAGCTGGGTCTACAGGCATGTGCCATCACACCTGGCTAATTTTTTAATTTTTTGTAGAGATGGGTTTTCACTATAGTACCCAGGCTGGTCTCAAGCTCCTGGGCTCAAGCAATCTTCCGGCCTTGGCCTCTCAAATTGCTTGGACTTGCGTTATCAGGTATCCAGGTTTTAGAGTTCCTGTGGATTTTCCAAGTTGTGAATATCACTCCCCTCTCTTAATCTCTCTCTCTCTCTCTCTCTCTCACGCATTTATACTTTTATTCTTTTCTCTTATTGTTTTTAAACATAGCCTCCCCACCCCCAAGTATGTATGCTAGTCTTTTCTAATTCTCTTTGGGCTTTTAGACTTACTTCTCTTCCTTGTCTAATATTTAGTTTTTATACCTAAGTTTCTCATAATGCTGTGTAATCACACTTATTTATTTGTTTTTTTGGTTTTCTCCCCGTTTTTCCTCATCAGTCTCCTTCATGCATTTAGAAAATATTGACTGTACACAGTGGCTCTTGCCTGTAATCCCAGAACTTTGGGAGGCCAAAACGGGAGGATCACTTGAGGCCACTAATTTGAGACCAGCTTGGGCAAGATATCAAGAACCCATCTTTACAAATAATTTAAAAAATTAGACAGATGTGGTGACATGTGCCTGTAGTCCTAGCTGACTCTCAGGAGACTGAAATAGGAGAATCGCTTGAGCCTAGGAGTTCAAGGCTGCAGTGAGCCGTGATTGCACCACTGCACTCCAATCTGGGCAACAGAGACCCTGCCTCGAAAAAGAAAAGAAAAGAAGAGGAAAGAAAAGAAAAGAGAAAATAAAAGAAAATGAAAGAAAAAAGAAAAGAAAAGAAAATATTTGTCAAGGCTTAGCTCTGTGCCAAACAGGGGCAGGGCCTAAGCCTTGGGGATACAGCACCTGGCTTCCATTCCCAAGGGGCTGAAGGGTATCAACAAATGAACAGGCAGTGGCAATACAGTGACTGCTTTGTCACATTACCATTTCTGATATTTTCCCTCTCTTTCGAGCATGAGACCATGGAATAACTCTTGGGCAAGTAATCACCTTTGCCAGCTGTGAAAGAACATGACTTTATACTGATGAAATCCTGGGCAATGGGTTTATATTAAAGACTGGAAAGAGAAAGGGAACTGGCGTGTATTAAGTGCCTAATGCATGCTAAACATTAGACTGGACCTGCTAACGTACCTTATCTTACTTATTTTTCACAATTACCCGAAAGGAGGTATCATAATCTTCATTTTCCAAGTGATAAAATTCAACTTTAGAGAACCCTAAGGTCACACAGCCGTGAATCAGGATATTGGGATTAATATTCAAGTTGGCTTTTCACTGCATTATGTTACCAAATTCGCCTTCTTTGAAATGGTGCCTTTGACCCTTCCATGCCTCTCCTTCAGTGGGTCTGCATTTTTTAGACGCTTCTAAATCCAGCTTGGCTCAGAACTCACACCTGCTCAGAGGCTTGCCAGTGTAGGGATGAACCAGGAAGAGTGGCAAGGGCTGGTGCAGGCAATGACAAAGAAGCTGGCAACGGTGTGAATGCAGACCCTTTGCCCTGCACTAACTGTTCAGTCCAGGCTTGGGGACCAGAGCAGCATCACCACACAATGATTTCAGGAGCCATCAACATGTCAGAGATGAAAGACTCACAGACTCTAAGTAGGGTATGTGCACTTTGCAGAGACAAGAGAAGAAGACAGCAAACTCCGTCATGTGTCATATTGCATCAATACCCATTCTCTATCTCTCAGAAGATTATGCCTGGAGTGATGGCAAAAAGTTGGCCTTACTCATTGGACAAGGTCTGGAAAATGTGAATGGAAAACGAAGGAAAGAGGAGGGAAAAAAGCCAGTGGGTTTAACAGGAAAATTTTATACGTCTCATGAATAAAGCAGAAACTCTGCATGTTATGAAATGGCAGGGGCTGATCACAGGGCAGAGAATAGAGCCCAGAGTCCGTCAGCGTGATGTGTGTCCCTCCCAGAGGGCATGGTGAACTAGGGCCAAGGGAACTGTATGATGTACTGTGTCCAAGGAAAATGGTATTTCTGTGGAAGGAGGAAATGAGCACGCTAGCCTGTGTCACTTATAGCTGGCAGGTTAAAAACCCCTACTAGGGGCTGGGCGTGGTGGCTCACATCTATAATCCCAGCACTTTGGGAGGCAAGGCAGGTGGATCACTTGAGGTCAGGAGTTCGAGACCAGCCGGGGCAACATGGCAAAACCCCATCTCTACTAAAAATACAAAAATTAGCTGGGTGTGATGGCACATGCCTGTAGTCCCAGCTACTTGGGAGGCTGAGGCAGAATAATTGCTTGAACCTGGGAAGTGGAGGTTGCAGTGAGCTGAGACTGTGCCATCACACTCCAGCCTGGGTGACAGTGCAAGACTCTGTCTCAAAAATTAATTAATTAATTAATTAATATTTTTCTTTAAAATTTTTTATTATATATGTAAATATTAGTATAATTATTAAAGGACATAATTTTAAAACATGCATTTATTAGAGAACAGATTAGAAAAAATATTTTAAATGATCACAAAAATTTGGAAACCACCTATTTAAATCACTTCTAGTTCTATTTTCTGTTTCTTGCAGTCAAAAGCATCCTAGCTCCTAAAAGGGTAATAATAGCAGTTAACACTGAATGTTCACTATGTGGCAACCACTTTTAAACCTTCACTTCATCCTTGTGGCAATCTTCAAAGTTCGGTACCATTATTCCCTCGTTTTACAAATGAGAGAGCTTGGACTAAGAAAGATTAAATAATTTGCCCTACATCAGAAGGTCTCGTGCTGTCACCCAGGCTGGAGTGTGATGGCACGGTCTCAGTTCACTGCAACCTCCACCTCCCAGGTGCTAAGGCGCCTGGGTTAGAACCAACCCAGCTAGCTCTACGTCTTGCGCACTTAATCATCACGTTATACAGGGGCACAGACTTCATTTTACAGTAAGGAAGCGGAGCCATGAAAAACAAAGAACTCCCAGCAGACTCACCAAGTCATGGCAGAACTGAAGACAGGGTGGAGGAGAGATGGCCCATGAAATAGGTGGTCAGCTGCTATGGTGGGAAATGGGCCCGGTTCTGTCCTAACAATGAGACGGCATTCCTCAAGGCATGTTAGGAATCAGCTGCCTCCTTCCTTTCCTCTTTACCTCCTCCCTCTCTGTTCTTCTCCTTTTCTCAGGCATGTGAACTCCATCCCTCCTGCCTCAACTCCACCACCATCACCACATGCACATACTCAAGCCTGATCTTTTTTTTTTTTTTTTGAGACCGAATCTTCATTCTGTTGTCCAGGCTGGAGTGCGGTGGCATGATCTCGGATCATCGCAACCTCCACCTCCCGGGTTCAAGAGATTCTCTTGCCTCAGCCTCCCAAGTAACTGGGACTAGGCGCCCACCACCAAGCCTGGCTAATTTTTTTTGTTTGTTTATAGAGATCAAGTTTCACTGTGTTGGTCAGGCTAGTCTCGAACTCTCTGACCTGAAGAGATCCGCCTGCCTTGGTCTCCCAAAGTGTTGGGATTACAGGCGTGAGCCACCATGCCTAGCCACGCTTGATCTATATTACTTGGAATCAATCCAAGTGCCAGGAATTCCAGAAAGCTACGCCTTCCTTGACTCCCTGCTACTATCCATTACTTAAGTAAGACAAGAAAGAAGAGAGAAAAAAAAAATTATTGGCTTGTACTAAGCAAATATGAGTATGTTAATACATCCACTTTCAAACTCCATTTGTTTACTGATGGAAATTACTTGGGTATGTTCTTTAAACTAAAAGTAATTTCTTCTGAGGAAAAGATAAATGAAACAGTGCCTCTGACCTTTGATATTAAATTATCTTTATGTTTCCTTAGCATGTGGCAAAGCACAGGCAGATTTTTACAGGTTTCTCAAAAGCTGCTGTGAACTATACTTTATAAGTGCTGGCCCTACGGCCCAGGGGATTATTTTCTCCTCAAAAAGGTGAATTAGTGAAAAAGTAGAATGACCAATGCTAGAAAGATATTACCAGAAAATACAAGTAAATGTATCACCCGGGGGCAATGTCCCTAAAAAGAGAAAGCAGTGTACTGGAACTATTTCAAGATTCGTCCATGAATCTTTCTAGGATTTAGTAATTGAATATGTTGTTAGGAAGGAAGCATAGTAAGCCAGGTGCGGTTCTGGGTGACTGGGGTCTAACAGCAGTCAAAATAGATTAAGATTCTTCTCTCAGGGAGCCCACCTGCTAGAGGGAGAGCAGAGGATAAACCAACAAACCAAGGAGTTTAAAGTTTGTCATGTCATCATGGGGGCTAAGAAGAGTAATAGAGCAGGGTAAGGGAAAGAGACAGTGGTGGGATGAGGGTTTGGTTTGTCCTAAGGTGAGCAAGGAAGGCCTTTCTGAAAAGGTAACAAACATTTATATTTTTGTTTCTATTGATTGATCGATTGATTGTGTGACAGAGTCTCACTCCATCGCCCAGGCTGGGGTGGCATGATCTCCGCTCACTGCAACCTCTGCCTTCTGGGTTTAAGCGATTCTCCTGCCTCAGCCTCCCCGAGTAGCTGGGACTACAGGCAGACACCACCACACCCGGCTAATTTTTGTATTTTTAGTAGAGATAGGGTTTCACTATGTTGGCCAGGCTGGTCTTGAACTACTGAGCTCAAGTGATCTGCCCGCCTTGGCCTCCCAAAGTGCCGGGATTACAGGCGTGAGTCAATGTGCCCAGACTGAAAAGGTAACGTCTAAACAGAGAGTCGGTGAAAGTAAGGGAGTGGATCTTGTGGTTTACCCAGGAGAGGAACCAGCATCTGCAATGGTCTGAGGCAGGGCTGTGTTTGCCATATCAAAGGAAAATCAGGGAAGCCAGCGTTGCAACAGTGGAGTAAGAGTGGGGAGAGTGGTGGAATAGAGAATAAACTTAGAAGTTTATTCTGACAGAGTTGGGCAGCCTTTCAAGGTTTGGAGCTGAGAAGTGATAAGAACTGACTTGCCTTTTAGAAGGATCGCTCTGGCTGCTGTGTGGAGAATGCTATCCTTCACCATAAGGAGTGAGAAGGCTGACAGCCTAGTGGAGAAGGCAGGTGATGCATGGGTAATCATTGGAAAGTGAAGTGCCCGGTGTTTAGAAATCTGTAACAGGTCTGACCTAGTCTGCGGACCCAGGGGAGGCTTCCTGGGGAAAATGACATTAAATTGAGACTTAACGGTTGAGTAGCAAAGGAGACACTTAAAACCAGAGGGGAACCGGTTTAGAGCACACCACTGTCTCTAGGGAAAATCTGACCCTGGTTTTGGGCTCCTCAGTGACGGGTTGGCTGGCCCTTCAGTGAGTTAGGAATACAAATTATTATTCTCCAATTTTCTTATAAAATGTGGACCCTGTTACTTGGATTGCATAGAATGCATGGGTGCCTTCCTATGTACAGCTTGTCTTCTTCAGGCCAGAGTTGATAGTGGAAGAAGCTGTGGGACACTGGAAAGAATGCTAATTTAAGTGGGCCAGGGTTCATATTGCAACTGTGTCACTTACTAGTTGGATGACATTGGTATGGTTTCTAAACCCCTCTGGGTCACCATGTTCTCAGTAGATAACACTTAGGTCTAAAGGATATGTGAAGTAAGGTATATAAAAGGTCAAATACATTAGTAGCTACTTTTATTAGTCCATTCTTGCACTGCAATTAGAAAAATACCTAAGACTGGGTAATTTATAAAGAAATGAGGTTTAATTGGCTCATGGTTCTGCAGGCTATACAGGAAGCATAACTGCTTCTGCTTCTGGGGAGGTCTCAGGAAAGTTACAATTGTGGTGGAAAGCAAAGGAGAAACAGGCAAGTAAGACATGGCTGGAGCAGGAGAAAGAAAGAGGGGAGGTGCTACACACTTTTAAACAACCAGATCTCACAATAATTCACTCACTCACCATCATGAGAACAGCACAGAGGAGATGGTGCTAAACCATTCATGAAGGATCCTCCCCCATGATTCAATTGCCTCCCACCAGACCCCACCTCTAACACTGGGATTACAATGAGATTTGGGCAGGGATAAAGATCCAAACCATATCACTGCTCAATAAATTCTAGTTCAAAATCAAAGCAAAATGGACTTCTAACCAATTGATATTTGCTATTGTTTGAACGTGTATCTTAAAAGTTCATAGATTGAAAACTTAATCAATCTGCCCTCATGGATTAATGTCATGCTATCACGGGAGGGGGTTTGTTATTGAGGGGGTGGCTTTGTTATAAAACGAGTTTTCTCCACCTCTCTTGCTCCTTCCCTCTCACCGTGTGATGCCCTCCTTCACACTATGACGTAGCAAAAATACCCTCACCAGATGCTGGCGCCATGCCCTTGGACTTCCCAGCCTCCAGAACTATGAGCTAAATATACTTCTTGTCTTTATAATTACTCAGTCTGTAGTATTCTGTTATAGCAGCAGAAAACAGACTAAAAATATTTGAGGAAGATACTTGGAAGGCAGCTTTGCATCCATTTATCTGAGCAGTGTATAGCTAGGCTCTGGAGTTACATTCACCAATTACTGGCCATGGGTACACAATCTAAACTTGAAGCTCCAATTTTCTCATCTGTTAAGTGGGGCAAATCATAGTTCCTATTTCACTGGGTGGCAGTGAGGACCAAATGAGATGATGCAGGCAAATTGAGAGAATGCCTTATGTATAGCAACTACTCTATAGAAGTGTCTTAGTCCATTTTATGTTGCCATAACAGAATACCTGTTTACATACATTTATAATGAAGAGGAATTTATTTCTCACAGTTCTGGAGGCCAGGAAATACAAGATCAAGGTGCCAGCAGGTTCACTTGTCTGGTGAGGGCTGCATCATCTGAAGGGAAGGAATGTCATGTTCTCACATGGCAGAGAACAGAAGACCTAGCTAGCTGAATGTTGCATGAAGTCTCTTTTATGAGGGCCTTAATCCCATTCACAAGGGAGGAATTCTCATGACCTCAATCACCTCTTAAAGGCCCCACCATTTAATCCCATTACATTGGGCACACCTTAATTTTGGAAAGGACACATTCAAGCTGTAGCAGTTCCATATCATGATTATGCTCTCTCCCTGTGTCTGGTTAGTTCATCAGAAGGCTATACCTCCGGATTTTGTTGGTTTAGTGGATTCCCACTTCCTCCCTTCAACTATGGAATATACAACTGTGCTTTAAGTGTTGGTGTTGACGCTCTGGTGAAAGGGGAAATTGAAGCTAAAGGAGGAGGGTTAGATGGCCAATAGAAACATCCCCCACTCCACATCCCTGCAACAAAGACCCCAGAAAAAGGCTCATGTTCTTTCCCTTGATACCTTAAGGCACTCCCGGTATAAATTCTTGGCTGCTTTTCTATCTTACTGCTTTCTGGACTTCTTGTCTAGACACCTTGCCTTCCCTTTATCTCTTATCTAATGCTGAGATTCCATGGTTAGCAGGATATTTGAGAAGGAAGTAAACACTGGAAAGTACAATAGGCAGAATGCCAGAAGATTCATCCACCCACCCACTCATCCATCCACCCAACCATCCATCCAAAAAATATTTGCTGACCATCTAGTATGTGTCATGTACTTCTTAGTTCTGAGGATATAAAATTGAAGACCTCTGGGGTTCTCAACCAGGGAGTGAGACTCATAAATAAATCTAATACCAGTTTTCCACTGCAGGTGACAGAAAACCTAGGTCAAAGTGGGCTGAACAACAAGATATTTATTGTATAAAATACAAAGTAGTTCAGAGGTAGGGCAGGCATCATGTGCATTACGTAAAGTTCCAGTTCTTCTCTGTATAGTCTTGGATTTGTCCTGCTCTGTGTGTACTGGCATCTAATCCAGGTTAGAGCTGCAGCAGTTCCAGTTATCACATCTGACATCACACCATGCAAAGCAAGAAATAGGATGTGTAAGACCATCCTGCTGTTTTCATTAGGTTCTACCACTTTTAAGTGCCATTGATGTTTTTGAGTGTTATGCCCATTTTCCGCATATATCCTGTGCTTTTTATTGATCAAGTTTGTTCGATACACAGATTTTTAGGAATGTGTGTGTTGATTGTAGTGGTTTGGATGCTTGGAAGCACAATGATCAGTTTCTGAGAGAGGAAACACAGCAGTGACAGGCTTGGTCAAGGATGGGAAGATTGTGGTTTTGGATGTGCTGAGTTTGAAGTTCCAAGAGAAGTTGGAGAGTATCTACAAGGTGATTAAAAATATTGATCCTAAGTTCAGGGGGGAAAAAAAGCCAGCAACAACAGGGGATACATAAGTAGTTTTGGAGAAAATTATCAAATACAAGGTAATCGGAGCCATGAGAGTGAAAGAAGTTTCCTTCAGAGGGGCATAGAATGAGAGAAGGTGAGAGTCTAGGAGGACACCTGAGGACCCGAGCACCTTAGGAAAGGCAGGTAAAGAGGAGCCAGAGAAGGAGCCTGGGGCAGAGGTTGGGAAGGTAGGAGAAAATGGTGTCATGAAGACAAGAGAGGTCAGAGTTTAAGAGGGGAAAGGTGGGTCAACAATGGCAAAGGCTCCAAAAGTTCAGATGAAATGAGTAGTGGAGTAGGCCTTAGGTTAGGGCATTCATAGATTTTTTTTTTTTTTTTTTTTTTTTTTTTTTTTTGAGAGAGTCTGGTTCTGTTGCCAAGGCTGGAGTGCAGTGGTACAATCTTGACTCACTGCAACCTTTGCCTCCTGGGTTCAAGTGATTCTCCTGCCTCATCCTCCTGAGTAGCTGGGACTACAGGCATGCACCAGCAAACCTGGCTAATTTTTGTATTTTTAGTAGAGATGGAGTCTCACCATGTTGGCCAGGCTGGTCTTGAACTCCTGACCTCAGGTGATCCACCTGCCTCAGCCTCCCAAAGTGCTGGGATTATAGGTATGAGCAGCCACCATGCCCGGCCCATAATTCTTTTTTTTACAGTAGAAACAGCAGGCTTCTGGGGTCTCTTCTCCCAAGAATTTTAGATGTGAAGTGAAACAAAGGAATGGTATTTTGTAAGGGAGGGAAAACTGAAGGCAAAGTTAAAGGATTTTTTTAGAGCTAGGAGTAGGGTATGAAAAGACAGAATGGGTTAAGTAAAGAAGGAAATGGAAAGAAGCAGAAAAAGATGGAAATTGTTAAATTGGGGCAAGGGGAAGGATGGTTTCTTCTTCCTCTGAAACAGGAATGAATAAGGCAACACGAATTTAGATATAGCAGAGTTGATACCCCTACAGCCTCCATCCTCCTTGGGAAACAAAGGGAAAGTGAAAAGAGAATTACAGTGGTTTAACCAAAAAGGGGTTTATGTTTTCAGCATAACAAAAAGTGACAAGAGGTAGCCAGTCCAAGGCTGATGCAGGGGCCATGCAATGTCGTCATTGCCCTAGACTCCTATATTTCTGCCTTACAGCCTTTAGTGTATGACTTTGTCATCATAGGGACAATATGGCTGCTGACATGCCACATGTCATGTCTTCATTTCAAGAGAAAACATGGAGAAGGGCATAGAAATTGCATGCCAGCAAGATCCTTCTCTTTTTCAATCAGGAAAACAGCTTTCCTGAAAGGCCCCACCCAGTAGACTTCCATTTACATTTCATTGGCCAGAACTAGGTCTGGCTACAAAGGCATTTGGGTAAGGTATTATTTTTTACTCTTAGGAGGGAAAAAATGAAGAATAGATATTGGATAAACAACTAGCTATGCCTGCCGCACTGAAAATAAGGAAGAATGAAATTGTGGGCAGTATAAAGGACACAGTATGGTTTGGAGACATATGGGTCTCTGTCATCTTCTAGTTGGGTAACCAGAGGTAGTTGCTTTACCTCAGTGGGCCTAAAGTTCTCTGAGCCATAAGAGGAGATAGTCAAACTACATTATTTCTAAGATTCCTTATTCTACAATCTAAGGCTTGTATAATATGCATTTTTAAAATAGCAGGGAACAATGATTGACTTTTTTGGAAGTTTAAGAAACCTGCTGCTAATGATTCTTTAATAAAGCTACTCTTCCAGTTCATATTGGGCATGGTACAGGACACAGGGGAAATGTTGTCTATAGGTGTTTGTTAAGCTTATTAGTGTACCAAATCCAAGCTTTTTAGAGTTAAATATACACATATGAACACTTCTTTGATATGGACAACTAGAAGTGGAATTGCAGGGTTGAAGCCTGTATTAATCCATTCTCATGCTACTATGAAGAACTGTCTGAGATGGGGTTATTTATAAAGGAAAGAGGTTTAATTGACTTACAGTTCAGCAAGGCTGGGGAGGCCTCAGGAAAATTACAATCATGGTGGAAGGGAAGGCAAACATGTTCTTCTTCACATGGTGGCAGCAAGGAGAAGTATGAGCGAAGCCAGGGAAATCCCCTTATAAAACTACCAGATCTCATGAGAACTCACTCACTGTCATGAGAACAGCATGAGGGTAACCATCCCCATGGTTCAATTACCTCCCACAAGGTCCCTCCCAAGATATGTGGGGATTGTGGGATCTACAATTCAAGATGAGATTTGGGTGGGCACACAGCCAAACTATATCAGTCCCCCCTCCCGGCCCCTCCCAAGTCTCATGTGCTTACACTTCAAAACACAATCATGCTCTTCCAACAGGCCCCCAAAGTCTTAACTCATTCCAGTATTAACTCAAAAGTCCAAGTCCAAAGTTTCCTCTGAAACAGGGCAAGTCCCTTCCACCTATGAGCTTGTAAAATCAAAAGCAAATTAGATACGGGAGTGGGGGGACAGGCATTGGGTAAATATACCCATTCCAAATGGCAGGGATTAGCCAAAACAAAGGGGCTACAGGCCTCATGCAAGTCCAAAATCCAATAGGGCAGTCATTAAACCTTAAAGTTCCAAAGTGATCTCCTTTGACTCCATGTCTCACATCCAGGTCATGCTGATGCTCAAGGTGGGCTCCACAGCCTGGGGCAACTCTGCCCCTGTGGCTTTGCAGGATACTGCCCACCTCCTGGCTGCTTTCATGGCTGGTCTTGATTGTCTATGACTTTTCCAGGCGTACAGTGCAAGCTGTCGATGGATCTACCATTCTGGGGTCTGGAGGATGGTGATCCTCTTCTCACAGCTTCACTAGGCAGTGCCCCAGTGGGGACTTTGTGTGGGGACTCCAACCCTACATTTCTCTTCTGCACCGCCCTGGCAGAGGTTCTCCATGAGAGCTCTGCCCTGCAACAGACTTCTGCCTGGACATCTAGGCATTTCCATACATCTTCTGAAATCTAGGCGGAGGTTCTGAAATGTCAGTTCTTGACTTCTGTGCACCCACAGGCCAAATACCATGTGTGAGCCACCGAGGCTTGGGGCTTGTACTCTCTGAAGCAATGGCCTGAGTTGTACCTTGGCCTCTTTTAGACATGGCTGGAGCTGAATAAACTGGGACTCAGGGCATCATGTCCTGAGGCTGCATAGAGAAGAGGGACCCTGGGCCTGGCCCACAAAACCATTTTTCCCTGCGAGACCTCTGGGCCTGTGATGGGAGGGACTGCTGTGAAGGTCTCTGACATGCCCTGGAGACATTTTCCCCATTGTCTTGATGATTAACATTCAGCTCCTTGTTACTTATGCAAATTTCTGCAGCCAGCTTGAATTTCTCCTCAGAAAATGAATTTTTCTTTTCTATCGTATCGTCAGGCTGCAAATTTTCCAAACTTTTACGCTCTGCTTCCCCTTGAACACTTTGCTGCTTAGAAATTTCTTCCACCAGATACCCTAAATTATCTCTCTCAAACTTGAAGTTCCACAGATCTCTAGCCAGGAGCCAAATGCCATCAGTCTCTTTGCTGAAGCATAGGAAGAATCAACTTTATTCCAGTTCCCAACAAGTTCCTCATCTCAATCTGAGACTACTTCAGCCTGGACTTCATTGCCCATAACACTATCGGCATTTTAGTCAAAGTCATTCAACAAGTCTCCAGGAAGTTCCAAAAGAAAGTTCCAAACTTTCCCACATTTTCCTGTCTTCTTCTGAGCCCGCTAAACTGTTTCCACCTCTATGTGTTACCCAATTCCAAAGTTGCTTCCACATTTTTGGGTGTCTTTACAGCAGCACCCCACTCACTGTGGTACCAATTTACTGCATTAGTCCATTCTCACGCTGCCTATAAAGAAGTGCCCAAGACTGGGTAATTTATAAAGGAAAGAGGTTTAACTGAGTCACAGTTTAGCATGGCTAGGGAAACCTCAGGAAACTTACAATCACAGCGGAAGGGGAAGCAAACGTGTCCTTCAAATGGCAGCAGCAAGGAGAAGTATGAGCGAAGTGAGGGGAAAAGCCCCTTATAAAACTACCAGATTTTGTGAGAACTCATTCACTATCATGAAAACAGCATGAGGGTAACCACCCCCATGATTCAATTACCTCCCACCAGGTCCCTCCCGTGATATGTGGGGATTAAGGGAACCACAATTGAAGGTGAGGTTTGGGTGGGGATACAGCCAAATCATATCAAAGCCTCTGGGATGTTAAAAATTTAACATAAACTATCAAATTAACCTCCAAAGAAACTATCAATTTATATTCTCACTGGCAACATACCTGAGTGCCAATTTCCCTAACATAAAATATATGTAAATATGAAGAAATAAATAGTAGTATGAGTTCTTTCACTCTTTGTCAGATACTGTCAAATGCCCTTTACAATAATTATTTTATGTAATTCTGACTACCCTGTAACGTAGGTAGTAGTATTATGCCCATCCTAGAGATGAAGAAACTAAGTCTTAGAAGGGTTAAACAGCTTTTCCAAAGCCATATGTTGAATTATTGGCAAAACTGAAACTGGAACCTAGGTTTGCCTGATATCAATTCTATCTTCTTAAACCCTGTACTCTACTGCCTTTCTATTTATTCTCACTGGGTCTTTAACCCACATGGAGAAACATGGAAAAACTTTTCTATCTTGCCTCAAGATTCTGCCCAGAAGCCCTAACATTGCCAGCACCGGAAATTGGTTGAGGCAGTATTGCTCAGAATAAGCTTGGAGCACTAGAAAGCCACAAAACTATATTATCCACTAATATTAATAGAACCTTCAAGAATTATAATGAAACCTCCTTTATGGTTTCCAGCAGTGTGAATAACATAGGAGCAAAGGTGATTTATTTTCACCTTTCTTTCCTTCGCTAAGTAAGAAGTAACTGTGTCTTCAGGTTGCGTTTTTAAAGACAACCTCAGGCTTTTCTTGTTCTTTGTCATGGACCTGACGAGAGGTTCCCACAGGTCCTAGTCTATGCCTATTTGATGCTTCTTGGATATGTGCCCAGTCACACAATTAGGTATTGAACTTCATTTTGTTATAACACATAACCACTGCAGGAGGGAAAATAAACCCCTGAATGGAATGACCTGTGCTTATAGTATAAATTTTGTTGGAACAAGGTCAACATACTGCAGTAGCTATTTGTCATTGACTAGTTCTTAGAACCCTGCTAAGACAGAAATTGCCCACACAAGAAAATCTTGAGGTTCACCTGGGCCTTTTAAAGTGACTAAGAAAATTGGGTAAGGGCAGAGCTGAAATGGTCATTACAGAGTATGGGGAAACTTGATGGGATGTGGTAAGTTGGCCCTTGAAAGAGGTACGATCTCATGTCGTGGAGAAACACAGGGGCGCCCTTATCAACCAGTGATTGAGACAGAGACATGGATCAGTCTGAAATAAACTGATTTAACCCAACAGAGAGTCTTCTATCTTGAAACCTAGAGACCTGGCAGCAACTGATATAATCGTATAGTTTTTCTTCTTTATTCTATTAATCAAATGAATTACACTGATACATTCTTTTATAGTTTTATTGAGGTGTAACTTCTATACAACCAAATTCACTCGCATTAGATGTGCAATTTAATGAGTTTTGTTACATCTATACAGTCATGCAATCACCACAATGTTTTTAGGATTTTTTCTGAAATCTTCTATTTAATTTCTGTTATTGGTAATTTATATTTTCTCTTTTTTCCTTTTTCAATCTTGCTAGGTGTTTACTACTTTTATTAATCATTTCAAATAATTAACTTTTGATTTATATTCTCTTATTTTTCATCTGTTTTTTAGTTCATTGACTTGTGCTCTTATCTTTATTATTTCCTAATTTTTACTTATTTTGGGTTTAATTTGCTCATTTTCTTTCCAGTTCCTTATGTTAAAAATTTAGATAATTTTGGGGGGTAGCAGCATTATTGAGATATAATTCATATACCATACAATTCACCCATTTAAAGTATACAATTAAACAGTTTTAAGTACATTCATAGGATTGTGCAACCAATATCAAATACTTTTTAGGACATTTTCTTTTCTTTTTTTTTTTTTTTTTTGAGACGGAGTCTCGCTCTGTCGCCCAGGCTGGAGTGCAGTGGCCGGATCTCAGCTCACTGCAAGCTCCGCCTCCCGGGTTCACGCCATTCTCCTGCCTCAGCCTCCCGAGTAGCTGGGACTACAGGCGCCCGCCACCTCGCCCGGCTAGTTTTTTGTATTTTTTTTAGTAGAGACGGGGTTTCACCGTGTTAGCCAGGATGGTCTCGATCTCCCGACCTCGTGATCCGCCCGTCTCGGCCTCCCAAAGTGCTGGGATTACAGGCTTGAGCCACCGCGCCCAGCCTTTAGGACATTTTCATCACCCCAAAAAGAAACTGTATACTCTCTATCAATTGCTCCACCCATCCCTCAGCTCTGAACAACCACTAATCTAATTCTTGTCTCCATAGATTTGTTTATTCTGGACATTTCCTATAAATGGAATCACAGAATATGTGGTCTTTTGTGACTGACTTATTTTATTTAGCATAATGTTTTCAAGGTTCATCCATGAACCTTGAAATTCCTTTTTATTGCTGATTAATATTCCTTTGTATGGACATAGTACATTTTATGTACTCATTCATCAATTGATGAATAAGTGGTTGATTTTAAGTTTTTCTTCATTTCTAATACAGACACTTAAAAGTATAACATTTCCTCTGAGCACTCCTTTATCTGCATCATACAGCTCTGATATCTTGTATTTTAATGATAATTCCATTCAAAGTATTTTCTAGTTTCCCTTGTGAAATAAACCATGGATTTAAAAAATAAACATATTGATTAATTTCCAAATGTTTGGGACTTTTGTCTATATCCTGCAAATTGAATAATCTCTATCAATCTATCTTCACAGTCACTCTTTGTCCAGCTGCCTCCAAGATGTTGTTAAGAGCATCTAGTGAATTTTCCATTTCACTTATTGTACTTTTCAGCTATAAAATTTCCATTTGCTTCTATTTAAATAGTATCTATTTCTCCTCTGTGATTCCCCCACTGGGTTTATTTGTTATGACCAAATTTTTCCTAAATTCTTGGACGTATTTATAATGATTGCCTTAAAGTCTTGTCTATTTATTACAACAACATCTAGGTCATCTCTGGTTCCTTTTTTTCCCCTGAGTATGTGTCACATTTTTCTTGTTACCTTGCACATTCTGTGATTTTTAGTTGAATGCTGGTTATAATGGAGACTACAATGTAGAGACTCTGGGTTCCATTATGTTTCTTTGAAGACTAATCTTCTCAACTTGGCTGGACTCAAATTCCAAACTTTTTCTCCCTGCAGTCAGCAGCAGTTGAGTTCTCTGCTCAGGTCAGCTTCCAGCTGCTACTTTTTTGTTTCGTCTCTCTCTTCTTCTATTTCTGGACCAGTGAAGAAGTTGGGTGGATTTTTTAAGGATAGATTTTGGGTCTTACACTACCTGCAGTAATTCCCTTGTAGGATTTCCCCCTTAATTCTAGCCAATCTGCCAATCTGATTCCATGACAACTCAAGACAATGGCTTAGTGAGTGCACAAAGGTAAAAAAGTTGCAGACTTGCAAATCTCACAACATATGTTCTGCCTTTAAAAGTGAACTTCTCTGTAATCCCAGCACTTTGGGAGGCCGAGGCGGGCGGATCACAAGGTCAGGAGATCGAGACCACGGTGAAACCCCATCTCTACTAAAAATACAAAAAATTAGCAGGGTGCGGTGGCGGGTGCCTGTAGTCCCAGCTACTCAGGAGGCTGAGGCAGGAGAATGGAGTGAACCCAGGAGGCGGAGCTTGCAGTCAGCCGAGATCACGCCACTGCACTCCAGCCTGGGCGACAGAACGAGACTCCGTCTCAAAAAAAAAAAAAAAAAGTGAACTTCTCGCCACTTTGTTTTTGGTAAATCTCCAGTGTAGTGACATTGTTCCTTTTTTCTAAACATTTTTTCCAGGTTTTATAACTGTTGTTTATAGGAGGGTTAGTCCAACCAAGTTGCTCTGCCATTACCAGAAGTTGAAAGTCATTTTTAAACAATTTTCACAAAAACATACCACTTACCAAGACCTTATAGGGAAGATATACGAGGATCTATCTTACGGTATATTCTAAAAATACAGTTTCAGAAAGAATCAAGGTTTACCGAAAATATTATAATAATTTGAGAAATAGAAATATTTAGAGAAAATCACCTTCATCTCCCTTTCCCTTTTAAAATGTTAGTTTTTAAAAGGGAAAGAAAGTTGAGGAAGGAATAAGCAGCCTAACTACTCAAACACAAAATTGGTATTTTTCATAGAAAACTTTACTTAACATTGAAGAGGTTGTTACATTTCTGTGTGCAATTTAAAGTTTTAAATTTTTGACATACTCTGCCAAATGAGGGTCAATAGCTATGTTAGGTGTCTGCTAGTTAATCCTGTCTCACTCAAATTATCTATCTCTATAAATGACAAACGAGCATCCCTGAGGCTGTGGCTACAGCAGCTGCCACAGAGCTAATGAGGCTGAGGACGGCTGGGACACAAAGCAATCCCACAGACTTGAGGTCCCAACTGCTGGGAGGAGCAGCAGCACAGCAAGGATTACCCTGTTTGATGAGCACAGGTCATCATTGATTTTGTCCCCACAGAAAAACTCAGGTGAACTCATTGCAAGAATTTTATAGTAAAATGTCTCATGCAGACCAAAAATTTTAAAGTCACGTAAATGAAGCTAGTCTTACAACCAGGTAATTGGTTAATGGATTAACAAGATGAGCCAGTTAAAAATGTCACTATTATCATTGATTGCTTTGGGTTATGAGTATTCTCTCCGATTCCTGTTTTAAAGATGACTTCTTCCAATAAAGATTAAGATCTTAAGATTTGGGACTTCTTTGAACAAAGATTAAGATCTTAAGAATGGAAATTTTTTTAAAAAATATTTCCTTCTCTAGAACTGTGGGACTGGCAACATGGGACTATTGGGTTCAAAGTACCATATTTTTTGCCCTGAAATAACTGAGCTAATGATCCCAATTTAGATTTTTTTTAAAAAGCAAGTTCAGATAATCCAATGAACCATCAAGATTTACAGGGAGGCTGGGTGCTGTGGTGGCACACACCTGTAATCCCATCACTTTGGACTTTGGGAGGCTGAGGCGGATGGATTGCTTGAACTCAAGAGTTCGAGACCAGCCTGGAAACATGATGAAACCCTGTCCCTACATAAAATTTAAAAATTAACCAGATGTGGTGGGGCATGTCCGTAGTGCAGGCACTTAGGAGGCTGAGGTGGGAGGATCAATTGAACCCAGGACGTTGAGGCTGCAGTGGGCTAGATTGCACCACTGTACTCCAACCTGGGTTACCGAATGAGACCCTGTATCAAAAAAAAAAAAAAAAAAAAGGAAGAAAGGAAGGAGCCAGGCATGGTGGCTCACACTCCTGTAATCCCAGCACTTTGGGAGACCAAGGTGGGTGAATCATGAGGTCAGGAGTTTGAGACCAGCCTGGCCAATATGGTAAAACCCCGTCTCTACTAAAAGTACAAAAATTAGCCAGGCATGGTGGTGCATGCCTGTAGTCCCAGCTACTTGGGAGGCTAAGACAGAAGAATCGCTCAAACTCGGGAGGCAGAGGTGGCAGCGAGCTGAGATCGTGCCACTGCACTCCAGCCTGGGCAACAGAGCGAGACTCCATAAAAAAAAAAAAAAAAAAAAGGGAAGGAAGGAAGAAAAGGAAAGGGAAGGAAAGGAAGGAAGGAAAAGAAATATTGATTTAGAGGGAGCCAAAGAGAGAAAAGCAACCTGGCTCTCAAAGGTAGACTGAGACCCTGACTGAAAGACAGAAGGGATGGGAGTAAACTATGAAAATGTTATGAGAAGAAAAACAAGAATGAATTAGAGGGGGCAACATAAAAACCCAGTGTCATTCTGAAGGGCCATAGGCATTTAACATTCAAAGCATCTTGCCATGTTATTTTAATTGGTCAGCATATCATTCTGGTATATTTGAAAAGTATTTTTAAAAATTTTTAATTGTGGCAAAATATGCATAGCATAAAATTTATCATTGTAAACATGTTTAAGTGTCCAATGGCATTAAGTACATTCACATTGCTGGACATCCATTGGCATGTTTTAAACATTGTAAACTTTTATCATAGCCCCACCATAGCATTTCCTACTGCCTACTATCTCTAAAATCTAATAGTTTTCCCTTGAGGAATGAGAACTCAGGAGAAGACATTGCTGACTGAAGGGTAAAAGTTACAGAGAGAAGGAATTTGGCTCAACATGAGAAAGAACTTTCTAAGTTTAGATCTGACCAGCAGAGGAACAGGAGGCCTGTGAGCTCCCCTTTGAAGGTGAAGAGTGTTCACACAGGGAGCCTTAAGCCATCTGTTGGGTGTGTTTTAGTAGGGATTCCTGTCCTGGGTGGGAGAAGGACCTCTGGGCTTCCTTCCAACTAAGAGATCCTATAGTTGAACTGACTTAGAAATTGCTGTACGCTCAGGTTTCAGATGAGTTTACTGGAGTTCAAGTACACTAGATTTGAGCTTTAAAAGAGTCACACTTCAAACCGCTAATTGACAGGTTTTACCCTTGTCTTAAAATTGTCTGTTGTTTTGTCTAAACTATGGAGAAATAATTCAAAGTGAGTTATTTGGTTTCAGACCCATTCCAACCACTTATCAGCCAAGAGATATAGGGCAGGCAATCTTCACAAGGAGCCACTTTCACTTAAAAGGACTCTGCAGGCCTTTGGGTTTGCCTCATTCCAATACATTTTCCACATTGCTACCAGAATAATCCCCCTTTTTTTTTCTTTTACACATTTATTTTTATTTTTATTTTTATTTTTTGAGACAGAGTTTTGCTCTTGTCGCCCAGGCTGGAGTGCAATGGTGCGATCTCAGCTCATTGCAATCTCCTCCTCCTGGGTTCAAGCGATTCTCCTGCCTCAGCCTCCCAAGTAGCTGGGATTATAGGCACACACCACCATGCCTGGCTAATTTTTGTATTTTTAGTAGAGATGGTTTTTCACCATGTTGATCAGGCTAGTCTTGAACTCCTGACCTCAGGTGATACCCCCGCCTTGGGCTCCCAAAGTGCTAAGATTACAGGTGTGAGCCACCATGCCCAGCCACACATTTTTTTAATTTTAATGGTGTCTATGTGGCTCAGGCTGGTCTTGAACATTTGGGTTCTAGTGATCCTCCCATCTCAGCCTCGGAGTAGTGGGTCTTACAAAGCACAAGCCACTGCGCTCAGCTCCAGAATCTCTTTCTAAGATGCAAATCTGCACATGTTACCTTATCTCCCTTTAAAAAATTATTCAATGGTATCCCTTCATTTAAAAAATAAAGTTCAAGTTTCTAAGCATGGCATCCAAGGCCACCCTGTTCATCTCTCGAAGCTTCTCTCTTGCCGTTCCTCTCTCAAACTCCAGTCTTTAGCTGGATCAAATGACTCTGTTCTCCAGTCTTCATTTGTCTGGCTAACTCCTACATATTCTTCAAGACTCAGATCAGATATGGCCTTTTAAGGAAGCCTCCATTTCCCCTTATGGCTCAGCCAGGGCTCTTTGCAGCACCTCATCATCCGTGGCCATCACACGAGCATTCTAGAAAAAGAACTTTTGGTGACTTATCAGGTCTGAGGGGGAGAAAACGAAATTGGATTCCTGCCTGAATCCACACAGCACTGCAACCAAAAGATTAGAGGATTGAAAAGTAATATTGGACTAGAGAAGGTCTTTGTATTCATGACATAAAACACAGAAGCCATTTAAGAAAGACTATTAAATACAATCATGTGAAAATTTTTGAATTCTCCGTGTCAAAAAACATGATTAACAAAATCTAAATACAAATGATAAATGAGGAAAATGTGAAATATATCTCACATAGAGTCCGTATACAACAATAAGAAAACAAATACGTATATGAAAATGGGCAAAGAATATAAACTACATGCATAAAGAGTTACATATGGTTTTTAACCAAATGAAAAAAGTAAACATTATTGTAAAATTTATTAATGATTAGAGAGGTGCTAATTAAAACTGCAATGGGATTTTTTTTTTTTTTTTTTTTGAGATGGAGTCTCGCTTTGTTGCCCAGGCTGGGGTGCAGTTGCACAATCTTGGCTCACTGCAACCTCCACCTCCCAGGTTCAAGCGATTCTGCTGCCTCAGCCTCTTGAGTAGCTGGGGACTACAGGCATTCACAATCACACCTGGCTAATTTTTGTATTTTTAGTAGCGACGGGGTTTCACCATATTGGCCAGGCTGGTCTCCAACTCCCAACCTTGTGATCAGCCCGCCTCGGCCTCCCAAAGAGCTGGGATTACAGGCATGAGCCACCATGCCCTGCTGTGATTTTTTTTTTCATCGCTCAGATTAGCAAAGATTTAAAAATCTTGGTTGTTGGCAAGAGTATGTGGAGACAGGTATGCTATCCATACGCTGAGTGGAAAGATAAAATGATATGCTATTTATGGTGACATGATCAAAATTACAAGTGCACATTCTCTGGATTCAGTCATTTCATTGCTGGGACTTGATCCATAAATATGTACAAGAGTAAAATGACTAATTGCAAGAAAAAGCTTTATCTAGCTTATTGCTTTCAATCTGAGTGTTTACATGTCAGGTTTGTCTCTTGTAGACACAGTATGGGTGGGTCTTCATTTTTTTATCCCATCTGTCTCTTTTAGTTGAAGTATGTAGTCTATTAATGCTGAATGCATTTATGTATATGATCAAATATAGGTCTAACAATTGCTATTTGCTTTTCACTTGTCTAATCTGTTTTTGTCCTTTTGTTCTTCCTTTCCTGTCTTTCTGGGCTAAGGAAATATATACATTTCCAGTTTAATTCCCACATTGACCTTTTAGCTATCCTTCTTTGCATTACTTTTTATAGTGGTTGTTTTAGGGCTACAAATATGCATCTTTAACTTATCACAGCCTACTTAGAGTTAATATTGTACTACTTCATGTAACATATAATTCCTCAACACTATAGTTCCATTTACCTCCCCATCCTTCATTTTATTGCTATTCTATATATTTTATCTACTTACATGATAAACCCCACAATACAGGGATTTAACTTCTACTTTACAGCGTCATATGACTTTTAAAAAATAGGATAAGAAAAAAATTAATCCTAGTCTAGTGGCAGCCATGAGAGTGAGTCACTCAGACCTCCCTTCAAGAACCCTGCTGTGAGGAGAGCAGCTGGTGGATATCTTCCAGTTGCCACACTTGTAGGTCTGCTGGGGCATTCATACCAAGGCCATACTATCCCCCAGCCAGTGACTGAGCATAGCAGAGGTACTAGAGCCAGGCCATTCTTGGCTGATGTGGGACTCCTCTCATGGATATTCTTTACTCCAGAGATTCTGATTGGCTGGAAAAGATTTTCTCAGCGCTGCACTGCAGTAATACTTCTACACAGTCCTCCTTCCTTCCCTGTCACTTTTCAGATGTCAGACTTACATTGCCATCTGAGGTTCTCCACATTCCTCCTTCCACTTCCTTTTATCCTTCATAGGCTTTCCCTCAGTAAATCTCCTGCATGTCTAGGTCCATCTTGGCATCTGCCTTTTGGAGGACCTGAACTGACATAAGTCTGTTTTACATATTCATAGTTTTACTATTTCTGGTGCCCTTCTAGCATGTTTTGTTTTGTTTGTTTGCTTTTATAATCTGAAGAAATACCTCATAGTGCAGGTCTGTTGTTGACAACTTTTTTCATTGAAAACAAATCTGAATGTCATCAGAATTCACCTCCATTTTTGAAGGATATTTTTGCTGTATATAAAATTCTGGGTTGGCAGATTTTTTTTCTTTCTTCAGCTTTTGAAATGTTGTTCAATTGACTCTAGCCCTCATTATTTATTTAGTTTTTTTTCTTTTTAGAGACAGGATCTCGCTTTGTCACCCAGGCTGGAGTGCAGTGGTGTGATCGTAGCTCTGTGTAGCCTCAAACTCCTGAGCTCAAGAGATCCTCCTGCCTCAGGCTTCTGAGTAGTTGGAACTATAGGCACACACCACCATGTCCAGCTAATTTTTTTGTTGTTGTTGTAGAGATGGGGGTCTCTCTATGTTGCCCAGGCTGGTCTGGGTTATGAGATTAGCTAACTTTTGTATTTTTAGTAGAGATGGGGTTTCACTATGTTGCCCAGGCTGGTCTCAAACTCCTGGCCTCAAGCCATCCACCAGCTTTGGCTTCCCAAAGTGCTGGGATTACAGGTGTGAGCCCTCAGGCCTGGCCAATAAATATATTTTTTAACTTGATAAGGTACATATTAGTAAAGACTGGGTCTAGTGATTTTTTTAAAAAGAGGGATATTTATATATGCTTGTATATTTTAAAAAATTAACTCTGGAAGGCTAGAAAAGAGATTGGTTATGGTGGCTGTTTCTAGGAAGGGGAACTGCCTGGCTAGGAGCAAAGAGTAGGAGAGAGACTAACCTTATCCTATATTGTCTTTCGTCCTCTTATATTTGGATAGATTTGTATTACATATCCCCCTCCCAAATAATTCCTTTTATTTTGGAGAATTCACATTAAAAAAGAAAACTCATCTGTTGCTATGATCAAATATGATCATGAAGGTTCCCTCGTTCTTTGGGAACTTCTCTAGATCCTTGCTTCTTTGAATATGGTCCAGCACCTGCAGATTAGGCATTACCTGAGTGCCTCAGGTTAGACATGCAGACAGGCCTACTGAAGGAGAATGCACTTTTAGCAAGATGCACAGGTGATTCTGCATACACATTAAATTTAAGAAGCATAGCTCTAGACATCAGCATACTACCTATCACACTATTGTGATATTTTCATTTCTTCTCCTTCTAGGCTGTGAACCACATAGACACGTTGTCTTTTATAACTCCATTCCCTAAACTCACACAGTAATTGGTACAGATTACACACTCAATAAATGCATATAAAACGCATAAAATAGGGATTATGGCACACCTTCTAAGAGGTTGTTTGCTTTTGGAAGAGGGCTGCGCCTGAGGCTGGCTGGCTGTTTCATTCCTAGGTTTGCATCAACTATCACCCTCTAGCTAATGACAGGAAGCCCTCCATCTTGGGCCTACCAGGACTATCTGTCATCTCAACCACATAGCAAATGCTTTTTCATCTCTTGATGGAACTGTTAACTTGTTAGGGAATGTATATGTATTTTAAAGTCAGAGATCAGAGAGTGGTTTATTTGGTGGCTTAGGCTGGGATGTTGGGAATATCCCAGAAAATCCTTAAAAATAGGGCAAAGGAGAATGAAATTAGATTAGGCTACGGCCATTATTCCTTGCCTAGAAGAGAGAAGGCTAGAAAGAGATCTGAAATTTGTCAGGCATAGAGTGAGAAAGTGGAAGCAAGGGGATAAGAAGGGTGGCAAGAGTAGAAAAAAGATAACAAAGATCCATATGGGAAGAATGGGCATTCTCCAACACCATCAGGCCCAAGGACAGAGAAGAGAAGGAAAGTTTGAGTCCCATCTAGTGCTTGATGCCTGCTAAGTGCCTACCAAATTAAGTGCAAATGCTTTAGCCTGCCATTCGAAACTCTCTACATAATGTCCAGATCTCACCCGTCAGCCACACTTTCCATTACCCCGTGTGTACTGCATCACTTAATATTTGTCCTCGCTGATCTGGATCATTGCTAACAATGTCCTATTGACCTGGACTGTCATCTTGTCTGATCTCCTTCTATAAAAATCCTACCAACCCTTCAAGGCTCTTTCAAAATGCCCTACTTCCTTGAAGGCTTTTTTCTTTTTCCTTCAATGGATGCCTGGTTCTGCTCCTTTGTAGAGAATACGCTTTTGCGACTTTTATCTTCAAGTCTAGTTATTTGTGTACTTGATTCCTTTTATTCAACTGAAAATGTCACTTACTTTTCTGTCTCTTTCCATTTCCTGGAGCAGAGTCCCAAAATGCAGATCAATGCCCAAGACATTTATTGGATAAGGTAGGTGAAAAGCATTTAGTTCATTGCAGTGAACTGATAGATACCTTACTGGAGCGCTTTCCTTCTAAGAAATCATCTCTCACTCTATTTTAAAACTTTGAAGACATTCTTTGTCAGGCAAATCAACTTCCTTTTCTATCTGCTGATCTTCATTGAACCACATCTTGGTCCCATGAACAATTCAACCTCCATTTCTTACTGCCAATAGCTCATCTTCAAACATGCATTTAACCTGGTGTACCAACACAGCAAACTGTTCTTACCCGTGGTTTTAATCATTCACAAGTGGCCTAGGAAATTGATGACATGCTGTAATTTATAATCTTCCTGAGACATGAATTTGTAAGAGCTTCCCAGTATACAGGAGTGTCATTTGTAGATGAGTGTAACTAGCTGACATCCTAACACATCTCAATACAGACTTGTTTGCTATTCACTCTAGAATCAGTCACACAGGAGTGAAAGCTCAAAGTCTCAGAGAATTAATGGCCTTAGATAAGTTTGTTTGGCTCCACTGTTGGCTTATACCATATTTAGAAAAATACATTAGTTACCAACATTTTTTTTTTTTTTTTGAGATGGAGCTTCACTCTTGTTGCCCAGGCTGGAGTAGTGCAATGGCATGATTTCGTCTCACCACAACCTCCACCTCCTGTGTTCAAGCGATTCTCCTGCCTCAGCCTCCCAAGTAGCTGGGATTATAGGCATTCACCACCATGCCCGGCTAATTTTGTATTTTTTAAAGTAGAGATGGGGTTTCTCCATGTTGGTCAGGCTGGTCTCAAACTCCTGACCTCAGGTGACCCACCCGCCTTGGCCTCCCAAAGTGCTGGGATTACAGGCGTGAGCCACCATGCCTGGCCAGTTATCAACATTTTTGGGATACATTTGTATTAACTAATCCACAGTTTACCTTAGCATTCACTCTTTGTGTTGTGTATTCTATGGGTTTTCACAAATGTAAAATGTCACAGACCCACTGTTACAGCATCATACAGAATAGTTTCACTGCCCTAAGAATGCTCAATGCTCTGCCTGTAGCCCTTCCTCCCTCCCCCAGAACCCCTATCTCTACAGTTTTGCCTTTTCCTGATCTTTGAACTGTCTCTATATTTTTGTCTTTCCTTGAAAGTTATGAAGTTGGAATCATAAAGTATGTAGGCTTTTTAGATTGGCTTCGTTCACTTAACAATATGCATTTAAGCTTCCTCCATGTCTTTTTGGGGTTGAATAGCTCATTTCTTTTTATTGCTGAATAATATTTCATTGTAGCTGTAACACAGTTTATCATTCACCTGTTTAAGGACATTTTGGTTGTTTCTAGTTTTGCGCAGCTAAGAATAAAGCTGCTTCAATACCAGCCTGGGCAACATGGCAAAACCCCGTCTCTACAAAAAAATACAAAAATTAGCCAGTGTGGTGGTGCCCACCTGTAATCTCAGCTAGCTACCTGGGGGGCTGAGGTGGGAGGATCACCTGAGCCTGGAGAGGTTGAGCCCACATTGAGCCATGATTGAGCTACTGCACTCCAGTCTGGGTGACAGATTGAAAGCCTATCTGAAAAAAAAAAAAAAAGAATAAAGCTGCTATAACATTTGTGTTTAGGTTTTTGTGTGGACATATGTTTTTAACTTCCTTTGGAAAAACACCTAGGTTTTGCCTGCTGGATCATATGGTAAGTCAATGTTTAGTTTCTTAAGGAACTGTCAAACTGTCTTTCAAAATGGCTGTGTCATTTTGCGTTCCCAACATCAATAAATTAGAGCTCCTGTTGTTCCACATCTTGGCCAGCATTTGGTATTGTCAGTGTTTTCGATATTGGACATTCTAATAGGTGCATAGTGGTATTTCATTGCTTTATTTTGCAATTTCCTTATGATATATGA
Source organism: Macaca thibetana thibetana (assembly GCF_024542745.1). NCBI lineage: Eukaryota > Metazoa > Chordata > Mammalia > Primates > Cercopithecidae > Macaca > Macaca thibetana. Next base: position 36,422,415 of record NC_065584.1, read on the forward strand.
TGCTGAGCATTTTTCATATGCTTAATTACCAACTGTATATAATCTTTGATGAAGTATCTGTTCAGATCTTTTGCTGAGATTTTACAATGAGGTTGTTCATTTTCTTATTGTCAAGTTCTAAAAGTTCTTTGTAAATTTTGGATTATAAATCCTTTATCAGATACATATTTTGCAAGTATTTTCTTCCAGTCTACAGCTTGCCCTTTTCATTTTCTTAACAATATCTTTCAAAGAACATATGTTTTTAATTTAATAAAGTTCAACTGATCATTTTTTTCTTTCATGGATTGTGCTTTTGGTGTCGTATCTAAAAAGTCACCACCAAGCCCAAGGTCATTTGGATTTTCTTCTATATTATCTTCTAAAAGTTTTGTAGTTTCGTGTTTTACATTTAGTTCTGTGATCTACTGTGAGTTAATATTTATGAAAGTCATAAGATCTGTGTCTAGACTTGTTTTATGTTGTTTTGTTTTGCACATACACGTTCAGTTGCTCCGGCACCATTTTTTAAATAGACTATCCTTGCTCCATTGAATTGCCTTTACTCTTTTGTCAAAGATCACTTGATTAAATTTTTATGGATATATTTTTTATGGATATAGGCTCTGTTCCATTGTTCTATTTGTCTACTTTTCTACCAGTATCACACTGTCTTGATTATTGTAACTTTATAGTAAGCCTTCAAGTTAAGTAGTGTTCACCTTCTGGCTTTGTTGTTGTTGTTGTTGTTGTTTTTTGGTTTTTGGTTTTTTTGATAGCATTTTGCTCTGTCACCTGAGCTATCAGGCAATCTTCCCACCTCAGCTTCTCAAGTAGCTAGGACTATAGGCACACACCACCACACCCAACTAATTTTTTAAAACCAGTTTTGTAGAGATGGGTTCTTGCTATGTTGCTCAGGCTGATCTTGAACTCCTGGCCTCAAGTGATCCTTCTGCCTCAACTTCCCAAAGTGTTGGGATCACAGGTGTTGGAATCACAGGCTACCACACCTAGCCTGTTCTTCTTTTATATTATGTTAGCTGTTCTAGGTCATTTTCCTTTTCATATAAATTTTAGAATCAGTTTAAAATAACTTGCTGGAATTTTGATTGAGATTGTGTTGAATCACAACACAATATATATCAGGTTGGGAAGACCTGACATCTTGACAATAATGAGTTTTTCTATCCATGAACATCAAATATCTATCCATTTATTTATATCTTAATTGATTCCTTTCATCAGAATTTTATAGTTTTTCTCATATAGCTCTTATACATATTTTGTGAGTTTTATACCTAAGTATTTCATTTTTTGGTACTAATGTAAATGGTGTTGTGTTTTCAATTTCGATTTCCAGTTGTTCATTGCTGGCATATAAGAAAGCAATTGACTTCTGTATATTAACCTTATGTCCTGCAACCTTGTTATAATTATTTATTCATTTCAGGAAATTTTTTTAATTTTCTACATAGGCATGCTAACATGTAATTTGCAAACAGTTTTATTTATTTCATCTCAATCTGTATACATTTCGTTTTGTTTAAAAATATTTTTTACTTTTTGTGGGTACATAGTAGGTGTATATATTTATGAATTACATGGGATACTTTGATGCCGCCATGCAATGTGTAATAATCATATCAAGGTAAGTAGAGTAACAATCCCCTCAAGCATTTATCTTTTGTGTTTTAAACAATGCAATTATACTTTTAGTTATTTTTAAATAAATAAATTATTTTTACTGTAGTCACCCTATTATGCTAACAAATAGTAGGTCTTATTTATCTTTTCTAACTATTTTTTTGTACCCATTAACCATCCCCACTCCCCACCACCCTTCCCAGCCTCTGGTAACCATCCTTCTACTCTCTATCTTCATGAGTTTAATTTTTTCCATTTTTAGCTCCCACAGATACTTGAGAACATGCCATGTTTGCCTTTCTGTGCCTGGCTTATTTCGCTTAACATAAGTTCCATCCATGTTTTTGAAAATGACAAGATCTCATTCTTTATTATGGCTGAATAGTACTCCATTGTGTATATGTACCACATTTTCTTTTTCTATTTGTCTATTAACAGACACAGATTGCTTTCAAATCTTGGCTATTGTGAATAGTGCTGCATTATTTCCCTTTCTTGTCCTATTGCATTAGCTAGAACTTCCAGGATAAAATAAAAACACACCATATTAAGATCTGTATTTCTGGTTTGTCTTAGGGAAAAAATTAGAGAACTGGGCATGTTGCCCATCTTGGCAGCCTTTGGCTAGAATTGAGCAGTGATTACCCTTTTTAAGTGGGGTATCTTCTTCTAGTTCACTGCAGTCTTCACCACTTCCTTGTAATAAACACTTTATCTCTTTGTGAAAAATGACATTTGAGATTAAACTTTCTCTTTAAATTGAAAAACATGGTCCAGGGATACCAGGATCTGCACAAAAATCAGAGAAAACTCTCTATGGACATGTGACTTGGAAGAAAGGCAGGAGCCTCCACAGACAGCTCCCCATTATAAATTTGGGGGTTCACTAAGATCTCCAAATATCCCCTGGTATATGTTTATGATCTCCTAAACAGGCAGCCCCCATTTTATCTCACCTCTGTCACAGCAACTCATTCTATCCCCTAGATCTTAAAACTCAGCTGTTATGCTCCCTATCTTTGGTCTACAAAGCCTCACTCAAGTCTCACCCTTGAGCTTGGTCCATACCTTTCCCTTGCCCTCTATCATTGCCATTTGGTGTGTGCCACATGCATGTCACTCTTCCTGCCTCTGCAATTGTTATTGTACAGAATACCTCAGTGTCATAGGAATCCAGTGAGGCGAACCTATGTTGTTAGTGCTCTAACTCCACCGTGATTACTCTAGAATACATTTTGTACTTCAGTTCAGTTGTACTATGGAAATTTATCACCACGATCACGCCATTTATTTACGGGAACATGTATTGGAATTCCAAATGAATAACTTAAGATGAAACACCACCTGTTGCTGCATTGAGGCCACCTGCAGACCAGTAAGTGCAGGAAGACCATTTTGACAAACAGACGTCAACTGCTTCAGAGCTTGGTGCCAGGTGGGACAAATCTGGAGTTTGTGTGTAGAACTGTATCATGTCACTGTGTGTGTGTGTGTGTGCGTGTGCGCGCGCGCACATGCAGCCTGTGTGCATACATGAGCATTCTCATGGGTACATGTGTAGAGGGGAAGAGAGAGGAAGCATCATCACATCCTCACAGTTCACCCACCTAATGTCCTTTGTTTTCTTGGTATTTTTTTTTTTTTTTTGAGATGGAGTCATGCTCTATCACCCAGGCTGGAGTGCAATGGCTTGATCTCAGCTCACTGCAGCCTCCACCTCTTGGGTTCAAGTGATTCTCCTGCCTCAGCCTCCCAAGTAGCTGGGATACAGGGACCCACCACAATGCCCATCTAATTTTTGTATTTTTAGTAGAGATGTCGTTTCACCATGTTGGCCAGGCTGGCCTCGAACTCCTGACCTCAAGTGATCTGCCTGCCTTAGCCTCCTAAAGTGCTAGAATTACAGGCGTGAACCTGTGCACCCGGCCTACAGTTCACCCAATGTTCTGATTGGAACATTTTGCTTCTAAGAACTTTGGCCCTTACAGGTTTCATTTTCTTCTTTGCAGTGCCTTTTGTTCTTTGCAGCTGAGTGTCATCTGCTGCAAATAGCCAACTAGCTTCAAGGATCCCCTTTTGAATTTCAGAAGAAAATTAACTGGGTCATGGGATAATGAAGCTAAGTACAGGCAAACTTCTTGAAGCTCTAAGCAGTGGTTCTCAATCTGGATGCACATAAGAATCACTAGAGGCTGGGCATGGTGGCTCACACCTGTAATCTTAGCACTTTGGGAGGCAGAGGTGAGTGGATCACTGGAGGCCAGCCTGGCCAACATGGCGAGACCCCATCTCTACTAAAATACAAAAAAAAAAACCAAAAAACAAAAAACACAACAACTAGCTGAGTGTGGTGGCACGTGCCTGTGGTCCCAGCTACTTTGGAGGCTGAGGCAAGAGAATCGCTTGAACCCAGGAGGTGGAGGTTGCAGTGAGCCGAGATCGCACAACTGCACTCCAGCCTGGGCAACAGAGCAAGACTCCATCTCAAAAACAAACAAACAACAAAACCTACCAATGCCTGGGCCGTACTTCAGACCAACTGAATTAGATTCTCCAGAGTGGGGCCCAGGAAATAAGTGTGTATGTGTGTACACACACACATACACTCTCGCTCTCTCTCTCCCCCCAGGTGATTTAAATGTGCAAATTGGGTTGAGAACCACTTCTCTAAAGGTGTGATGCTCAAACCTGTGCCTTTTCAGGTGTGATGCTAGCACCCAATGAACTTACCTGAGCAAGGATCCTATACCCACTCCCACAGAGGAACAGTTTATAGATGCCTTTCTTTTGTGACATTACAGGCATCTGATACATTAGGAGAGAACTAGGTTTCCTTTCTCAGTGTTCTTTCAAAGGAGGAGGAGGAGGGACAATTGAAACCCAGCAAGGTAATTGAAGCAAATAACTCCAGGCACAGATAACAAAAAGTTCTCCCACATATCCATTAAATAAAGGCAATTGTTGCTTCTAGAAGAAACATAATTTGTACTAAATCTTCTCCTCTCTGAAATTACCTATACATTTCTAAATTAACTTGCAGGTGCTGAGACATTTCTTGTTGAAAGAACAGTCTCCTTCCCCGACCCCCTCCTCCAAAATGATTTCCTTTTATTTCTTTTTCTTTTCTTTTTTTTTTTTTTTTGGTACAAGGTGGGAAAGCAGGAGGAGAAGAAGTTCTTTATGTGTTCAAAGGGAACACATGAAATCTTATCAAATCAGGAATCCAATTAAAATACTTTCTCTCTGACTCATTCAACAGTTGGGTAAGAGCTGGAAAGGGAGAGAATTGATGAGTATTAGTTCACTTAGAACAGATTGGTCAGTATCTGGCGTGCCTATGATGGGTCAAGCCTCCAGAAGAGAGTAATTTGTGGAATAAACAACCAGAAACCAACACCCAATGTCTTAATCAAAACAGCAGTCATATCCAGTTACTGTCCCAAGTAAATCAGGAGTGAGGAAAACTGATCTGCTTTAGAAACTAAACTGACTTTCTTCTGGGGTTGGGGAATTGTGCTCCATCCTCAGGGGCTGGGATATCTAGTCAGGGGTGCTGATTCATTCTCTCTGAATCCACAGGTGGGGACCTTAGAGTTCATGACTCTGGGGTAAGGAGAAAGTGAGGAGACTGAATGACATGGTTTGGATCTGCATCCCCACCCAAATGTCATGTTCAGTTGTAATCCTCAGTGTTGAAGTTGGGGCCTGGTGGGGGGTGCTTGGATCATGGGGGCAGATTTCCCCTATGGTGCTGTTGTTGTGATAGTGAGTTCCTCTGAAATCTGGTTGTTTAAAAGTGTGTGACATCTCCCTTTCTTCTCTTCCTCCTGCTCTGGCCGTGTGAAGTACCTGCTCCCCCTTCACCTTTCACCATGATTGTAAGTTTCCTGAGGCCTCCCCAGAAGTCAAGCAGATGCCAGCATCATTCTTCCTGTACAGCTGGGGGAACCATGAGCCAGTTAAAACTCTTTTCTTTCTAAATTACCCCATCTCAGGTATTTCTTTATAGCAGTGCAAGAATGAACTAATACAGTGAATATCTGGGGCAGTGGGGGAAACAGAAGTAAGGCACAAGTAGGAATGAGAGGTATGAAAGATGGGAGAGGGGTACACACTTAGATCCTATCTATAACTCATTTACTCTTGTTGCACACTGACGCATCTCTGAGCTAGGAGAAGCTCACATGGACAGCAGAAGTTTGGCTCTTGCATTTAGAGTGGAATGGTGTCCTGAGCTCTTGCTGGTCATTGATGAGTACAGGGAAGAGGGCATGGCTGTATTGACTGGTCAGCTGGAATCACCATCACATCAGGAAAAATGACTGAAGAGCCATGCTGTAAGGGTGCTGTCATCATAGCTGGAGACACATAGTCTTCTATGCTGTCATCCCCACAGCTCCTGTCAGACTTGCCCTGACAGGCCAGTTTAGTTAGAGTGGAGGGACTCATCGGGGATGCAGAGACTGGGGTCCATGAGGCACTGACACAGGCAGGACAGTGAGAGAGCTGAGGAACAGGAGGACTGGGAGCCATGGTCCCCAAAATACCGTCTAGTGTGCCAACCTTATTCCTTATCTCTGCGAACTTTGACCTTTCTTTTTTCCAGAACTTGACTTCAGGATTCTAAAAAAGAAAAAACAAAAAAAAACAAAAAGACCTGGCATGGTGGCTCCCTCCTGTAATCCCAGCATTTTGGGAGGCCAAGGCAGGAGAATCACTTGAGCCCAGGAGTTTGAGACCAGCCTGGGCAACATAGTGAGACCCCATCTCTATTTAGAAAACAAAACAAATAAAAAACAACAAAAATAGTATCCATGTATAGTCATATATCTAGTATATACCAGGCACACAGAACAACTCTTTTGCTTATTTTCTTTTGCCCATACTAACCCTCCCCTCACCCACTCCCTGCCCTTATCTTTCTCTTCAGCTTCTTGTTTGCTTTGGCCAAGGATGGGAGATAGTAATGGAGGTCAGAGAATGACAGGACAGAAAAATAGGGGTATTTATTTTCCACATCTCCATGTCCGTAGCCCCTAGGCCAAAACCATTTTTCATGGACTTACAGAATGCCGCATTTATTGCCATGATATCTGTATTAGTCCATTCGTGCACTGCTATAAAGAAATACCTGAGACTGGGCAACTTATAAAGAGGCTTAATTGGCTCATGGTTCTGCAGGCTTTATGGGAAGCATGGCTGGGGAGGCCTGAGGAAACTCATGATCCTGGCGGAAGATGAAAGGGAAGCAGGCACATCTTACAGGGCTGGAGCAGGAAGAAGAGAGTGAAGGGCAAGGAGCTACAAACTTTTAAACAACCAGTTCTCGTGAGAACTCACTCACTATTACAAGAACAGCAAGGGGGAAATCCATCCATGATCTAGTCACCTCCCACCAGGCCCCTCCTCCAACACTGGAAATTACAATTCAACATGAGATTTGGGCGGGGACACAGAACCAAACCATATTAACATCCCTCACAGCACTACCTCCTTTGAATGAACTCACATGCCAAAGAAAGGGTGGTAGAGATGGGCCTAGAGAAAGCAAGTAGCTGCCCCGTGCCCCTCAGCTAGAAAAGAGTCAACAGTCAAACCAGAGTTGATTGTGAACTCCCTGCTGTTTCCACCAAAGTGGCTGCACCTCATTATGGCCATGGTGGATACGTCTTCTAATATCATGGCAAAATGTTTGCCCTGCACTGAACCTCAACGAAGGTGATTTAAAATGTTACCAGGAGAAAACAGTGTGTTGTGGTGGAAAGTGCACTGAACTGAATGAGGGTGGTGAGATTTGAGGGCTGTCTGAGACAACAAGTGGGTATGTTACCTCACTTCTCTTGACCTCAGTTAGTCCTCCCCAACAGAAGGAGGGCAGAGAGCCAAAGGGGAGGTTGAGACCACCCTGGTTCAGGAATGCTTCCCACCCACATCCAGTTGCCATTAACCAGAGCAATTCCATGTGCAGTTCCTTCTCCTTTGCGAGGTGAATCCTCATTCCTTCTCCTTTGCAAGGTGAATCCTGATTCTGTTCACCCCCATCTGAATGGTTGTGTGCTTTGGCAAAAGAACTCCCTGAGAAGGGACCTTTATCAGTGCCTCATAGCCTGTTGAGCTCATTTCCTTTGCCAAAGGACTGCTTTTCATGGGAGAGTAAGGCACTTCTGGCTGAAAAGATGTAAGGGAAACTTGCAAGAGGCTCTCTGGGAAGGGATTCCTTGCTCTTAAGAAGTTACCCAAGTGAAAGGATTTCTCTGTTTCCCACAGAAGCCATGAGGAGAGCCATCCTAAGAGGACACCATTCTATGGATAGGAAAGGGGATAGATGCAACGAATCTGGGTCCTTGTTGTCGGCATTGGCCCCTGATTTAAATGACCCTGGAACTGCCCTCTCTCACTTAACTTCTGGTTTTATGAAATAGTAAATGTTCCTACAATCTATGGATAATGCATTCAAACTCCTATGGTTCAAACTCTTTTCTGCTGGGTCTTCAGACTGTGTTCTTATATTCACTTCTAATATCCAAGGACATTGTCTTAAGGGAGATAGTTCTGTCCTGATCATTTTTTTGGATCTTCTTATTTTGTTGTCTTTTCCAAACTACTATGTATTTCCTTTAAACGGTTACCCCAGTCAGGTATGGTCAAGTATCATATAATAAAAACTCTAGACATTTAGGACTCACTATCTTCTGAATTTGCTGCCTTTACTGTTCTCTATTCTCAATTCTCCCAGCTTTAAACGTTTTCTCCATTACCCTGTATTCAACTCTCTCTCTTCCTCGGGTTTGACTTTGAGTCCTACCTTTTCTATTTCAACTTTAACTTCCCATTGGTTAAGATCCAGGGACTGAAGATTCTGCTGCCTTCCTGTGATTTCGGTAATGTCCCTAAGACTTTCCCTCCCATTTCCTACCTCCGTATTATCCTCTTGATTCCCATTTGGGTCATCTCAGGATCTTTGCTTCTAATCCTTTTTTGTTGGAGCTTCTCTTCTGGACTCTACTGCTAGCACATCTGCTTGCTCAGTCTAGAGGTTTTATCCAGTTGCTGGGACTCCGCAGTCTGTCTGCACTGGCTCTAAGTTCCCTCCCTTAAGTGCTGAGTTGTCATCAACTCTGCTTCCCAAGAAGGTTGCTCCTCTTGCACGTGCACTTTATGAAAAAGGCCAGCAGCAGCTGTTACCTAGGAAGAGTTTCTCCCTCTGCAGAGTTCTGCACAGTTGTCTCTGCTCCTTCTCTGACAGACAGAAATTTAAATATTGCTCTGAATATTTTTGATGCAAAGAGACACACTCTCAAACTGTACATAACTCTGTTTTATGCTGCTGACCACCTTCTCATCCCCAGGCTTAGAAACCAGGCCTCCTTCTGTTTGGTATTAGGTATTTTAGGTATTTTGGTATTTATATGAGAACTACATTAGGAGCTGAGAGGTATGCAAAAATGTACAAAAAGTCTCCCTACCCTTGTTTTAGTAGGAGATGCCTGCCTACCTTCCAGCTCTTAAATTCCGTGCTTCCAAATAAGACAGTAAAATATTCCACTTTATGGATTGCTAACAGATTCTTGGACCGAAGCAAAAGTCACCTTTAACATACCTGATTGTATAACAATGCAAAGTACAGTGGTATAACATGTGCAATGCATTGTCTTTTCCTTCTAAAAACTCATTTTATGAAACTCCTTAATTGAATCAGGCTTGAACTTCCTGTGGCATAAAACCAAATAGAATTACACCAATGCTAAAAATGTAAATGTATCCCAGATACCACTGACTGATGTATTCATGGGAACATTTAAGCCTGAAGACTTGCATGCACGCATTTTGATGATAAAGCAGAGCCCAATGATCAAGCATTTGACATAGAAACATTTATGGGAACTTTTTTTAATTCTCTGTTTTCTTAGGATTTTAAAACTAGTTTTGACTTTGAAAGCCTAGAATGTCAGATCTGGGAAGATCTCGAAGAGATCAATGATTCATTCTTCAGATGGTGAAAGGGTGCCTGGAGGAGTAAAGAGACCACCCAAAGGCATTCCAAGTACTAATGGAGCCGAGGCCAGGTCAGTTCAGCACACCCGCGTTCAGTTTCTACTTTGTGCCTATGACTGCCCTGGACATGAGATCCAGACGTAAAGACACAATGACTGCCCTTAAGGTCCCCCCCAAAGTGTTCAGATGTCCAGGTCAGTTCTCCTGCTTTCTTTCTCAATTCTGAATAGATTTCTTGAGAAATAGAAAACTCTATATTTTATTTAATAATCGGTCAGGCACGGTGGCTCACGCCTGTAATCCCCCCAAGGCGGGCAGATCACAAGGTCAAGAATCAAGACCATCCTGGCCAACATGGTGAAACCTCGTCTCTGCTAAAAATACAAAAATTAGCTGGGTGTGGTGGTGCACACCTGTAGTCCCAGCTACTCAGGAGGCTGAGGCAGGAGAATCACTTGAACCCAGGAGGTGAAGGTTGCAGTGAGCTGAGATCCAAATAATAATAATAGAGCATGCTTAGGGGAGTAAGAAAAAATAAAGGAATATCTTCCTATCTCCTAGTCTTGAGCCCCATTCTCCAAGCAGAATCCTACACTGAATGGCAGAGGGTCAATTAGCTCTGCCCATGGCAACTTCTTTCAGTGCCCATAATTCCACTGCAGAAGCTTAATTCTTATTATTCATTCATAACACATCCATGGATAGCCACAGCCTGGTGACATTTCGGCTCATCAACCTCTCCCTGTTCCGTGGCAGGTTAGGGGATATCCTTTGGAGAATGCATGTATGACATTCTCATTTTCCTTTTTTGGGGGTGAGAAAAAGGAGAGAAAGCAGCAACCCAAGTAGGAAAATTGCACAGGGTGATGTTACTCCACTAGTGTGAAGATTTTGGCTCTGATGTTGGGACCTGCTATCTCTCTTTTTAGTGCTGTTGCCAGGCAGACTTGTTACTGACACAAATTTTCCTCCCTGATAAGTTGAACTCTCCCTGCTCCCAACTTCATTATGCCTGCTGCCGGAGCTCTGCTATAGAGGAAGCCATGCCAGACACTGTGATTCACGTGCCTAAAATATCAACTGGCCTGAGTATGCGAGTGAAGCGATAAATCTGGAAAACATAATTCAGATCATCAGATGATGTATCTGTTCCTGCACACAGGCTGCAGCAGCCGTGGCAAAATGCCCTCCAACTCTGGGGGCTACACCCAGGTAGAGGTTAAAGGATTTGACTTACAGACCAAGGAAAGGTGGGTGAGGAGGGCCAGGGCTGATATGCAGAAGAGGCCTTAAAACCACTGACATTCAGCACAGACACCAGACATGAGACTGGATTCAGCCTCTGAGACTGCAGGGAGAGGCTGGACAAGGAAGTATAAAGAGAGGTCCCAAAATCTTCTAATGTAAAGAACTTGGGCCAGTGTGTAGTCCCTGAGTCTGGACATGAGAGAGAAGACAGGCTTCAGCTTCACTAGGAACTCTGTCAAGATGGTAAACAGAATTTACAGACTCTGGTAGGTGGACAGCTTCCTTAAAAGAACACTCTAGAAAAAGCCAACCAACACAGCCCTTCCTTTAGTGAACAGAGAAAAGTGCTCCCATTGAGCCACTTAATCATTCCAAAGCACAGAAGAGAAGGGCCTTATCTCTATAGCTGAGGCTGGGCCATCAGATCACAGGCTTTCTTGACCTGGGCCTGGGGACAGCTGGCTTGTTCACAAATGACGGTGCTCCTCCGGGTCTGACATGCCAGGATTACTAGTTCCAAAGTAGTTTTAGAACTGTAGGAAAGTAAGGATGGTTCATAGCTCACATTTCTAACCCTCACGCCCTGCTTTGCCAGGGTTAGGTCCTGCTGCATCAATATGATTCTACTCAAAAATCACAGCAGACCCTTTGGGGCTTTGTGCCTGGGGATGCGGGAGAATAACTGGGAGTAGACAGGAAACAGACCTGGGATGAGGTGGAGCTGGGAGCAGCGTTGGATATCCATTTAAGGAAATTAAGCAGTGATCCAGGTTCCACCCCAAAATGTCCAAGAGTTACACCCTAGTGAGCAAAGAAAGACCCATGAGTGGATCGAAAGTCTCCACCTGACATCATGATATCAGATGAATATGACTAGCGCACCTGTCTCCAGGCATCAGCCAGTGAGAAAATCTCAATGCACAACAAGGTGAAATACTGAGAAATTCATTGTAGCTTATCTCTTTTGCTACTGTGACCTATCAGCAAAAACAATGGAAAGATAATTTTCCCCTTTCCCTTCCAGGAAAGGCAGCCAGGGCTTTGTGTTCCCAGACCTGGGTGCCTTGACCCCAGGCAGGGAATTTCCAGCTATTTGTGAATCAGGCCCACCTGAGGGAATTAAGGAGGCTTCCAAGAAGGGAAAGGGGTAAGGTATAGAAGTTTTTGTTTATTGTGAGTAAGAGCATGCCAGGGCCTGACCCTGAGGAGGTGGTTGGATCCTGGGAACTTGGAAAACAAGAAAGTGTAGGTTTGTAGGATTCTTCAGATAGCCTGTCCTCTAGACTTTGTGACCCAGCCAGATAAGAGATGGGTGTGGATGTTCACTGATCTTAGACATTGTGGCTTTGGGAGCAGGATTAAGTGTTCTCTTAGGGTGCCTGGGGATGTGGAGAGGAGCCTCAAAGGCCATCTTTGTGGTTGCCTGGAGCAGAAATACCCAACAGAGGCAGGGACCTTCCTTTAGTGAACAGAGAAAAGTGCTTCCATTGAGCCACTTAATCATTCCAACACGTGTCATGTCAACACATGACAGAGGCTTCAAAGAGAAGAAACAGCCACATGACAAGAATGACCCAACTGATGGACAATAAGTTGCTGAATGAGTTAACTTTGATGATCCGCCAGGTCCAAGACTTATAATTCTACATGGCCTCTGTCTCCTCTTCGCAAGCTGATCATGATGCAGAATGACTGACACAGCACCCATGAACCTCCAGATCATAAGCACGTTCTGTTCTCCTTCCTACCTGGGCTGGGGTGATGGTTGCACAGCTGTGCACCATCTGAATGCCACCATCTAGTGGTAAGTCCATGAGTGTGGATACTGGGGGAAGACATGAGTTGCAGATTGGCCAGGTCCTAGGTGCTGACAAGAAACATTACAAAAGCTTTACATTTAACTTTAAAAACTTCTATTCTTTTCATTGTCAGAATGTGAAGCCCGCAGCTGCACATCATCAGGCACCAACATGCAGGGGGCCATTTCCTTGTTTGCACAGGAAGTTCCTGCGTACTCTGTATTGCTCTAGAGTCACACCACTGAGCCAGCCAAGGTCTCGACTCTGGCCCTGACACGTGGCTGGCTTTGACTTTGCTTTCTGAGTTCAGCTCATTTCCTGGGTCATCTCCCCAGTAAAGACAGCACTGCCTCATCAAGGCAGGTGCTCAGCAAGCCATGCTTAAAGTCCCTCGATGCCCTATGACTGGTCAGTGGTCTCAGGGGATGAGATATGTGGGTGTCAGTTGTCTTCCTCATGTCCCAGTGCTGTCCCCTTCACCTCTCTTTATCCCACTTTCTAATGTTCACCCTCTCTTCTCCATTCGTAAACTCCCAAGACTTCTTTAAGGTCTACCTTAAACACCCTTCTCTGGGATCCTTCCCAAAACCCCAGGAAGAACTCACTGCTTCTACCTCTACCCTTGGTCCATGATTTTATTTCATTGTAGATTATAGTTAATTGCTTACCTATCTTCCTTTTTCTTTTTTTCTTTCCTTTTTTTTTTTTTTTTTTTTTTTTTTTGAGATGAAGTTTTGCTCTTGTCGCCCAGGCTGGAGTGCAATTGCAATCTTGGCTTGCTGCAACCTCCACCTCCCAGGCCCACGCGATTCTCCTGCCTTAGCCTCCCAACTAGCTGGGATTACAGGCACCCACCACCACACCTGGCTAATTTTTGTATTTTTAGTACAGATGGGGTTTCAACACGTTGGCCAGGCCGGTCTCGAACTCCTGACCTCAGGTGATCCACCCACCTTGGCCTCTTAAAATGTTGGGATTAAGGCATGAGCCACCATGCCCGGCCTCTTTCTCACTTAAAAAATTCTTGGTGAAAAAAAAGCCATCTTTTACTAATTCCCTAAGCCTTGTGTAAATATAAGTGTAATAAGTATTTTTCCTTATGTCTTTTACAAATTAATTTAAAAAGAAATCCTGTGTAGGTGGAAAGCCCAAACTAAGGAAATATCTGGTTTCCAAGAGATCACAAGCTATCCACGTCAAAAATTCTGGTAAAATTGCCTGTGGAAAGAGAAATTTTGTGTTTTAGAAAAATTATAGTAAAATATATATTAACATAAAATTTACAATTTTAACTATTTTTGTGTGTACAATTCTGTGGCATTAAGTACATTCACATTGTTGTGCAACCATCACCACTGTCCATCTCCAGAATGTTTTTATCTTTTCCAACTGAAACTCAGTATCTGTTAAACAATAACTCTTCATTTCCTCCCTCCCGCCCAGTCCCTGGCAGCCACCATTCTACTTTCTGTCTCTATAAATTTGACTACTCTAGGTACCTCACATAAGTGGAACCGTATTTGTCCTTTTGTGACGGGCTTGTTTCACTTAGCATAATGTCTACAAGGTTCATCCATGCTGTAGCATGTGTCAGGGTTTCCTTCCTGTTTAAGGCTGCATCATATTCCTTGTATATGTATACCACATCTGACTTAGCCATTCATCTGTCAGCAGACGTTGGATTGCTTCCACCTTTCAGCTATTGCTGCTATGAACATGAGCATAAAAATGTCTGTTCAAATTCCTGCTTTCAATTATTTTGAGTACATAGCCGGAGGTAGAATTTCTGGTAATTCTGTCTTTAATTTTTTGAGGACTCATCATACCATTTTCCATGGTGGCTGTACCATTTTAGAGTCCCACCAACAATGCACAAACATTCTAATTTCCCCATACCCTCACCAACACTTGTTCTTTTTTTTGAAATGGAGTCTTGCTCTGTTGCTTAGGCTGGAGTGCAGTGGTGAGATGTTGGCTCACTGCAACCTCCGCCTCCCGGTTGAAGCGATTCTCCTGCCTCAGCCTCCCAAATAGCTGGGATTACAGGTGCCCGCCACCATGACTGGCTAATTTTTTTGTATTTTTAGTAGAGATGGAGTTTCACCACATTTGCCAGGCTGGTTTCAAACTCCTGACCTTGTGATCCACCCACTGTGGCCTCCCAAAGTGCTGGGATTACAGGCATGAGCCACCACGCCCAGCCTCTTTTTTTTTTTTTTAATATCCACCCTAACGGGTGTGAAGTGGTATCTCACTGTGGTATTGATTTGCATTTCCCTAATGATTAGTGATGTTGAACAAAAGATAAATTTCTTTACTAAATATTTTTTAGATAATTAAAGAAATATATCATATACTGTAGAACATTTGGAAAATACAGAAACAAATATTAAAGGAAAGTATAGGAACATACAAGAGAAAAAAAACTTTAATTACCTAGAGGTAAATACTGTTAACATTTTAGGATATCCTTTCAGTCTTTTTTCCCATGTAAATGAATTTTTCTGGCAAGAATTAATTTTCTTAGCAAGAAGCCCCCACCCAACTCTGCCCCCGGAAGAAAACTTTTTGTTCAGTGAGTTATATGCTAAGTTCCCTGAGTGGTATGCTGGAGGAAAAAGATATGTTGTTAGCTTTTGATTTAATACTGGGGTTTTGTTGTTGTTGTTGTTTCTGGTTTTTTTTTTTTTTTTTTTTTTTTTTTGCTGAGCAGGCATGAAGCAAAGAGTAAGCGTCGAATTGCTCAGGTGATGAGACTTTTAGGGCTGCTGATATTGGAAGGAAGCATTCAACCAGAGAAAAGTAAACAGGTGAAGTGAGGCTGCTGACAGAGGAAAAGAGCTTTGGAGGAAAGAACAGATATCCGTGGAAGACCTTGATTACATTTCTGTCATCACACCAGAACTTTAGGAAAATCTTTATTGTTTACCAGTGCATGGCAAAGTATGTTTGCTTGCTAGGAACATTAGGAAGGTGCCAGAAGATGAACAAGGATGAAGAATAAAACAAAGTCTTGTCTCAGGGCTGAAGCAGAAAGAGACAGAGTTCATGTGCTTATAGATATGGGCCTTTAGAAAGCTTGGGAGTGGGGGCCGGGCATGGTGGCTTATGCCTGTAATCCCAGCACTTTGGGAAGCCAAGGCAGGCGGATCACTTGAGATCAAGAGTTTGAGACCAGCCTGGCCAACATGGTGAAACCCCATCTCTGCTCAAAATGCAAAAATTAGCCGGGCATCGTGGCACACACCTGTAATCCCAGCTACTCAGGATGCTGAGACAGGAGAGTCACTTGAACCCCGGACACAGAGCTTGCAGTGAACCGAGATACCGCACCACTGCACTCCAGCCTGGGTGACAGAGCAAGACTCTGTCTCACAGAAAAAAAAAAAAAAAAAAAAAAGGCTTGGGAGGGGCCAGACAGGGTGGCTCACACCTGTAATCCCAGCACTTTGGGAGACAAGGTGGGTGGACCACCTGAGGTCACGAGTTCGAGGCCAGCTGGCCAACATGGTGAAACCCCATCTCTACTAAAAATACAAAAATTAGCTGGGTGTGGTGGTTCACGCCTGTAATGTCAACTAGTTGGGAGGCTGAGGTAGGAGAATCTCTTGAACCTGGGAAGTGGAGGCTGCAGTGAGCCGAGATCGTGCCACTGCACTTCAGCCTGGGTGACAGAGCAAGACTCTGTATCAAAAAGAAAAAAAAAAATGCTGGGAGGGTACCGAAGACACTGCTCTGTTAGCATTTCCCCCTGTGATTTAACAAGCTTGTAAAGCATCCTGTCTGCAGCTAATTATCCAAAGTCCACTTTTTCTTCCTGGGATCTTTTGCAGTTAGATGCAGCTGTGTGACTGAGTTTTAGCCAAGGTAGAGTGGATATGGTTTGTACCATTTCTGGGCCAAGGTTTTTAAGAAGCAGGGGTG
Organism: Macaca thibetana thibetana; assembly: GCF_024542745.1. Taxonomy (NCBI): domain Eukaryota; kingdom Metazoa; phylum Chordata; class Mammalia; order Primates; family Cercopithecidae; genus Macaca; species Macaca thibetana. Next base: position 36,439,007 of record NC_065584.1, read on the forward strand.
TGCCCCTTCCTGCTTCTTCCCTTTCTGCCAGCTTAATGAGGGTGGTAACAAGGCCTTAGGGGATGTGGGAGCCAAAAGGCGGAAGAAGCCTGGGTTTCTGAAAAACCAATGGAATCATATGGAACAGAGCCATCTGCTGATCAGGATCACTTGCTTCAGATTATGATGTGAATGAAAGTTAAGTTTCTATTATTACAACAGCCTAGTCCATCCTAATATACCATCAATAGATAGAATTTAAATTACCTAATACTCTATTGTTAGACATTCAGACTGGATAAACTGTATTTTGAGGTGTAGTATCGTGTGTTTAGCTCAACTTCCCAGTAGTGGGTGCATCAGATAAAATGCCTTTGGCTGTAAGTAACAGAACACCCAATTGAAACTCATCAACAATAAGGGATTTAGTAGCTAAATGGGAGTCCATTGGTACCATGGACTACACTGATGCTACAATGATGTGAGGACTCAATTTCTTTCCACCTCTCTTCTCTTTTATACAAATGTTGTTTGCGTCCTAGGGCTAATTTCCTGGTGATTGTAGAAGAGCTGGCTGCAATCAGGCTTACACGCTTCATTGTTCCCATGCAACAGGGAAGTATGTTTCCCACAATCAACCAACAGCAGCTTAAAGCTTTGTGCTGATTGGCTCATCCCTGAACCAAATCCTGTGGACATGTGGGTTCGATTAGCCAATTGTGGCCTTGACCAATCAGGGCTGCCTGCTGGAGCTGAAGTTGGCCTGGTCCCACACAAACTACATGACTGCCAGAAATGATGCCTATTTTTATAAAGGGACAGAGAGACTGGGTTGCCCAGATATACAGAGGAAGAAGTCACTTGACTTCAGTTTTTTTCTGAAATAGAAAAAGTTCTTTTGAAGATGCTAAAAAAAAAAGCGAAGGAATTTCACCCTTACATGGATTAAAATATGTCTCTGGAAAAATTACTTTCTGCAAAAAAGACAAGAGGATTGAAACTGTGAATGAGGTAAACGATTTAAAGCCAAGGACACAGGTTCCATAACCTGGGAGAAACTAAATGACTTGGAAACAAAGTCCAGCTCTTTCAGAAATTTTATATATATATATGTAATATATATTGCATTCTACATACATTATTTTATATATAATAATATATTATAATGTATAATTATATATATTTATATATTTTATATTAATAATATATTTTATATATGTATTATATATCATATATTATATATTTTATATTTATATATTTATGTAATATGTATATATTTTTTAAGATGGAGTCTTGCTCTGTCACCCAGGCTGGAGTGCAGTGGCATGATCTCAGCTCACTGCAGCCTCTGCCTCCCAGGCTCAAACAATTCTCCTGCCTCAGTCTCCCTAGTAGCTGGGATTACAGGTGCCCACCACCATGCTTGGCTATATTTTTTTTGTATTTTTAGTAGAGAGAGGGTTTCACCATGTTGGCCAGGCTGGTTTTGAACTCCTGGCCTCAAGTGATCCACCCACCTCAGCCTCCCAGAGTGCCAGGATTACAGGTGTGAGCCGCTGTGCCCGGTCAGAAATAATATTTTATAAGAAGCACTTTCATAGTGAGATGGCACGATGGCACAAAGTGGAATAAAAAAAGACAGTGGTATATCCTGATGTCATGTGCAGAATATTTAAGTTCACATGTGTGTCTCAGACTGTTACCTCCGTGTTATTGAAATACCTTGCACACTTATGTGCATTAAGCCATGAGTCAAGGACACTACCTCTATGCAAAGTTCAAGCTAGATATGCCGATCTTAGCTGTTTCCTGGACATTATACCATGTACTAGTAGTAAAAGAGAGGTAGTTAAGTGAATGCTTTTCTTCCCATATTACATAACTCTTTACCTTTAAGACAGGAATTAGATTTTATTTGTTGGTTCAGAGAATTGGGCCAATTACTTTAATGCAACATAAATAATTTCTCTCAGCGCAGACACTGTTTGATACACTGCAAACCCCTGCCTGTCAAATCTGCACAAAGAAAAGAAATACGAAGAGATCTGCTATAATTAAGATTAAGCTCAACGGCAAAGCAGGCATTGAATTTAAAATTAATTGGTAATGTCAACCACAAAATGGTCTAATTCACCTTTTCTACTGTTCTATGGAGACAACAAAAGCAAGGGAGCCTGCTCTGCTTGTTTTTCTGTCCTACCCCCTCCCTGGTACAATCCAAATTGTCTTTCTAACACAATCCTCAACATCCAATTCAACTTCTCCTTCCTCCACCGAAACCTCCTGGGCTACTACAGCCCTTATCTCCAGACTTCCTGGCACTCACTGAAAGGGCAGTAAAGAATAGGCATAAAAGCTCAAACAGTGCAGTCAGTCAGACCTGCAGTCAACCCAAATCTCAATCTGCCAGCTATGTGACTGAGAGCAAGTTATTCATCCACTTTAAGCCTCAGTTTCCTCCTCTGAGATAATGCATGCAGAACACCCAGCACAGTGCCTGGCTAGAAGCAGTGAAAGTCAGCTCTTACTCATATTTCTTTTCTTTTCTTTTCCTTTTTTTTTTTTTTTTGAGATGGAGTCTTGCTCTTTTGCCCAGGCTGGAGTGCAGTGGCACGATATCAGCTCACTGCAAACTCCACCTCCTGGGTTCAATCTATTCTCCTGCTCAGCCTCCTGAGTAGCTGGGATTACAGGCATGTGCCATCACATCTGGCTAATTTTTATATTTTTAGTAGAGATGGGGTTTCGCCATGTTGGCCAGGCTGGTCTCGAACTCCTGACCTCAGGTGATCCGCCCACCTTGGCCTCTCAAAGTGCTGGGATTACAGGTGTGAGTCACCACACCTCCCCATGCCATTTAGAGTCTCACAACACTGGACAGGTAGTCCAATTGGACAGTGCACAACCCATCCCTCTTGTGCCGAACTAAGGAGAACTAAAAATGCATTTCGAAGTAGAGATGGTTGTGGACCAGGTTAGGCCAGGAAGGCCCATGGCTGCAGGATGAGGGTTGCACCAGGTGAGTCTCTGTTCTAAGATGACAGGCTTGCAATGAGTACCCATAAATACAGAATGAAACAACCACAAAACTCCAACCAACTTAGGGGACTAAAAGAAACTCCAGGGCTGCTGCTGTAAGAGAAAGAACTTGAACTTGAATGTCAGCACCAGCGTCCAAAAGTGCACTGCTAGTCAGAACTTTTCGTTTAATGCCTGGTCAAGCAGACATTTGGATTTTGCTGGAATTTATAAATGGGCCAGACTCACATGTGAAATTTTTATGTCTTAGATTCTGTCTTAGTCCATCTACTACAACGAAATACCATAGATTGGATGGCTTATAAACAACACAAATTTATTTCTCACAGTTCAGGGGCTAGGAAGTCCAAGATCAAGGTGCAGGCACATTTGATATCTGGGGAGTGTCCACCTTCTGTTCACAGATGACTGTCCTCTCGCTGTATCCTTGCATGGCAGAAAGGGTGAGAAGGCTCTGAGGTCTCTTTTATGAAGGCACTAATCCCATTTACGAGGGCTTTGCCTCAGGACTTCTTCACCTGCCAGAGCCCCACCTCCTGATGCCCTCACCTTGGGGGTTAGGATTTCAACATATAATTTGGGATGACGCAAATATACAGACTAGCAAATTCCAATTGGGTTGGATGGGAGAGGCAACATTTTGTTACAGGAACTTTGGGGTGTCGCTTTTCTGGCCAGAAAACTCTGTGGCAAGTGGTGCCTCTGTGTGAGTTTTGCTCGAGTCTGCTGGGCTCATTCCGCCCATTCAGCCTGGCAGGCTGTGCTCGGTTCATGCTACCAGCCTGGATCCTACGCCTCGAAGGGAGATTGCGAGTCAGGTGTGGAGCAGTGAGGGGTGTGTGAGCAAGTGTGGGGTCCAGCCACTGTGCACAGTCAGATACACTGACTGCTGCCATGGGGCGGGCAGCTCCAGGTGCTGGCACAGGCGTCGGCTCTCTGCAAGGCTGCGGCTGGGCCAGCTGCACCACAAGCAGCTTCCACGGCTGGCACCAGGGAACACGGTGGTGCCCAGAAGCTTGGAGACTCCAGGAACCACAGAGCCCCAAAGGGGGAGTCACAGCCCTGACTTGGAGAGCTCCCAGGTCTAGGCTCCCCAAAGAGCGGCAGCTCCTCCCTCCTCACTTCTCTCCTCCTTGTCACTCACAACATGGAGAGCAAGGGGCGTGTTTCAGCCCTGTCTATATTACAGCTCTTTTAGCCCCGCCATTTGGCAGGTCCAGATTCTCATCCTGTGTCCAGGAAGAATGCGGTACATGAGAAAAGTGGAGGGTGAGCAAGACAAAGAGGAGCTTTACTGAACAATAGAACAGCTCACAGTAGACCTGGAGTGGGCAGCTCCTTTCCATAGCCAGGGTGTCCCGATGAGTGTTCAGCTCTCAGCAGAGAGGATAAGAGGATAGGTTCTCTCTTCTGGGCAGGTCGTCCCAACGAGTGCTCAGCGTTCCGTAGAGAAGGTAGCTCCTCTCTGCAGCTGGTTGACCCATTGTCTCTTCAGCTCTCAGCAGAAAGGGTAGCTCCTCTCTGCGGGCAGGTCTCCTGATAAGTGTCCAGCTGTCAGCAGAGAGGGTAGTTCCTCTTTGCAGCTGGTCGGCCTGTCATCTCCCCATTATCTTTCTGTCTTCTGCTGGAGTCTGGCTGAATCTGAGCCTGGCATGGGCCTTACAGGGGAGGAAGTGTGTGCTGATTGGTCCATGGGCGGCCATGGGCGGGCCCAGGGAAAAGCACCATAAGCTCCCCCGGCAGTCTGTGGGAACTGGTGGCAGAGCCCCCAGGCTTCAGGCCCTCCCCAGTTTGAAGGTGGGGCTTCACTCACTGGGGATGAGCCCCCTTCTGCCCAGGAGTCTGTCTGCCTTCTACCACTATTCATGGCGCCCAAGCTGTTCTGACAGGGGGCGCCTGCAGGCCAGTGCCGACTGTCCTCAGCCCCCCTCAGCCTCCCTCCAGTGCTTGGTGGTACCCAAAGTCCGGAGGGGGCCCAGGTGCCAAGGGGCTGGCGTGTCAGGCATGTCAGCACTGCCCCCAGTGTGTACACACTCATCTGGGCTGTGACAGCCCGGGGCTTGGCCTCGACTTTGCTCTGAGATCAGAGCGGGCACCAACAGTGGGAAGAAGGCAGGCAGCGCAAGCAGGCATTTCTGAGGAGGGGTGAGATGGTGGGGAGCAGGGGGGCTTCCTGGGCCCCCAAGAGTGCACAGATGCCTGAGTCTGCAGCGACGGCAGGGTGCCTGCAGGGTGCACCCGGGGAGCTTCCACTCCATCAACTCGGAAGGGGTGGGGCTCCTGCTTGTCCCCCGGCTCCCACTGGGTCTGTGGAGTGTGCAGTCCCAGCCACGCCTCCTTGCAGCCAGGGGCATCCAGGTCCTCACTGGGCCCCCTCTGCCTGCTCCTCCATGCCCAACCGCACCACTCCCCCACCAGTGGGCAGCTCAGCCAGCTCCATCATAGTGGCCCCTAGGGCGGTGGGCTCCCAGGGGCAGGCTCTGAGGACTGTCCACTTCCTCCTTGTGCCCTCCTTGCAGTGGCCGCGAGCGAGAGCAGCGACACGGGGCCAGGGTCCGGAGCGGTAGAGGCTCTGGGCCTGGAAGTGGGTCTCACCTAGCCATGCCAGGGTGGGCACTATGCAGTTGGCTGCCTCAGGGACGTGGGGCACAGGGGTCCCACTGCTGCCACTGCCGTTCCTATCGCCACTGCCTGCGTCCCTGCTGCCACGGCCGACGGGATGGCAGCAGATGCTCCAGATGACCCGCTACTGCCATCAATTTAACATTTTTAAGAGAACAACGTATTTTCAATCACCTAAAAAAATGAATCAATAGTCTGGGCATGGTGGGTAATGCCTGTAATCCTAGCACTTTAGGAGGCCAAGGTGGGAGGATCCTTGAGCTCAGAAGTTTGAGACCAGCCTGGGTAACATAGTGATATCCCGTCTTTACAAAAAAAATCAAAAAATTAGCTGGATGTAGTGGTACACCTGTAGTTCCAGCTACTCAGAGGCTGAGGCAGGAGAATGGTTTGAGCCCAGGAGGTCGAAGCTGCAGTGAACCATCATTGAACCACTGCCCTCCAGCCTGGGTGACAGAGCGAGACCCTGTCTCAAAATAAATAAGTAAATAAATAGGCCATTTACAAAGGATTTTTATAAATTTGTTAGTTGAAACAAGTCTGTTATGTCCTGAATTGGGCAACACAAGCTAACCAGCACTTGTACTTGGAGTGACAGAAGTTTCTTTCTTTCTCAAATATAAATATTCATTCGTTGCTTTTTCATGGCCGGTGGTAAGAGCCTGGACCACAGAATAATGTAAATTAGCATCAGAGCTCTGGCTCTGTTCCCTGCAAGGCACAGGGTCTAGAGTAAGTTACATGTGCTCTCCAAGTATCCATTTCCTTATCTATGAAATGGGATAATAATTCTTCCTATCTAATATGAGATTTGGCCCCACCCAAATCTCATCTTGAGTTGTAGCTCCCATAATTCCCACATCGTGGGAGGGACCCGGTGGGAGGTAATTGAATCATGGGTTCGGGTGTTTCCCGTTCTTGTGACAGTGAATAAGTCTCATGAGATCTCTTGGTTTTATAAAGGGGAGGTCTCCTACACAAGATCTTTTGCCTACTGCCATGCTCTTCCTTTGTCTTCCACCATGACTTTGAGGCCTCCCCAGCCATGTGGAACTGTGAGCTAGTTAAATCTCTCTCCTTTATAAATTACCCAGTAATATGTCTTTATTAGCAGCATGAGAACAGACTAATACACCACCTCACATGCTTGCTATGAGGATTAAATGAGCTAAACCATGCAAATAACTCAGCCTAATATCTGGCACATAATAAATACTCAATAAATGCAAGCAGTTATGATAATAACTATTCCACAATTTAGGTTTCTTGCTACCTTTCTTTAGCATTGTCTTTAAATGCTCTGACTAAAGTGTTCAATCACAAACTTTACATGGAACTTGGAGATAGTACTTTGCTGTTTTGAGGAATTGACATTTTTTTAACCAATGAATTTTCTGAATAGTGTTCTGTGGGTATTAAGAATGATAGGATGAGGCCAGGCGTGGTGGCTTACGCTTGTAATCCTAGCACTTTGGAAGGCTGAGGCAGGAGGATGGTTTGAGCCCAGGAGTTCAAAATCAGCCTGGGCAACACAGTGAGACCCTGTGTCAAAAAAAAAAAAAAAAAAAAAAAAATGATAAGGATGAAAGTTGTCACCAAAGGTTTGTGTAGGAGATGACGAAACTAGACCCAAGGTGAGAGGGGTTGATATAACTTACAATTACTTACCTGAGAAATCAACTCTTCTTCCAAATTGAGTTGTTTTCCTTCCCTCAGCAAAACATGCTTCAGTTTATTCTCTGGCTTTAGAAAACTTCTATAAATCAAATACCTACCAAATCATCTATGCCCTTGAACTGAATCTAGGAAACTCTGAGAGACGATATTTATGCACTATATTACGGCAAGAATGGGCTAAAAAACGTAATTCTCCTTGGACAGCTTTGAAGAATAGGGTATCCTTTGTTTGTGTATTCTGAGGTGATGTCATTGTCTCGCTGGTCACTGGGAGGGTGCCAGGAGTTGCCATAGGGATGGCCTGGAGCAGTGATGGATTGTACCTCTCACCTGGACCCTTCATGAACAATAGCCCTTTGTCAGGCTGTGGACCCAGGCCTTTCTGCTTGTGAAAGGAGGTACAGTGATTCTCACATCAGCCTTCCTACAAGAGGGCTGTAACCACAAAAGCCAAAAGCTGTAGCTGGGGCCAGCCTCTGGCAAGGCACTGGGAATGCAAAGGTGATGACCCAGACAGGCATGGCCGCTGGCTTCCTGAAGCTTACATTCTAATGGGAAAGACAGCATGTAAACAACTGGCAAACAGGAATTAATTACAGTTGAAATGAGCGCCATGAAGCACAGAGCAGTGTTGGGTTTTATAATGGGATCTAATGGGGAGGGAGAGGAAGAATTAGGCATGACATTGAAAACACAATTTGAAAAATATCAAAACAAGCACAGAAACATGACGTAGAACACCAACTGTGTTTCAGTTTTAAAGATAAAGCTGAAGACAGCAGAGAAACATCAGATTTGCCTAGGGTAGGACTGATGTATGTCCCTTGACATACGTCATTAGTGGTTGTCTTGCTATCAGATTAGTTTGTCACTTACAAAAAGTTTTTACCTTTATGAAAACTACAGTGAGCAGAGAATGATGGTGTTGATACATGAATGCTGATAATTAATCTCATGCTCCCTAAGATTGCACTTTTGTGTCCTAGCTTCACCATAAAATTTGATGCTTTATTATACCGAACACATTTTTTTTAAACCTCAAGAATGTAAGTTACACAATGCTACAGTTTGAATGTGTCTCCCAGAATTCATGTTTTGGAAACTGAATTCCCAGTGTGACAGTGTTGGGAGGTAGGGGCTAATGGGAAGTGTTTAGGTCATGAGGAATCCATCCTCATGAACAGATTCATGCTCTTAAGAAAGGGCTGGCGGGAGTGGGTTCGCTCTCTTGCGCTCTTGCCCTTCCACTTCTGCCATACAATGACAAGCAAGAAGGCCCTCACCAGCTGCCAGTGCCTTGATCCTGGACTTCTCAGCCTCCAGAACTGTGAGCTAATAAATTTCTGTTTATTATAAATCACCCAATCTCAGGAATTCTGTTATAGCAGCACAAAATGGGTTAAGACAGTGGCATTTCAAATCAGTTGGAGACAGAATAAAATATCCAATACATAGCAATGGATTGATATGCTTCTTGTTTGGGGACAGAGAAAAGTTAGATTGCCCCACTCCACCTCATACCTTACTTAACAATTAATTCCTTATGACCAAAGAGCTGAACATAAAACAAAACTAACAACTTTAAAATATATTTAGGAGAATTTGAAAAAAATATCCTGAGATGGGGAAAATCCCCTAAAGCAAGATCTAAGTCCAGAAAACTTAAACAAAATAACTGACAGTTTATTTACATAAAATGGCAAATTTTGCATCTAAAAAGATACCAGGAACAAAATTAAAAACAAAATGGGTATGGTGCAATGGCTTACACCTACAATCCCAGCACTTTGGGAGGCTGCAGTGGACGGATCACCTGAGGTCAGGAGTTCGAGACCAGCCTGACCAACATGGAGACACCCCATCTCTACTAAAAATACAAAGATTAGCCGGGCATGGTGGCAGGCATCTGTAATCCCAGCTACCTGGGAGGTTGAGGCAAAAGAATCATTTGAACCTGGGAGGTGGAGGTTGCAGTGAGCTGAGTTCGTGCCACTGCACTACACCCTAGGCAACAGAGTGAGACTCTGTCTCAAAAAACAAACAAACAAACAAAAATCCAAAATGGCTAGACTGAAAGCAAACCCTTTTGAGTATACCTCACAAGCAGGTATTACCTGCTTGTGAAGATTACCTCCCCAGGTAATCTTTTCTCAGTAGAACGCCTTATCTTTAACACTCAGACCTCATAAAATGTACATATCTCTCCAATACAATATTTTTTGAACCAATGTTTATATAGAACTTCCCCAAACTCAAGATAACATTTTTAAACAAAGTAGGATGTGTGGGAGGGAAAGGGGAAGAATTTTCCAGTTACTTTCCAATTATAATTGGAAGGATGTCAGAATCACATGCAGATGTTTTGAAAAGTGCCAAGTGTCAACAAAGGGATGTGAGTAGGATGTTGATGGCTACACACAAGCAAAGGTCTGTTAAAAGTCACATGAACTGTTTGGTGATCGGGAAACAATGTTTTGTGAGATGGGGTGGCTCACGCCTCTAATCCCAACACTTAGGGAGGTCAAGGCAGGAGGACTGCTTGAGGCCAGAAGTTTGAGACCAGCCTGGTCAATACAGCAAGATTCTGTCTTTCTACCAAAAATTAGAAACTTAGCCGGGTGTGGTGGCACTTACCTGTAGTCTGAGCTACTCAGCAGGCTGAGGTGGGAGGATTGCTTGAGCTCAGGATTTACAGGCTGCAGTGAACTATGATCATGCCACTGTACTCCAGCCTGGGCATCAGAGTGAGCTCCTTTCTCTAAAAAGATTTAAAGGAAGCAATGTTGTATGCATCTTATGTACTAAATAATTTGTTAAATACATTGACATATTCCGGTGTTTTAGGAAATTGATTGGCAGTGTTATATTGATAGAAAATGGAATCCTCGTTAGTATTTTCATTCAATTTCTGGTGTTTAGAGATGGGTTTCTGATGTAATGGAGACACATTTGTATTCACAAATGGTAATATAGATAGATCAGTATTGAGAAAATACATAAAATGGTTTGTTCAAATCTAAAAGAAAAAGATGAAACAGAAAAAGATTTAAAATCACTAGGAAATGGGTAAAGAAAGGGAACAGACAATTCACAAGACAAAAAAATATGAAATTGTGAAATTAGCCAATAAATATGAACAGTACTCAACCTCAGTGTAAGCAAAAAATACATTAAGCATATTCACTTGATCTTAGCCAAAAGGCCCAGAAACGATATATTAAGTATATTCAAATAATGAATTACCCTTTTAAAATTCATCACACTTACAGAAGAGAAAAAGTTTGATAATATTGAGTTGTTGAAGATTTGGGAAATCAGGCACTTTTGCGTTTCTAGTGGTTGTGAACATTGATGAAGGCATTTTTCAAGGCAAATTCCTAGTATCTATTAAAAACTGCAATGCAAACATACTTTAATAACTTATTTCCAGAAACCTATCATTCTGAAATACATATATTCACAAAGATATGTGCATCTATATGAATACATACTGCAGCATTATTTGTAATATCAAAACATGTTGAAAAAATCCAAAATGTACACCAAGAATTTAAATACGTTATGGTATGAAACACCATGCTATTGTTAGAGAGAGTCGGGTAGACTTATACATACTGAGATGAAAGGTCTCCAAAGCATATTAAGTGAACAGAGCAAGTTGCAGAAAAATACATACAAAATTAGATATTTATGTGTATGCCTGTAGAGATATATCAGCAAATACATAGGAAAGGAGACTGAAAGGATCCACACTGAACTGTCTAGAACAGTTGCTTCTGGGAGAGAAGTAGTTGTTGGAGGAGGTGCTGGACAATGGTATTCTCTATTACCAAACATTCCAGTTTCTCGCCTTGCAGTGCCCCTCTCTGCAGGAGGATATTTTCCCACACTGTTGACCTCAGGAATGACCATATTACTTGCTTGGGCCAATAATTGATGTTGGTCATTTTTGTGCAAAGTTTTAGAAGTCAGGGCACCATTTGCCTTGTCTTTTTCCTTCTGCCACGAGATTGGTGATATTCCAGATAAAGGTTAGGTTCTTCTATCAGTTTTGGTTCTGGAGTCAAGATGATAAAAAGCAGAGCTGTAGTGGACTCATGAAAAACATGCATGGCTGAGCATGGTGGCTCAGGCCTGTAATCCCAGCACTGTGGGAGGCCAAGGTGGGCGGATCACTTGAAGTCAGGAGTTTGAGACCAGTCTGGCCAACATGGTGAAACCCTGTCTCTACTAAAACTATAAAAATTAGCTGGGTATGGTGGCACGTGCCTGTAACCCCAGCTACTTGTAAGGCTGATGTGGGAGGATCGCTTGAACCCAGGAGGCAGAGGTTGCAGTGAGCTGAGATTGTGCCACTGCACTCCAGCCTGAGCAACAGAACAAGACTCCATTTCAAATAAAAAATAAAAAATTAATCAAGGCTGGGTGCAGTGGCTAATGCCTGTAATCCTAGCACTTTGGGAGGCAGATGTAGGCAGGTCACCTGAGGTCAGGAGTTTGAGACCAGCCTAGCCAACATGGTGAACCCTGTCTCTACTAAAATACAAAAATTAGCTGGGCGTAGTGGTGCGCACCTATAATCCCAGATACTTGGGAGGCTGAGGCAGGAGAATCGCTTGAACCCAGGAGGCAGAGTTTGCAGTGAGCCAAGATCGCTCCACCGCACTCCATCTTGGGCGAAATAGTCAGACTCCGTCTCAAAAAAAAATTAAATAAATAAATAATTTTTAAAAAGAAAAATAAAAATAGAAAAAAAATGTAGTGTGAACAAGAAGAAAACCTCACACCTGTAATCCCAGCACTTTGGGAGGCTGAGGTAGGAGGATTGCTTAAGGCCAGAAGTTTAAGACCAGCCTGGGCAACATAGGACAAATAAATAAATAAATGAGTAAAGCCACTGAGGTTTGGGGACATTTGTTACTGTAGTATAACATGGCCTACTGTGACTGGTACCAATAAAGGAAAACTTCCACAGGTTTTCTTCCGTATTTTTTTTATTGTATGGACATTTTTGGATACACATATACTTATGTATTACTTATAAACTAATTTTTAAAAATTGACATCTCAGGCCAGGCACAGTGGCTCATGCCTGTAATCCCAGCACTTTGGGAGGCCAAGGTGGGTGGATCACGAGCTCAGGAGTTCGAGACCAGCCTTACCAACATGGTGAAACCCCATCTCTATTAAAAATACAAAAACTAGCTGGGCATGGTGGGATACGCCTATAATCTCAGCTACTCAGGAGGCTGAGGCAGAACTGCATGAACCTGGGAGGCAGAGGTTGCAGTGAGCTGAGATTGTGCCACTGCACTCCAGTCTGGACGACAGAGCTAGATTCTGTCTCAAAAAAAAAAAAAAAAAAAAAAAAAAAAGGAAGAAATGACATCTCAGCAAAATTACAAATGACCTTCAGGATTGTTGACGATTAGAAACTGCAAAAGCAAAATCCTGGAATTCCAAGGGCAAATTTGAAGTGCCTGCCTGAAACATGACTGCACGCCAACGCACTATGTAGACCTGTGAGGAGGTAAGAGGTGTGTTGTTAAGCCAGGGACCAAGAAATATAGTGGCTAACTAGACAGGTGAGAATTCTTCTTGTGTATATTAGAGGAAGGACATTCGGGCAGTCAGCATTCCACCTTCTAACCATAGTGCTGAAGCGCATCTCAGTAAATGGTGGGATCATAGTGTTTGCTTTTGTAGGCATTATGAGATGTTGTTCTTCAGTAGTAGTGGTTAAGTTGCAATGATTGCTGAGTCACTGTTGTCTGAATGTGCCCACCTCTTCAAATGCGTCCGCCTCTTCAAATGTGTCCTCAACACAAAGAATTTGAGAACCCCTGGCTTAGGAAGTAGGGCAGGTAATTATGCGTAGACTCTTCTTTCCTGGTGGCTGCTGCCCCTCGCCCAAATCTAAATGCTCAGCACTTACTCCTTGATGGAGCACCTGTTCCATGGGGGCCAGGCCTATGCAAACCTACCCCCAAAAGTCCAAGGAAGCTGAGAGGCCAAAGAAAGAAGCTGACATATCCAGTTCCTCAGAAATATGTACTTAATAGGGACTTACAAACAGAAGCCATGTCTGTGTCTCAGGCAGCGGTGAGGCAAGATGGTGGATCCTGTACCATTATTCTCATGCCGAGGGCTTATATGCTATTGGGAAAGGGTATATGTGATTCAGAATGGATGTGTAGAACAATTGAAGTCCTATAACATTAAGGTTGTTTTGACCTCAGGGCAGGATTTACAGTAAGTACCTACTCTCACACAAGGAACATCAAATAAACTGGAAATCTTAGAGGACTTCCTAGAATAAGGGTTAATCAGAAGTTAAAGTGATGGATTAGCATCCAAGATGGAGTTGCTTTGGCCTCCACAGCACCTCCTCTTTGTCAGGCACTGGAATTGCCATTAGCAATACAGACGCAATTCTTGCTCTCAAATGCATAGCCTAGTAGAGGAGACAGATCAGTAATATATACATAAAGTCGCAGATAACAGTAATAGCAGTAGTAACCCTTTCTGAAAGGGGTAATAGTTTTCAAGCATTTATAGTTTACACACACAAACCAACTCAGCAAGCCCAGTATAATTTCCCTAATTTTATAGATGAGGACATTCCTTAGGTTCTGACAAACCATAGGTGGAGGCTCAGTCTCAAGTTCTCGTCTATACTAACTGACTTCCTGTGCAAAAGGATGAGTAAATAATAGCATCAGAGTGAAACAAAAGGCTGTGAGGCGCAGAAGAGGAAAGCCTTGAATCAAAACTTTAACCTTCAGAGCAGGATGCAACAATCTAGCTTTTTGTTTACTTTGTTCCAGTGGTTAAAGCAGACCCCGGCGAGTGGAGCGGCCTGGAAATCTGACTTTGGTTAGCTATGGTTAGAATTCCTTCTATTTCTGCCTGCATGCCCGCCCCCTTCTAGTACTGGAAGTAAACATCTTACTTGCTAGAGGAATGGGGTTAGGGAGAAGGGAAGTCCTCACAATAGGTCTGCTGTTGTGCAAAGAATTCTACAAGATGCAGATTTAGACCAAGGCAGTGGGGACAGTGGGGGAAGGGGTGGCGTCAAGGTCCAACCCATCAAGTCCCTTCTGTGGCTGAGGCTCAGAATTGATCACATATATTTGTCATCAGCTGAGTGATCTGTTTAACATTTTTCCTGGTTAGGCTCTCCACACAGAGAAATATCCTGGGAGATCAAGTTCAGTCAGGTCTGTTCTCTGTTACTTAATGGAGTTTCACCTGAACAAGGGTTTAGCAGGGCTCCCAGTCCCAAGACTATTTTCATATGGGCTCATTTTCCCACTTAGCAGGGTGAGTGAGAACAGTGAGTGAAGGTTTCACCGAAAGAAACCAAAAATCCAAGCAAGAGGCCTTGGTGGTGGTCTCCTGTTCTGGGCTCTGCTTTGGGGCTGAGGTCTCAGCCTTTGCACCACAGGATCCACAGGACCCCACGGACACTCAACAGAGCCAGTGGCTTGTTAGCCAGGGAAGAGAAATTCTAGACAACCTACTGAGAGGTGGCAACGTGCTAGCAGCCCTCGCTCTTGGCGCCTCCTTGGCCTTGGCATCCACTCTGGCAGCGCTTGAGGAGCCCTTCAGCCTGCCACTGCACTGTGGGAGCCCCTCTCTGGGTTGGCAGAGGCCGGAGCCGCCTCCCTCTGCTTGCAGGGAGGTGTGGAGGAACAGGCGCGGGTGGGAACCGGGGCTGCGTGTGGTGCTCGCGGGCCAGCGTGAGTTCCAGTGGGCGCGGTCTCCGCAGGCCCAGCACTCGGAGCTGCCAGCCGGCGCTGCCGGCCCAGGGCAGTGAGGGGCTTAGCACCTGGACCACCAGCTGCGGAGGTAGCGCCAGGTCCCCCAGCACTGCCGGCGCTGAGCTCAAATTCTCGCCTGACCTCAGCTGCCTCACCGAGGGGCAGGGCACAGGACCTGCAGCCTGCCATGCCCAAGCCCCCCCTCCCCCATAGGCTCCCACACGACCCAAGCCTCCCTGATGGGTGCCGCCCCCTGCTCCCTGGCGCCCGGTCCCATCGACCGCCCAAGGGCTGAGGAGTGCAGGCGTGGCTTAGGACTGGCAGACAGCTCTGCCTGCAGCCTCCGTGCGGGGGAGGCCAGCTGGGCTCCTGAGTCTGGTGGGGACTTGGGGAACTTTTTTGTCTAGCTAAGGGATCATAAATGCACCAATCAGCACTCTGTGTCTAGCTCAAGGTTTGTAAATACACCAACTGGTACTCTGTATCTAACCAATCTAGTGGGGACTTGGAGCACTTTTCTGTCTAGCACTCTGTGTCTAGCTCAAGGATTATAAACGCACCAATCAGCACTCTGTGTGTAGCTCAGGGTTTGTAAATACACCAATCAGTACACTGTGTCTGGCTCAAGGTTCATAAATACACCAATTGGTACTCTGTATCTAGCTAACCCAGTGAGGACTTCCAGAACTTTTCTGTCTAGCACTGTGTCTAGCTCAATGATTGTAAACACACCAATCAGCATTCTGTCAAAACGGACCAATCAGCTCTCTGTAAAATAGACCAATCAGCTCTCTGTGAAATGGACCAATTAGCAGGATGTGGGTGGGGTCAGATAAGGGAATAAAAGCAGGTTGCCCCAGTGAGTGTGTCTGCAGCCTGTGGCAGCTTTGTTGTTTTGCTGTTGTGGTAAATCTTGCTGCTGCTCACACTTGAGTCCACGCTGCCTTTATGGGCTGTAACACTTACTGGGAGGGTCTGCAACTTCGCTCCTGAAGCCAGCGAGACCACGAACCCACCGGGAAGAAGGAACAAACTCCGGATACACCATCTTTAAGAACTGTAACACTCAGCGTGAGGGTCCACGGCTGCAATCTTGAAGTCAGCCAGACCAAGAACCCACCAATTTCGGACACACTATGGAGTGGTGAGCGGCTCAGCTCTGCATTGTGAATGGAAGTCAGAGGAAAAAGAGATTTAGAGTCTTTTAACAAGTGGCCCAGCTGACTAAAATGGTAAAGACAGAGAGAGGTTGAATGCGGTGACTCATGTCTATAATCCCAGCACTTTGGGAGGCCAAGGCAGGAGAATCACTTGAGTGATTCTAGGGGTTCTAGGTGTTCAAGACCAACCTGGGCAACATAGTGAGACCTTGTATCTACAAAAACCAAAATCGTCAGAGGCGGTTGAACCAGAGCAATTCCATCTTGAATAGGGGTTGTGTGAAATAAGGCGGAGACCTCCTGGGCTTCGTTCCCACACAGTTAAACATTGTAAATCACAGGATGGGATAGCGGTAGGAACAAGATACAGGTCACAAAGACCTTGCTGATAAAACAGTTTGCAGTAAAGAAGCCAGCTAAAACCCACCAAAACCAAGACGGTAATGAGAGTGACCTCTGGTGGTTCTTACTGCTACACTCCCACCAGTGCCATGACAGTGTACAAATGCCATGGCAACATCAGGAATTTACTCTATATGGTGTAAAAAGGAGAGGCATGAATAATCCATCCATTGTTTCGCATATAATCAAGAAATAACCATAAAAACAGGCAGCCCCAGCGCTCGGGACTTTTCTGCCTATGGAGTAGCCATTCTTTTACTCATTTAGTAAACTGGCTTTCACTTTCCTCTGTGGATTTGCCTTGAATTCTTTCTTGTACGAGATCCAGGAACCCTCTCTTGGGGTCTGGATTGGGGCCCCTTTCCAATACAAAATCAGCTGGGCATGGTTGTGCATGCCTGTTGTCCCAGCTACTTGGGAGACTGAGGTGGGAGAATTGATTGACCCCAGGAGGCTGAGGCTGCAGTGAGCTGAGATTGCACTATTGCACTCCAGCCTGGGTGACACAGTGAAATCTTGTCTCATAAAAACAAACCAAAAGCAGAAAGAGATGGGAAAAAAACGGGTGAAAGAAGCAGTTACCTTGTGCCTGGGAAACAAACGTGGAATGTTTTGTGGAATGTGAGAAAACTGTACGAACATTTCAATGGAGCAAGAGGTGGTGAAGGTTTCTTTTTCTTTTTCTTTTTTTTTTTTTTTTTTTTTTGAGATGGAGGCTTGCTCTGTCACCCAGGCTGGAGTGTAGTGGCGTCATCTCGGCTCACTGCAACCTCTGCCTCCCGGGTTCAAGTGATTCTCCTGCCTCAGCCTCCCAAGTAGCTGGGACTACAGGGGCCCAACCACCATGCCCGGCTAATTTTTTGTATTTTTACTAGAGACGGGGTTTCACCATGTTGTCCAGGATGGTCTCGATCTCTTGACCTCATGAGCCACCCGCCTCAGCCTCCCAAAGTGCTGGGATTACAGGCGTGAGCCACCGCATCCGGCCTGTCGGTTTCTTTAGAACCGTGATTCAATGACATGTAGCGTCAAGTTTGTGTGAGTGTCATGTTTTCTTTGAATAGTGTTAAAAATGACTCTAAACTTTTGAATCATCAAGGGTCAGAAGAGGCCACTTAACTTTTTCCATTATACTCAGCTGCTCTTCTTAGGGGACACTTTGTGCTCTTGTGAAGTGAGCAATTGAAGTTCCAAAGGCCAGTGTGGTATGCCCTGTTTCTGACCTCTTAACCTGTAGGTGTCTTGAGGAAGAAAGTGGCTTAAAAAAAATCTTTGTTTCCTCTATGCCTGGAAGGGCCAGGAGGGGGTTGAGGGCAGGCAATGCCAGGTGGCACTCACTCTCAGGATTGTGCAAATGAGTTTCTCCTTAAACTTTGTCCGCTCAATGCCTCATTGGCCCCAGCCTAATCCTGGCCCTGGGGTCAAGCACAGTGCAGAGAGGACAATACGAGCTCCTTGGCCAGGCACAGTGGCTCATGTCTGTAATCCCAGCACTTTGGGAGGCCTTGGCAGGTGGATTGCTTGAGGTCAGGAGTTCAAGCTCAACCTGGCTAACATGGTGAAACCCTGTCTCAAGAAAAAAAAAAAAAAAAGAAACAAAGAGAAGAAAAGTAAAGGAGCTCCTTTGTTGAATGAATAAGGGCATAAGCAAATAAAGTGTACAGGGAAGGACACACACAGTGGAAAACTCTAGATACTGAGTGTTTTCACAGCCTTTGTCCAGCCTGTGTTACGAAAGGTTCATGTTGAGGTAGATTAACTGGGCCTCCATATCATCTTAGCTCAGGCTGCTGTAACAGGGTAACATACGGTGGCTCAGACAACAGGCATTTCTCTCTGAAGATTCTGGAGGCTGGGAAGTCCAAGATCAAGATGTTGACAGATTCAGCTCCTGGGGAAGGCTCTCTTCCTGCTTTACAGATGATTGCTTTCTCACTGTGTTCCTCATATGACAGAGAGAAAGAGAGAGAGAGAGTAGGTGGTCTCTATTCCTTTTCTTATAAGACACTAATCTCATCATGGGAGCCCACCCTCATGACCTCATGTAAACCAAATTACTTCACAAAGGAAGAATACCATCAAATACCATCACACTGGGAGTTAGAACTTCAACAAATGAATTGGGGTGAGGCAAGGCACAAACACTCAGCCCATAATGTAGTGCATTAAAATTACACATTTTGGGTCCCTGCTTTGGCACAAAAGTTTGATCACTGTAATAGAATTCTAAAGTGGCCCCCAAGATTCCCTCACCCAGTGTGTACAACCTGTGTAATCCCATCCCTTGAGTGGGTGGGCCTGACCTAATCAGGTGAACTCTTTAAAAGAAGGTGTAGAGGTTAGAGATCAAAGAAGACAGATTGGAGACATGAGAGGAATTTTTCTTGAAGGAGCCAGTAGCTACATTGTAAGAGGGCTACAGGATGAGAAAATGGGAGAGGCCTCCAGGAGCTGAGCAGTCCCCAGTAACAGCCAGCAGGAGGTGGGCAACTCAGTCCTACAACCACAAGCAACCAAATTCTTGATGCTAACCTCATGAGACTCTATGCAGAGAACCCAGCCACACCACACCTGCACTTCTGCCTCACTTTCTTGCTGGCTGTCACTGGGGGCTGCTCTGAGCTCTTAGGTGATCACAAATTTGTGTTTCATTAAGCGGCTAGGTTTATAGTAATTTGTTACATAGCATAGAAAGCTTATCTCCTTTCTACAATGGATCAGTCCACCTGTCCTGGGTCCACTGTCTTATTAAAACTAGCTCTCATTTGGTTGTTGATTACATTTTTCCCTCACATTAATATATAACCTCTTCATTTTAATCCATAACCGCCTTCTTTTTTCCTCTACTGTTTCCTTTGGGAATTTACATAGCAATTTTGAATCTACTACACACATTGTTATTTGAACACTCACAGAAAACTATTATCTTCCTCCCGCCCTCTACAAAGCATCTCCAGGGCACTTATTATTGTGAGGCCTCGATTTTCATCCTTGCAACCAGTGTTCAGAGCTCACAGAGCTTATCATGTTTATTATATAACAATAAGACATAAGCCAAAACAACTTGCTGCTGGGCTTTTAAACATAGCAACAGCAGAAATCTTTTCTGGGCTTGAGGAAGAGCCACTTCAAATGTCTACTAATTTCAGCAATTTTCTGGTCTATGGAATGAAAAGTCTAAAACTGGCTCTGAAGGTATTTAAGTACACTCACAGAAAGCCCTCCGCTCCACCATCGGACACCATGATGCAAGGGGGCAGGTGGGGAGGAAAGCAGCACGCTCCCTGGTTGTTGGGATTTACAAGCTGCCTTTCAAAGGACTATTGCCTGGGTGGCGAATGCTGTTGGAGGAGGAAAGCGAAAGGCATGAAACGGGGACCCTTCAAAGTGGCCCATGGTAATGTCACTCAGTGGCACAGGGCTTGTTCCTCCATTTTGTTCTCTTTTCTAGTAGGAGGACCATTAGCAGTTGTATTTAAATGAAGAGCTCATTTAGTTGTAAGCACTAAAAACCCAATCTGGTTTAAGCACAGCAGGTTTCTTTGCTGATGTAGTGGATTGAGCCAAGGCTGTGTTGTTTCCCTTGACCTCCCTGTTTGGTTTCATTCTCAGGCAGCCACTCCCCACACAATGCCCTTCGCTTTCCCACTCCCAACCCAAATCTCTGGCCTCACCCCATGGAAAAAGGGTGCCTCTTTCCTCCATTCCAGCCATGAATGCTGGGCTGACCATTTGAGCTTTGGTCACATGTCCTCCCCTTAAATGAGTGCAATGGCCAGGGAGATGGAACCCACTGTTTGGCCAGCACAGGGCATGTGTGTCTACTTCTAGAGCAGGAAGATGAGGCCACAAGGATTGAACGTGGGGGAAGGCTGGGTCCCCAGAGGAAAACCAGGGTACCATTACCATTGGAGGGTGGAGTGGCCACTGGGTGAACCACGGATGGCCTCCAGCAGTGGGACCTATCCCAGTACCAGATAGAGCTGGGAAGACTTGAAGCCCAGAGAGTCCATGGGGAGCAGAGGCTTCTCCCCAACTCTGTGCTTCCGCTGAGTCACCCAGCATCCTACACGTTCATCTGTGTGTGTGCACCTCTCAGCCAGGTTGTCTCCCTGGAAGTAGAGTCAACGTGGAGGTGCATAGCACAGTGTTTCTCTGCCTCAGGCCCTGTAATTTCCTCTCTTGGCCCACAAGAGGTAGGAATTTCTGTGCCCCTGTCCCTGTGTTCCTCTGAGAGTGGACTGCCTCTTCTCCCTTCACAAAAATCTAAGGGCTGTAGAAGACTTCACATGGGGGGCCTGGCCTGCTGTGGGTGGGAGTCTGCCTGCAGTAGGAAGTGGGAAGCTGGAGTAACCTTGGGTCCCAGGCCTTTGGAAGCCCACATTGTCCCGAGAGCTGTTGCTTCTCTCCATGGGCTTGTGGGGTTATTCCGTCTCCACTCGTGTCCTATTGGATCTGCCACCCAGCAGGACCTCTCCGTATCTACTTCCTATGGGTTCTCCCCAGAGCATCTTTCAGGGGTGCCATGACTCCTGCTTTCTGGATTGAGGCAGTAGGAAGGGCTCTCTCCTGTTTCTAATTGAACACTGGCCTATGCCAGACTGACCAATTACTCCCTGATCATTCAAAGTGTCTCCTCCCCTTGGGCAGGTTCCATTTCTGCTTAGCCAGAGAGATTTCACTATTCCATCAACGAGTTAAACCCTCTTTGATGGGGAAGGCAGAGGATTTTCCCTATGTGGGTTACATACTTGGAAACTTGGCTCTTAGCAGTTGGATGAGCTATATGCAAAAGTAAAGTGCCAATTAGTTTTGCTGAATTTTATTAATATTGGGGGTCCATTATAAAACCACCCATTAGGTCTATAACAGCCCAACTTAAAATATATCCTAGTGGGGTTATCTATTTGATTCATGATGCTTAAATCAGTAATTTTATACTTAACATAGAGAATGTGATTGAATGATACATTTACGTAGCAAAGTTGTACTTATTAAATATTTACTCAGTGTAAGGTACTGAGCCAAGGAATACAAAGATACCTGACACTCATTTCTTCTCCTCCAAAAGTTTATAATCTACTAGATGGGGCAAATGCATAGCACAAAAATAGCTAAATGTGGTTCTGTGTCAGAATCAGTCTGTTTCTTTAGAAAGACAGTTTATTTGAAGTTCACCTAACTTCAAGCTTGAGCAGTTTTTACTGACACTAACTAGGGTTTGACTCAGGTGTCTGGTATTAAAAAAGGCTACTCAGAAACTCCAAATACCAGGAAAGGTTCTGGATACTGGGGAGGGGCTATAGAGTTTCAGGGATTCTTTTGCTTCAAAATTAAGTAAGAATTTTTTGACTGCTCTGAAGGAAGCTGTGTGAAACCCAGTGGGGAAAAAAATGACTAAATTATTCTTGATCTTTTGGCATTTAACAGAGCAAAATGCAAGTGGAAAGGAAGCAGGAATATCAGATGATTAATGGCACATTAATGATCTGAAGAACGTGTTGGTCCATAGAGTGTGCAGAGAATCCATTAAAGGGCATGTATTATGTGAAGTCGGAACAGATGCATGTCACATTGAGTCAGCAATGATGAGGGGACAGGTGTTGGACATTGACAGGGTCTGCTACAGTCACCAGAGAGAAGCTGTCTCAAAGACTTGAGCCCCAAGTCTAAACATCTCTGGAAAGGGCCCTGGTTTGGCCTATCTTTCGTCACAGGTCACCCTTGGACCAATCACCTGGGGCCCAAAATAGCTGATGATTCTGTAGTAGCCATAGGAGCTACTGGGGTGGGAACATGTGAGGAAAGTAACTGTGAGGGGTGTGTACTAACTGGGGAGTTAGTCCTAGAAAAAGAGTGTCCAGTATGCCTGACTTTAGCTGGAGACATTTCTGTAGCTCAGCTTTAATTTTCCAGTATTCAGCATTGAGTTACTCTTGTTGCTTCTAAGACTCTGACATGAAGTCCCAGTTCTAAAAAAAAAAAAAAAGCCGTGGATGAGACAATAAAATGCCCATCTGGATTGTTGCAACAGGGTATTGTTTTTCACCATGTGCCATATGAGTCTTGCCCCAGTAACTCAGTCCTTCTAGAACTGGACTTCTCAGAGACAGGGGTTCGTATGAATCTGTTCTCATGTTGCTGATAAAGACATACCCGAGACTGGGTAATTTATAAAGAAAAAGAGGTTTAATGAACTCACAGTTCCACATGGCTGAGGAGGCCTCACAATCACGGTGGAAGGTGAAAGGCACATTTTACATGGCGGCAGGCAAGAGAGAATGAGAGCCAAGCAAAAGGGGAAACTCCTTATAAAACCAGCAGATCTCAGGAGACTTATTCACTACCATAAGAACAGTATGGGGGAAACCATGCCCATGATTCAATCGTCTCCCACCCGGTCCCTCCCACAACACATGAGAGCTACAATCCAAGATAAGATTCAGGTGGGGACACAGCCAAACCATCTCAAGGTCCTTACCCTGAACCTGGGCCTATGACCCAGCTCCACTCTCACTGGTAAACTAACCTGATGCTAACTGCAGAACTTCCCGCTTTCCTGGAATCCCAGCTGCTGTGCTTTTAGCTCCATGTTTGTCTCTTCCTGCTGCAGTTAGCTGAGCCATGATGACTGCCTCACAAAGGCTGCCTGCAAGGCAAGGCTCAGCGTGAAGGCTTTGCATAGACTTGACCCACGGAGTGAAATAGTAAGAGACTGAGAGAGTCAGGTTCTTGGAGGCAGCCAGCACCAAAATTGTCTGGGAGGGCAGGGTGACTCCGAAAGACCGTCTGGGGGAGTTCTCACACGTTCCTGACATCTTCGTTTCTCCATACTTTTGGCACAGGGAATTTGAGCTGGCTGGAGTGGGTGGATGAGGTGGAATAAAAAAAAAAATGAAGACAGCTTTAGACACCAAAATTACAAAATCTTACTGTGGATTCTATCCTTTCCTGGACATTTGGCTTGTTTAGGAGGATGCTTGAAACCCACACGCACATGCGGATTACACTCAGACCAACACGTTGCCCTCCAGCGCTTTCCAGTGCTGGATGTGACCCTTCAGAAACCATCCTGGGGAGGGTCTTTGCCATCTCCTCCCCTCCCCAGAGCACTGTGGGGTAAAGGAGGGCTAAGAGTGAAGCTTGGCAGTAAACTGGCAGTGTGTGCCTCTTCTTACTTAGATCATCGAGACCCCCTCAAAGGATGTAAAAAGTTAGCCCAGCATCTGTGAGGCTTGCTGGACTCCAGAGATGACTTCTAAGACCGAGGCTACAGGCTAGGCAGGAAAGCCTTCTCTGCTCTCTAGGGAGTAAAGAAGTCATCAAGACAGCACAGTGGCTCACACCTGTAACCTAACACTTTGGGAGGCTGAGGCAGGCAGATCCCCTGAGCCCAGAAGTTTGAGATCAGCCTGGGCAACATAGTGGGATCCCCGTCTCTAAAAAAATACAAAATCCCCTGAGCCCAGGAGTTTGAGATCAGCCTGGGCAACATAGTGGGACACCCATCTCTACAAAAAATACAAAAATTAGGCCAACGTGGTGGTGCATACCTGTAGTCCCAGCTACTCTGGAGGCTGAGGTGGGAGAATTGCTTGAACCAGGGAGGTGGAGGCTGCAGTGAGCTGCGATTGCTCCACTGAGCCACTGCACTCCAGTCTGGGTGACAAAGCAAGACCTTGTCTCAAAAAAAAAAAAAAAAAAAAAAAAAGGAGTGATCAAAACATCTGGTTTTTAAAACTGCAGGGAGATGAGGAGACAATGATCTCTAAGGTACACAAGTCCTTGGTTTTTAGAAAGAATCACTAGACTTTTTTAAAAAAGCAAACTCTCATAGTTAATAACAATATATTGTATATTTGAAAATTGCTAAGAGAGTAGATCTTAAGTGTTCTCACTACAAAAAATAAGTGTGTGAGGTAATGCATATGTTAAATAGCTTGATTTAGCCATTCTACAATGTGTGTGTGTGTATATATATAAACATCATGTTTTATACCATAAATATACACAATCTTTACTTGCCAATTTAGAAAAGAAAAAGCCAACTCTCAAAAGAGAGGAGTGGTAGAGATGGTGCAAATGCTCTGTCCAGTTCTTTGTTCTTTGTTCTTTTTATTCTGAGCATTTTGGTGGAGACAGCATGGCCCAGGAGGAGGATGGGGCCGGAAGGCAGGCTGTGTAGGGGGGATACTGGCTGGGCCCTTTCCTAGCTGTGTGACCTCAGGCAACTTATATAACCTCTTGAGCCATAGTCTCTTTATCTAAAAATGGGCATAATAAGAGAATAACTGTTGTGAAAATGAAATGAAAGAATGCATGTCAGCTGGGCACAGTGGCTCGCGCCTGTAATCCCAGCACTTTGGGAGGCTGAGGCGGGTGGATCACCTGTCAGGAGTTCGAGGCCAGCCCGGCCAACATGGTGAAACCCTGTCTCTACTAAAAATACAAAAATTAGCCAGGCGTGGTGGCGCGTACCTGTAGTCCCAGCTACTCAGGAGGCTGAGGCAGGAGAATTGCTTGAATTCTCGAATTCAGTTCTTGAATTGAATTCTTGAATTGCAGCAGCAGTTACAGTGAGCCAAGATCATGCCATTGCACTCCAGCCTAGGCGACAGAGTGAGACTGCCTAAAAAAAAAGAATGCATGTCAACTCTTAGCTCATTACTTGGCTCATGGTAGAATCTCAGGAAGACAGATGTTTTGTGAAAGGGCAAGGGTAGAAGGTGGAATAGGATGAAAGCAGGCATCTCCGGAGGGTGTCATGAATGGGCCTCACCCCTTTTAAACTCCGTGAGCCTCTGGCTTTGTCCTGCCCATCCTGGAATCTCCAGTACCAAGCAGGGGCCTGGTGGACAGTGGGCTCTAAGGAAATGCTTGTTAGACTGAATAGAGCCTTGGCTGAGCCCTCATGGAGGAGAGATTTGCAGAAACGGAAGGAAGGCAAGTGAGAGAGAAAAGGACAGAGAGACAGGAGTGAGGCCAAAGGCCACACATTGGGACAAAGATTCCCAATGATAAACTCTAACTGTGCCCTGTCTTTAGAGCCCCCATAAAATGAAAGGACTTGCAATGGAATTGTTTCAAAAGTGCTTTGGAAGCCAGATGGGAAGCTTATGTAATTGTTTTTACTTGCAAGCTCAAGTGAAAATAATGAGCCCTTTTCTTGCCTGCAGGGGAAGAAGGTTTTGGTTCAGACATCCTCCACCTTTCTCTGTCCATCACGGCTGGGACAGAGCCCTCCCATGTGCTCTGCAGATGCCCTTCGGAAAAGCTGCCTCTTGTATGCGGTGCTTCTGAGCAGCTGGGGAACAGGCATGGGGGCAAGTGCTGGGAGGTAGGGCAGCAGGGGGAGAACTGGATGCTCCACCCTCACAACAAAACACATCCCACATCTCCTCCCAGAGGCAAAGAGACATCAAAAGAAGATCAAATTCTGAGGCTGGGTGTAGGATGGTGGGGTGGGGACTAGGGAGAGACTTTTAAGGCTTTTAACCCTTAAAGAGTAGTTATAGACATGTAGTATATGAAAGCTGTTGGAAAATGTTAAAGTGCTGTACAAACACAGTCATCATTCGATATCTGAGAGGGATTGATTCCAGGACCCCCTCGCCCCAGGACACCAAAATCCAAGGATGCTTAAGTCCGTAATATAAAATGGTGTAGTATTTGCATATAACCTACACACATCCACCCATGTACTTTAAATCATCTCTAGATTACTTTTAAAACCTAATAAAATGTAAGCACTATACAAATGGTGATTACACTGCATTGTTTTTTAAAATTGTATTATTTTTATTATTGTTTTTAAATATTTTCAATCTGCAATTGATTGAATCCATGAATGCGGAACCAGCAGGTAGGGAAGACTGACTATATAAAGCTTTGTTAGTTATTAGTGTAGGGAGAAGAAAAAATACCAGAACACGAGGTAGGGCAGGATTCTTGTGCCTGCCTTGCTGCTCACCCCTTGATGGGCAGGACCCCTGCGAACCTCTCTGGATCTTCATTTTTCACCTTCAAAACAAGGTTCATCTCTCTGATCCTACTCATGGTCAAAAATGATCCCCAGCTTTTTCCTGCTCCCAAGGCACGTGGCCCAGGTTTTTACTTGACCTGTATTTCACTCTGTCTAGTGCGTGATTTTTCTCAATACTTCAGCTAATTGTTTACACAACTCCCAACTCAGTAGATTATAAGCTCCATGAAGGCAGGAACTGATAGGGAACATAGTCAATAATTTTTCATTTTCAGTCATTTACTTAAATATTTATTGAGGTCACTAGACACTATGATAAACTCTAGAAATATAGCAATGAGCAACTCAGACAAAATCTCAGCTCTCTGACTTTGCTTTCTGGTGGGGAAGATAGATAGTAATGATAAAACATAACATAAACAAGAAAAGTAAAAGACAGCAGGGCTCCTGTGTTGCACACCTGCAGGGGGCACTATTTGCATGAATGTAATATTAATGGCTCTCTCTAGTGTTGTGCAAAGGCAGCGGCTCTGGGGATGCTATATCCCTAGGGTCTGGCCCAGTGCTTGATATGCGGTAAGCATTCTGTAAATATTTATTCAAGAATAAGTGAATGAATAAATGAGTGGTCTTAGTGTGGTAAAATCTTTTAATATCCAACTATATCCATGTTTCTCTCTTTTAGCATACATCTGCTGGCTCCTTGAAGTTAGTAAAGCCATGTGACTGATTCTGCCCAGTGAGAGGTAAGCAGAAGTGTTGGAATTTACTTCTGGGTGGGTACCTGACCACCTCCAGCTGTTTCTTCTCCTGCTGCAATGACTAGGGCAGGTGAAAGATAGTGGATTCTCCATCGCCCTGAGCCCCTGAGTGATTTTGTGGAGCAGAGCAGACCCTCATTGGATATGAAGCATTTGCAAGATGAGCCTTTGTTATGTTAAGGCCCCAAGACTGTGGGGTTGTTTGTTACCAGGAATAGTCCAACCCATTCTGACTGATGGTCTCACTCTCATATAAACTGTTTGAGGATGGGGCCATGGGATTCAGCTTAGGGGCAATCTGTAAATGTTCAAAAAGAATTGATGGAAGAAAGAGTAACTCACATTGATTAATACATATTATCAGTCTCTTTTCCCTCTGCTTGAATTCCTCAGCTCTTAGAAAACTGGATGGCTAGATTGTTCATTTCCAATAGGTGGGTTTCCTTTGACTCCGAAAGCCCTCTCTGTGGCAGGTGAGGCAGTGCTGCCCTTTTCCACACAGCAGCTTCTTTCCATGCGACTCAAACAATCTAGAGGAAGGACACAGGAAAACCCCTAGAGTTGGAGCAAATGGGGTCTTTGCCTACTCAAGCCTCTTCAGTGTGGCTTGCATGAGACAGAGATATTTGCAGCTGTGCTGTGAGTCCAGACATAAGTACAGACAAAAATTCTCCACTCCCCACAGGGTGGGGAATACACTGCTATAGATCTCTTTCTTTAGACCAGGGGTCCTCAGACCGTGGCTTGCATCTGAGTCTGCCGGAGGGCTCATTCAAACAGATTGTCAGTGCTCACCCCAACATCTGTGATGTAATTTGTTTGGAGTGGGGACGGGGAATGTGCATTTCTAATAAACTCCCTGATGAAGCTGATGCTACAAGTCCAGGGACTGTATTTTGAGAAACCATTGCCTAAGACTGATGCTCTGCCTTTCAAAGTCAAGAGTAAATGCAACACCTGTGAGACTAGCGCTATAACCTGTTATTAGGCATTAACAACATTGGATTAGCTAATTTTTTTCAGATTACACAGATAAGAAGGGGAGAAAAGATGGAGGAAAGAAAAGTTTCAGGAAGGGGTGGGCCTAGGAAAGAATACAGCTTTGAGGACTGCTGCCCAGAGGAGGGACTGATGATATCTTAAAAGAAGGTCCTGCGGTTGAGAGCCAGAAGGAACCTGGGGCCAATATGGGTGCAGAGGTAGCCATGGAAAGACAAGTTTGAGGGCTTATCATTGCATAGTGAAAAGAGGGCTGGACTTGGAGTCCAAAAGCCTGCAGGCCTCTCCCATGAGACCTTGTAGCTGCTGGCAGCAGCCAAGGTGAGCCACTTTGTTAAGCTGTTAAGCAGACTTAACAGCTTGTCTGTGGGGAGAGGCTGCCAGGGTTAACTCAGCCTCCAGCCTTAACCTCTTTTGCATGAGGAGATAGGTAAGCCCTTCCCAGGGCCCCATGCCCAGTGCACTGTCTGTACCGAGCCTGTGTTCCAGCATCTTCCTGATGGCTTATTATCGGTGGTCCCCAGCAAAACAGAGTTGTGCTGTGCCAAGGGTTAGCGTAGGTGGCTGTGACTCACTCAGCCTCATGGGGAAGCAGATGCTGCCACTGTAACCAGCACTGCCAGGGAAACAGGCTAAATAAATCCCAGATCCTTGTAGAGGGCAGAGAACAAGCTGCCTGCAGCCAGTGAGCCAGCAGCTCTGGTTCTGTTCTGGTCCAGCCACTGTAACAGCCTGTGTCCAGCTCCCAGCTTCGGGGCTAACTGGGGACTAGGATTGAGAACAGCAACAACAGAGCCTGTGCAGAGGCTGGAGCATGTGACAAGAGGTGATGTATTAGTCCGTTTTCATGCTGCTGATAAGACATCCTCGAGACTGGGTAATTTATAAAGAAAAAGAGGTTTAATGGACTCACAGTTCCACATGGCTGGGGAGGCCTCACAATCATGGTGGAAGGCAAGGGAAGAACAAAGGCATGTCTTACATGGTGGCAGGCAGAGAGAGAATGAGAACCAAGTGAAAGGGCTTTCCCTTTATAAAACCATCAGATCTCATGAGACTTATTCACTGCCACGAGAACAGTATGGGAGAAACCACGCCCATGGGTCATTTATCTCCCACTGGGTCCCTCCTACAAAATGTGGGAATTATGGGAGCTAAAGATGAGATTTGGGTGGGGACACAGCCAAACCATATCAAATGATCAGAAGGCTGTGTCTGATGATGGTGCCCATGCACAGCTGCAGGACCCCAAGCTAAGCCTTAGGCACTAGGCTGACGAGTTCACACAGATCCTCTGAAAATCTGTGGGATATTTGTGCTTACTGGTGGGGTGGGGAGAAGAGATGAGAAACTCACTCTTTTTTTTAAGACAGGGTCTCACTCTGTCACCCAGGCTGGAGTGTATTGGTGCGATCTTGACTCACTGCAACCTCTGCTTCCTTGGTTCAAGCTATTCTCATGCCTCAGCTTCCTAAGTAATTGGGACTACAGGCATGGAACACCACATCTGGCTAATTTTTGCATTTTTTGGTAGAGATGGGATTTCACCATGTTGACCAGGCTGGTCTTGAACTCCTGATCTCAAGTGATTCACCCGGCTTGGCCTCCCAAAGTGCTGGGATTACAGACTTGAGCCACCACGCCTGGCCAAGAAACTCACTCTTGATTCTCTTCTCTCTCCTATTTGGAAAGGAGCAACTCCCTCACTAGACAATGTGAAGCTGCCCTCTATTCCAACTGGCCAGAAATTGACCCCCTGAGAAGTGTCTGTTTTGTCATAAACCAAGAAGAGGAAACGGAGGCCAGAAGGTGCAATGAACTAACCAAAGCCCCACAGAGGCTTTTAGAGGCAGCGTCAGGCTGGGCTCCTGGTACCCTGGACACAGAACCTCATCATTTCCCACTGGACACTGCACCCCATGAAAACAATCATATGGGCCATAGGGAATTTGCTTTACCATGAATATCTGCTCTTACAGGCAGTGGGTGGTGCCATTAGTAACATACGCTGCTTTTTCCATGAGCAACAGGGAGTCTGTAGCCACCTTTCTCCAACTTCATCAACTCCTAATCCAGGCTAATGAATCCCTGGCTCTACCGGTCAGATAGTGGAAATCCCAAGAGTTTTTAGGTTTGCCTAACATCCTATCATTGCAGGGTCAGGGACAGAGCCAGAGGTGGGCCTCTTGGGTTTTCAAACCAGGCGTTCCGAGGTAGTGAATGTCCAAACTCATCAGTCCAACCTGATGATTCTCAGGTAATTTCCCCATCAGTCCCCACTCCCTATTCCCAGCCAAGGCTCACAACAGGGCCTAGTGGTATTAGCACATTTTTATGGCCCCAGGTCTCCCTGAGGCCTTAAACAGGAGACAGGAGGGCAAGGTCAGGAAGGACAGTGAGGCCTATCCAGTGGCCCTTATTCCTCCTGTGAAATCTAAGGGGAAGGTAGAGAGAGAAGGTCCCTCACAGCCCTCCCTGAGGCAAGACTTGACTCTGGAGGCTCGGCTCAGACACTGGACCAGATTGAGGTCTAGCCAAAGCAGAGAGGAGGCAAAAGCACCTCTCCATAAGACACATCCACCAGCATGCCATGTCAGTTTACCATTGCCATGGCTACGCCGGGAAGTTACCACCCCTTCCATGGCAATGACCTGACAACCCATAAGTTACCACTCTTTTTCTAGAAATTTCTGCATAATCTTCCCCTTAATTTGCATATAATTAAAAGTGAGTATGCACATGACTGCAGAACTGCCTCTGAGCCGCCACTCTGGGTGCACTGCTCTGCCTAGGGGTAGCCCTGCTCTCCTGCTGCTGCACACTGCTGCTTCAATCGAAGTTGCTGTCTAACACCACTGGCTCACCCTAGAATTCTTTCCTGGATGAAATCAAGAACCTTCCTGGGTTAAGTCCCAACTTGGGGGTTCATCTGCCCTGCATCACTCCCAGGCCCCCAGCAGCCACCTCAAGCCTTCCTTGCTTCTCAAGCCCCACACAGCGGGCTATGAGGGACCTTCTCTCTCCACCTTCCCCTTAGATTTCACAGGAGGAATAAGGGCCACTGGATGGGCCTCACTGTCCTTCCTGACCTTGCCCTCCTGTCTCCTGTTTAAGGAAAGCCCCTTCTCCTGCATCCTGATCCCTTCCCTCCCTGCCATGTCTTTGCTCCGTAAATTATCTCCCCTCTCCTAATTATTCAACATCCGCCTTTCTACAAGTTCCTCCTCCTAAGCCTACAAACATGTTTATCTCTCTCCCACATAAAAGAAAAAAAACAACTAAATCAAGGCTGCGTTCCTCCCTGGTGACTCTCCTTCTCTACCTGAAATGCCTCTTATCAGAGTAACCTGCACTTTTTGTCTCCCCTTTCTTACTTCTCAATGGGTCCCAATCTCTTTCTGTAACTTGCTGTGTAAACTTGGGCAAGTGACTTAACCTCTCTGAGCCTCTCAGTGTATTCATCCATAAAATGAAAATAATCATACTTTCTTTGCAGAGTTGTGAAAATTTAATGAAATTCCACACACAAAACTCCCAACAGAGTGCGTGGCACATGGAGGATGTTGAGTAAATGGAGCAGCTGCTTTCATTATTTCCATCCAGTGCTGTTTGAATTTTGCCCTGTTGCTCTCTTGAAATTGTTTCTGCAAGGTCACCAAGAGCCTTTTATATATTTTTTTGTTTTTTTGTTTTCACAATTGAGATTTTATTGGTTGAGGATCAGTACAGACATTTCAATTTGTACACAATTCTTAACATATGTAACGAAATTCTAAAAAGTCACATAATTCTTTTTTAAAGTTATTCCAGTGACTTTCCAGCTTAAAATTTGAAAGTAAATTTTCCTTAAGAGGCTATCAAGTACCAGTATCTTCACATGTTGGTCAGCTGTTACATACGGCCCACAGTTCGCAACTGAATAGCATGTGCACTACATATTCAAATTTGTAATCTTTCACAGCACAGTAACAAAGTTATCAGGAAAACAGGACTAACAACCCAAGATGTTACAGAGTGCACACAATTCCGACAGGGAGAGCCATGATCACAGTGGTTTTCTTTAGGAAACAATTCTACTAGAAAACAACATGGGACTAGAAGTAATTTAAAATGTTCAAGACATTAAATGCAGGACTGACTCCATATTGCCATTTAATATGCTTTGTATTATAGGATATAAAAACTAACCCCCCATGTATGGAATATTAAGCTCACACCCGAGACAGTCAAAGCCTCCCATAATTCAATATCCCACACTATTTTCTGGTTGTACCAAAAAATAAACAACCAGCAAATGATTTCACCTCTTAAAAAAAAAGCATTTACACTTAAAAAATGGGATGAGGTCGGATTCCCTCCTTCTTAAAAATGTTTCTAGAGCTACTAAAAAACTTGCATTTAGAAAATAGTTGATAAAAATATTCCTCTGGATTGTGCAAGAAGGGAGATATGGACCACTGGTAAGACATGGTATATGGTAATAATCAGACTTGGCTTCTTTCTCTTCTGCTTCATCAGAGGCTGGGCTCTCCTCAGTTTTCGTTTCCCCGCTTTCTGCAGGTAAATCTTCTTTAGTTTTTTGGTTAGCCACTTGGGCCTGTTTTCCCTTTGCTCCCCTTTTCCCTTTTGTTTGCACCTTTTTTGTCTGAAGATATATCCTGAAAAAAAGCACCATGCCATATGCTCAGGTTGACTATCCTGCTACAGTTAATCCCTTTATTTCATATAACGAGGAACTAAAAGGATCAATTTTGAATTTATCATTTTCATATAGGTGTTGAAGAATCTAAGTTTTGGATAGAAATTAATCACCCCGTGAAGAACATGTAGAGCTTTGCAGATGGTGGTTTCAATGCTTCGCTGCTGCCTTTTTCGGCTTCGCTTCCGCTTTTGCAGGAGGTTTAGCTGACAACCGGGCGGATCTCCTCTTGGGCTCTTCCTTGGTGGCCCCTTCGGCGGAGCTGACCTTCCTTCCTCTTGGGCATCCTGGCGGCGGGGAAAGGGGCGAGCCAGGCCGGGTGCCTGTGGGCCGCGGCGCCCAGAGAGATTTCACAAAACTGGGCTGCCTGGCCCTTTTTTTTTTTTCTTTTCTTTTCTTTTTTTTTTTTTTTGCTATGGAGTCTCGCTCTGTTGCCAGGCTGGAGTGCGGTAGTGCGATCTCCACTCACTGAAACCTCCGCTTCCCGGGTTCAAGCGATGCTCCTGCCTCAGCCTCCTGAGCAGCTGGGACTACAGGTACCTGTCACCATGCCCGGCTAATTTTTTTTTTTTTTTGTATTTTTAGTAGAGATGGGGTTTCACCATGTTGGCCTGGATGGTCTCAATCTCCTGACCTCGTGATCTGCCCACCTCAGCCTCCCAAAGTGCTGGGATTACAGGCATGAGCAACTGCGCCCAGCCAAGAGCCTTCTAATGACCCGTTGCATGGGATCCCCCTCAGTGCCCATCCTGCTTGGCCTCCCTTCAGCATTTGTTGACTTTACCCTCAGTCTAGAGTTTTCCTTTCCCCACCTCTTGTCTGCTCCTTCTCCATTGCTTTCCCTCACTCTTCCTCCACCCGTCCCTGCAATGTGTGCCCAGGTCTCTGTCCTTGTGGTTCTTATTGCACATTCCCCTGGGCTTTCTCATCCATGTCTGGGAACTACATGAGTCTTCCAGATTAATCTTCATAAAGAAGGAAGAGTCCTGAGTTGTCATTCCCTTTTTCAACAGTCCTCAGTGGCTCACAGGGATCTCCAGTGCTGGATCCCGGGATATGCTAGGGTTGGCTCTTGAACATCCACTGCACCCCTCGTCCTTTAATCCACCTGCAGTGGATGCAGGGAGGGGCCCCTAGATCCCTCTGTAGCAGTTACTCCCCCTGTTGCTGGGCATGCTGCTGGCACACCACCCTGAGCTGTCAGCCCTCTTTGGGAATTGTCTCAGCTGAAGGGATCCATTTTGTCCAACATTACACCCTTTCCCAGAGCAGCCTGCATCTCGTGGCATCAGTGTGGGAGTGTAAAATCTTGAGCCCCGTGCCTTAACTCAGGAAATCTCTGAGGAGTCATTGCAGCGCCAAAGCTCCTCAGAGGTCAGCTGAGGCCTTGGTGGACACTGCATCCCAGCCCAACTTCTCCTGCCCAATCCTGCCCCCTTCCCTTCTCTTCCCCTCTCCTTTGCTCCCCTTCCCCAGATGTTACCCCTGGGAGCACTCAACAAACTCCCTGCACATTTATCTCCATCACAATCCACTTCTCAAGGACACAGCCCAGGACACTACCCACATCACCCTATTTGCCTCACTTGATGAATCCCCCTGCTGCATTCTTTCCTTCCTTGATTTCTTGGTTCACACCATCCCCTCCCATTCTCCTGTCCTTTCCTCCTGTCTCTACCTGTCAAAATACTCCTTGTTCTTCAAGGCTCAGTTCAAATGGCATCTTTCGCATGACGTTTTTATTTGATGTTCTCTGGTTTACCTCTCTCCACCTCTAAGGTAGAAGATACCACTGCCATCTTTTTGCCTGGGCTCTGAAATTGCCCCAGAACCAATTTGTGATGGTTATTTTATTTTATTTTTGAGGCAAGGTCTTGCTCTGTCACCCAGGCTAGAGTATAGTAACGACCTCAGCTCACTGCAATCTCCACCACCCAGCTCAAGCAATCCTCTTACCTCAGCCTCCCCAAACAGCTAGGACTACAGGCGTGTGCCACCACACCTGGCTATTTTTTTTGTCTTTTTGGTAGAGACAAAGTTTCACCGTATAACCCAGGCTGGACAAACTCCTGAGCTCAAGAGATCCACCCATCTCAGCCTCCCAAAGTGCTGGGATTACAGGTGTGAGCCACTGCACCCGGCCTGTGATGGTTAACTTTAATGTGTCAACTTGGCTGATCCATGGAGTGCCCAGATAATTGGTCAAATATTATTCTAGATGTTTCTGGATGAGATGGACACTTAAATCAGTAGACTGAATAAAGCAGTTTGTTCTCCCTAATGTGTGAAGGCCTCATTCAATCGGCCAAAGGCCTGAATAGAACAAAAAGGTGACCTCCCAAGTAAGAATTCTTCCTGCCTGACAACCTTGGATCTGGGACATTAGCTTTATTCCTTGCTTTTGGACTTGAACTGAAACACTGGCTCTTCCTGAGTCTCAGGCCTGCTGGCCTCCAA
The DNA here is from genome assembly GCF_024542745.1 of Macaca thibetana thibetana. Lineage (NCBI taxonomy): Eukaryota > Metazoa > Chordata > Mammalia > Primates > Cercopithecidae > Macaca > Macaca thibetana. The sequence continues at coordinate 36,474,547 of NC_065584.1, forward strand.
ACTGGAACTGTATCACCTGTTCTTCTGGTTTTCATGCCTTCAGACTTGGACTGGAACTAAACCATCAGCTCTCCTGAGTCTCAGCTTGTCACCTTACCCAGCAGATCTTGGGACTTGCCAGCTTCTGTAATTGTGTGAGCCAGTTCCTTATAATAAATATCTTCCTCTCTCTATATATACATCCTATTGGTTATGTTTCTTTGGAGAACTCTAAAAAATACTATGGGAATAATGGATTTGGTGTGAAAAATTAGTGTTGTCATGCCTGTATAAGCACCTGAATAGTCCCTATACGTAGTTATCCCAGCACAATGAATGTTAGCTATTATTATGTGTGTCTTATTATTCTAGAACTAGGGTAATGTCTTAGTAATTTTTATCTGACATATCAAACCCAGAATAAATATTTGCTGATGGAACCCAATTATCTCCTGGCTTAAATACTCCCATCCATGTACGCTCTCACTGCGTTCCCAGCTGTTTCCAGGGTCTCTCTCTCTCTCTGTCTCTTTCTCTCTCTCTCTCTCTCTCTCTTTTAGAGATAGAATCTTGCTCTGTTATCTAGGCTGGAGTGTAGTGGTGCAATCATAGCTCAATGCAGCCTTGAACTCCTGGGCTCAAGAGATCCTCCTATCTCTTCCTCCAGAGTAGTTGAGACTACAAGTGTGTCCTGCCACCACTCCTAGGCTAATTTTTATGTTTCTTTTGTAGGGATGCAGTCTCACTATGTTGCCTAGGCTGTTCTTCAACTCCTGGCTTCAAGTTATCCTCCTGCCTCAGCCTCCCGAAGTACTGGGGTTACAAGTGTGAGCCACCATGCCCGGCCATTTCCAGGGGTGTTTAAGGAGATGCCTCCCATGTGTCCTGTCTGTCAGTTGCACTCATGATGCCTAGCATCTCAGCTCTTCCTCCTTGTCCCAGTCCCTCCCTCTCACCCTTGCTGGTGTCCACCATAGGCACATCAACATCTGTCTCATGTTCCCCACATGTCCAGTTGTCGGGGCACCAGAGGGGAGGTGGCTTCCAAGCAGAGGGGTAGGGGAGAGTCTCCCTGCTCTGAGCCACTCACCTTCTCTTGAGCCCCAAAGAAGCTATACTTGTGCTCAAAGTTTCTTGAATAGCCTCCTTCAGCTTTAACCCTTGCCCTCCCTTCCTACCTCCCACCTCCCAACTGGACTCTAAACGAATTCAGAGGACCAACCAAAAAGAGAGATGTCTGGTCTCCTCTTCATCTCCTCTGGCCTTTTCTCTACCAAAAATTTTGTGTCTTCCTGAGGCTGCAGAAGAAAAATTTCCAGGAATGGAGACAGGAGAGCAGATACTGACGGGAGTGGGTAGTGGGGAGAAGAGCAGGGGGTTCGATTGTGCGGGGGCAGCAGCAGCTGCTGCGCAAAAGTCCCCAGACACACTTAGTATATTCTTGTGGGATGCAGCAGAATCCCACCAAAAGACGAGCGAGAGTGAGACAGAGTAGGGACAGGACTCAGCCAGCCCCCACTAAAGTATTTTTCCACACATGCCCACTGACCACCAGGTCTTGATGCACCATCCCCACCAGCATTATACCCGCTGACCAGAGCTTGCAAGGTGTCTGAGGAAACTAAAATAAGCAATATTCCACCATAAATCTTACTCAAGGGAGTTAGCTCAATCGCCCACATGTGCATAGGCCAGGAAAATGACCGATTCTAATCCCTAGCCTCATTGTAATTCTAAAATCTCTGCCCAGGAAGGGGTTTTTATCCACCACTTTCTGATCATGTGATGCGTGTGTTAGCATGATTCGTTACTGCATCTGTGCATCCTGCGCTCCACCTGGCACCTGGAATGATGTTCACCCACCGTGTGAATTACGCATGTCACCATCCTTAAGACACCGTAATGCACTCCCCTTGGGGAGCCAGCTGGAGAACCCTTCCTTCTGCACTGTCTCCCTTATGTCCAATCTCTCTGGCCATAAGCCTTGTCTGGAAAACTTGCTTGACCTCATGTTAATTTCTGTTGCATGGGAGCCTAAGACCCTGTGGTCGGTAACCAGGGTAGAGCCATCAGGGACTGAAAGGGGAGGCTCTGATTCTTAGTCTTGGAGCTGATGGGTCTTTGAAAGATGTGGAAGGAAATGCTTCCTTTGACCAGAGTCCATAGCTAAGAATCACCAGGTAGGGAGAACTGGCTCATCTCCTAGGGGAGGTAGAGAGGAGGCTCCACTTACACAGGCTTTGCAGGGTCAGATTTCATGGTTGAAGGCAGCAGGCCTCCCTGCCCAGGCACTTGCAGCTTTGTGAGTGGCCAGTCTGACCATCATCCTCTTCTCTTTGGAGCACTGGGCACATCCAGAGCCTCTGCACATTGTGAGACTTCATTCCCACTGGAGTCTGCCCACTGGGAAGACACAGAAGCTCTTGACTCAAGGTGCTGCTGGAGATGGCAAGGCCATTCTGTGATGCCAGAGCCCAGGTTGTCAGTTTGCTTTCCCCTAGATTTCAGTACCCATCTCCTGTCCCTGGGCCTGAACAGGCTTCTGGAAAATGTACAGAAAGGCCAGCATACTTACAGCCTCACACAGATCTCCCCAAAGCGCTCTACATACACCAAAATGTAGACTCCCACCTCATGGTCTAGAAGGCAGTCCCTCTCATGCAAGACTACTTGTCAGATGATCAATCTGTCTGGCTGGAGTAGTTTTCAGAACAGAAGGCTCTCTGCTTGATTAGGAAGTCTGTAGAATGGACTTCAGTTAGTAGGAATGTTGTATTAGGCCGTTCTTATATTGCTATAAAGGAATACCCGAGACTGGGGAATTTATAAAGAAAATAAACTTAATTCACTCACAGTTCTGCAGGCTGTACAAGAAGCATGGTGCTGGCATCTGTTCAGCTTCTAGGAAGGCCTCAGGAAGCTTACAATCATGGCAGAAGGCGAAGGGGGAGCAGGCATGTCACATGGCAAAAGCAGGAGCACACGTGAGTGGAGTGGGAGGTGCCACAGACTTTTGAATAATCAGATCTCATAAGAGCTCACTTACTCTGGTGAAGACAGCACCAAGCCACCGGGATTCGTCCCCATGGGCCAAACACCCCCCACCTGGCCCCACCTCCAGCAATGGGGATTACATTTTAACATGAGATTTGGGTAGAGACAAATATCCAAACTGTGTCAAATGTCTTCCTGATCAAGGTTTACTAAGCCAGATTTGGAGTGTGTCTGGGAAAAACATGAGCTGGGAAAAACATGGTTATTTTTCTGAAGAGGTTTGTTTTCAGGAGGTTTAATATTTATACATTTCCTTCAAGGGGGTAGGCATGCAGGAAGAGAGCCAGGTTGGTGGTAAAGGGAATGGTTACATTCTTGTGAGCCTTTAGTTAATGCCCAGAAAATCTACATCTTATATAAGATAAGGGGAATGTTTCCAGAGGAAAAAAATGAGTAAAAGAAGAATCAGCTATACAGACATCTCTGGGTAGGGGAGGAATGATTGCTCTCTTGGTTCTGCACCTGGGAATGTATGCTTGTAATCGACATTATCAGCCTGGAATGAAACAGACTTTCATTTTAGGAGCTAGACTTAGATTGTAGACCTAAAGTTACATTTGGCATGTCCTTGTTTATGGGAGGCCAGCAAAAATGATAGTTTACTTACGAATGAATGATCTGTGGGGGTGGTCCTTTGTAGATAGATGCCTGAGGACTTACCCTTCTGTGGGGATCTGGCTAATGCAAGATGCTACTAACAGCTACTTGGAAGGGGGTTCTGCCTGCTTAACCTCTTTTTACACAAGGAGCATGGGAGTGCTGAGATCTTTTAATTTTCCTTTAGACTTGTAGCTTCTACCTACCTCATTCTACTGTCTGGTCCTCAGAAGAAAATATCTAATCCATTATCTAATTGGTCCTATGGGAGGTAAGGGCGGAATTGTGTAAAGTGGATGTCTGGGGAGGCTAAAGGACTTATGAAACAAGCTACAAGTGGAATTGGGGTTAGAACCCAAGTGTCTTAATTTCCCATCATTCTGTATTTCGTAATCCTTGACAATTATTGTTGAATACTTACTGTGTGTGCCTGGAATACTGGGTGGGTGTTGGAGTCATAGGAGACCATGACCCTCTCTGCAGGGAGTTATCCGTTCAGCTCAGGGGATGTTCCTTGTGGAATAAACACACACACACACACACACACACACACACACTCTCTCTCTCTCTCTCTCTCTCACACATACACACACACACACACACACGATTCAAAGCACTTGAATCCTGGCCTCATCTTCACCCAGGAAGGTCAGCCTGGAAAACCATGCTTCATCCTTGCTTTCAGCTGCTCCCTCCAGCACAAGCCGACAGACAGGGAGGAAGGGAAGCCCAAGAAGGGAAGAGCCTGAACTCAAAAGGAAGAAGAAAGGCCGGAAGAAGAGTTTGAAAATGACAGCGGCCAACCTTGGCTTGGAAAGAAGGTCCAGAGCCCATGGGGGTGTGTGGGGGAGGGAGCGGGTAGAGCCGGTCATGCTCACTAAGTGCCAAAGACAGTGGGGACGTAGGGGAGCTGGGCCTGAGCCCCAGAACTGCAAACTGGAAATGCCAGGGCCACACTCAAGCAAGGCAGGCCCCAGTCGTTTCCAAGGACCTGGACTTCCGGGCCAGGCTTCACCACTACCAGAGATGTGCCTTCATCTTTCTTAGAGGGAAGGTGTTCTGACCAGCGCCCTGCTGAGTCCAGCACCAACAGCAGTGCTTAGTAATCCAGCTGCATTCCCCGCCCCGCCCCCCACCCCCAGGATGGTAGTACTTACACAGCTGAGTCATTTAGGCACAGAGAGACCCAAGCCCTACTATCTGAAGCTTGTGGATGCAAACGCTGACATCCTCCCAGATGCTCAAAAGTGGAACAAGTAGGGACTTAGTGGTCCAAACAGCATTTACAGCCCAGCCTACCTTCTTTCATGGGAAGGGAGCTGGGAAAGGGAGCCGTGGCCTCTCCGAAGGCTGCACTTGGCTTTGGATGTCTGACTGTCAAGGAGCTGAAGTGCTCGTGTCAGAATCCAGGGCTACCAGTGTGGATCTGGAGAAAGTCAGCTCCAAAGGGGAGGAAGCAATATTCCTAAGTAACAATTCTTAATAAGGATTCCCAGACAGTTGAGACATGGAAGATAGATAGGGCTCTAGTTTTGTCTCTGTCATGGACAGCTGTATGGCCTTGGGAAGTCACTATACCTCTCTGAACTTTGGTTATGTCAGCTCTCACATGAGACATGATCTGCTCCACCTCCTTTGAAGGTGGTTGGGATCTGACATATATGAAAGTGCTTTGAAAAAGTTTAAATGAGGGCTACCCTCTTTGGGTCCCCTCCCTTTGTATGGGAGCTCTGGTTTCACTCTATTTTCACTCTATTAAATCTTGCAGCTGCACTCTCTTCTGGTCCGTGTTTGTTACGGCTCGAGTTGAGCTTTCGCTTGCCGTCTACCACTGCTGTTTGCCGCCATTGCAGACCCGCCACTGACTTCCATCCCTCCAGATCCTGCAGGGTGTCCACTGTGCTCCTGATCCAGCGAGGCGCCCATTGCCACTCCCTGTCAGGCTAAAGGCTTGTCATTGTTCCTGCATGGCTAAATGCCTGGGTTCCTCCTAATCGAGCTGAACACTAGTCACCGGATTCCACAGTTTTCTTCCCTAACCCATGGCTTCTAATAGAGCTATAACACTCACTGTGTGGCCCAAGATTCCATTCCTTGGAATCCGTGAGGTCGAGAACCCCAGATCAGAGAACATGAGGCTTGCCACCACATTGGAAGTGGCCCACCACCATTTTGGAAGTGGCCCGCCACCATCTTGGGAGCTCTGGGAGCAAGGACCCCCAGTAACATTCTGGTGACCACATTTTGGTGACCACGGAGGGACCTCCAAAGTGGTGAGTAATATTGGACCACTTTCACTTGCTATTCTATCCTATCCTTCCTTAGAATTGGAGGAAAATACTGGGCACCTGTCGGCCAGTTAAAAACAATTAGCATGGCCAGCGGACTTAAGACTCAGGTGTGAGGCTATCTGGGGAAGGGCTTTCTAACAACCCCCAACCCTTCTGGGTTGGGAACGTTGGTCTGCCTGGAGCCAGCTTCCACTTTCAATTTTCTTGGGGAAGCCGAGGGCCGACTAGAGGCAGAAAGCTGTCGTCCTGAACTCCTGGCAGTAGCCGGTGGAGATCATGATACAACCAGAAGTGTCTACTCAACCGTCACTCATGCATGCGCCCATACCTTTCCTTCTGACCCATATCTCCTGGGTCCCGACCACAACTTTCTTGAAAGTGTAGCCTCAAAATTCTCCTTACCTCTGAATCTACTTCCTCTGATCCCTGCCTCCTAGGTACTAATGGGTCAGACTTTCGTTTCCTTTACCAAGCTGTATCTCCAAAGGGATCTAAGGAAGCTCGAAGCCTTAGGCACCTAGGCTATAACTCAGGGAGTCTTATCCCTGGTGTACCTCCTGATTTAGGTATACAGCTCTTGACATGGGCAGTTATGTGGGACCCATTCCCCACCACCCTTGCCAGGGGCCCAAGTTTGTAATGGCGGAGAGAGAAAGAGATGGAGAGAGACAGAGATGGAGAGAGAGAGAGAGAGAGATGGAGAGAGAGAGACAGAGAGAGAGAGATGGAGAGAGAGACAAAGAGGGAGTCAAAGAGAAAAAGAAAGAAAAAGATAAAAATAGTAAAAAAAAAAAAAAAAAAAGTGTGCCCTATTCCTTTAAAAGCCAGGGTAAATTTAAAACCTGTAATTGATAATTGAAGATCTTGTCTGTGACCCTATAACACTCTAATACTACTTTGTTGTCAGTATAAATAAGGGCATAGCCCAAAAGCACTGAGGCCACTGACAACCTGTAGCTTACCTATCAAAAATCCTTAACCCAGTAACCGCAGATGGGCCAAATGCATTCAGTCAGTAGCAGCACCTGCTTTGCTAAAAGTAGAAAAGTAACTTTTAGAGGAAACCTCATTGTGAGCACACCTCACCAGTTCAGAATTATTCTAAGTCAAAGAAGGAAAAAGGTAGCTTACTAACTCAAAAATCTTGAAGTATGGGGCTATTCTGTTAGAAAAGGGTAATGTAACTCCAACCCCTGATAATTCCCTTAACCCAGCAGATTTCCTAACAGGGGATTTAAATCTTAATTACCATACAAAGGTCTGACCAGACCTAGGATAGATGGTTCCTCCCAGGTGATTGAGAAAAAAACCACAATGGGTATTCAGTAATTGATACGCAGACTCCCGTGGATGCAGAGTTAGAAAAATTGCTAATAATCGGTCTCTTCAAACATTGGAGCTGTTTGCACTCAGCCAAGCCTCAAAGTACTTACAGAATCAAAAGACTATCTCAATCCTGACTCAAAAGGTTAGCTACACCCTTTCTGAAACGAATTTGCATAAGAACTCTTGTTTGTGGGAATGCATCTTGTTGGGGCAGCTGGGTTGTTATGAAATACTCAGGAACCCAGCCCAGCTCTAGGACTCACCCCTTAGCGCAAAGGCAATGTTGGGCACGCTGGTAAAGGACCAGTAGAATCCAGCAGCCCGGACCCCTTTCTTTGAGGTCAAGAGAGGTGGGAAAACGGGTGCAGGACTGCTACATCGGTGAGCATAACTAATCCGATAAGCAGAGGTCCCTGGGTCGTTATGCACCCTGGAAAGGAAAAAGCTTTAGGACCATAGAGGATGCTCTAGGACTAATGCTCATCGGAAAATGACTACAGGGTGCTGGCTTCCCTATGTTCGTTTTTCAGATGGGAAACGTTCCCCCCAAGGCAAAAATGCCCCTAAGATGTGTTCTGGAGAATTGGGACCAATTTGACCCTCAGACGCTAAGAAAGAAATGACTTACGTTCTTCTGCAGTACCGCCTGGCCACGATATCCTCTTCAAGGGGGAGAAACCTGGCCTCCTGAGGGAAGTATAAATTATAACACCATCTTACAGCTAGACCTCCTTTGTAGGAAAAAAGGCAAATGGAGTGAAGTGCTATGTGTACAAACTTTCTTTTTGTTAAGAGACAACTCGCAATTATGTAAAAAGTGTGATTTATGCCCTACAGGAAGCCCTCAGAGTCTACCTCCCTACCCCAGCGTTCCCCTGACTCCTTCCCCAACTAATAAGGAGCCCCCTTCAACCCAAACAGTCCAAAAGGAGATAGACAAAGGGGTAAACAATGAACCAAAGAGTGCCAGTATTCCCCGATTATGCCCCATCCAAGCAGTGAGAGGAGGAGAATTCGGCCCACCCAGAGTGCATGTAGCTTTTACTCTCTCAGACTTAATACAAATTAAAATAGACCTAGGTAAGTTCTCAGATAACCCTGATGGCTATATTGATGTCTTACAAGGGTTAGGACAATCCTTTGATCTGACATGGAGAGAGATAATGTTACTGCTAAATGAGACACTAACCCAAATGAGAGAAGTGCCGCCCTAACTGCAGCCTGAGAGTTTGGCGATCTCTGGTATCTCAGTCAGGTCAATGACAGGATGACAACAGAGGAAAGAGAACGATTCCTTACAGGCCAGCAGGCAGTTCCCAGTGTAGACCCTCACTGGGACACAGAATCAGAACATGGAGATTGGTGTCGCAGACATTTGCCAACTTGTGTGCTAGAAGGACTAAGGATAACTAGGAAGAAGCCTATGAATTATTCAGTGATGTCCACTATAACACAGGGAAGGGAAGAAAATCCTACTGCTTTTCTGGAGAGACTAAGGGAGGCATTGAGGAAGCACACCTCCCTGTCACCTGACTCTGTTGAAGGCCAATTAATCCTAAAGGATAAGTTGATCACTCAGTCAGCTGCAAACATTAGAAAAAAAACTTCAAAAGTCCGCTTTAGGCCCAGAACAAAATTTAGAAACCCTATTGAACTTGGCAACCTCGGTTTTTTGTAATAGAGATGAGGAGGAGCAGGCGGAACGGGACAAACGGGATGAAAAAAGGCCACCGCTTTAGTCATGGCCCTCAGCAAGCGGACTTTGGAGGCTCTGGAAAAGGGGAAAGCTGGGCAAATCGAATGCCCAGTAGGACTTGCTTCCAGTGCAGTCTACAAGGACACTTTAAAAAAGACTGTCCAAGTAGAAGTAATCCTCCCCCTCGTGCATGCCCCTTATGTCAAGGGAATCACTGGAAGGCCACTGTCCCAGGGCATGAGGGTCCTCTGAGTCAGAAGCCACTAACCAGATGATCCAGCAGCAGGACTGAGGGTGCCTGGGGCAAGCGCCAGCCCATGCCATCACCCTCACAGAGCCCCGGGTATGCTTTACCATTAAGGGCCAGGAGGTTAACTGTCTCCTGGACACTGGTGCAGCCTTCTCAGTCTTACTCTCCTGTCCCGGACAACTGTCCTCCAGATCTGTCACTATCCAAGTGGTCCTAGGATAGCCAGTCACTAGATACTTCTCCCAGCCACTAAGTTGTGACTGGGGAGCTTTACCCTTTTCACGTGCTTTTCTAATTATGCCTGAAAGCCCGACTCCCTTGTTAGGGAGAGACATTCTAGCAAAAGCAGGGGCCATTATACACCTGAACATAGGAGAAGGAACACCCGTTTGTTGTCCCCTGCTTGAGGAAGGAGTTAATCCTGAAGTCTGGGCAACAGAAGGACAATATGGATGAGCAAAGAATGTCTGTCCTGTTCGAGTTAAACTAAAGAATTCCGCCACCTTTCCCTACCAAAGGCAGTACCCCCTCATACCCGAGGCCCAACAAGGACTCCAAAAGATTGTTAAGGGTCTAAAAGCCCAAGGCCTAGTAAAACCATGCAATAGCCCCTGCAATACTCTGATTTTAGGAGTACAGAAACCCAACGGACAGTGGAGGTTAGTGCAAGATCTCAGGATTATCAATGAGGCTGTTGCTCCTCTATACCCAGCTGCACCTAACCCTTATACTCTGCTTTCCCAAATACCAGAGGAAGCAGAGTGGTTTACAGTCCTGGACCTTAAGGATGCCTTTTTCTGCATCCCTGTACATCCTGACTCTCAATTCTTGTTTGCCTTTGAAGATCCTTCAAACCCAACATCTCAACTCACCTGGACTCTTTTACCCCAGGGGTTCAGGAATAGCCTCCATCTATTTGGCTAGGCATTAGCCCACGACTTGAGCCAGTTCTCATACCTGGACACTCTTGTCCTTCGGTACGTGGATGATTTACTTTTAGCTGCCCGTTCAGAAACCTTGTGCCATCAAGCCACCCAAGTGTTCTTAAATTTCCTCGCTACCTGTGGCTACAAGGTTTCCAAACCAAAGGCTCAGCTTCGCTCACAGCAGGTTAAATACTTAGGGCTGGCTAGGCATGGTGGCTCATGCCTGTAATCCCAGCACTTTGGGAGGCCAAGGCAGGCGGATCACGAGGTCAGGATCGAGACCATCCTGGCTAACACAGTGAAACCCCATCTCTACTAAAAATACAAAGCCAGAGTGGTAGTGGGCACCTGTAGTCCCAGCTACTCGGGAGACTGAGGCAGGAGAATGGTGTGAACCCAGGAGGTGGAGCTTGCAGTGAGCTGAGATTGCACCACTGCACTCTATCCAGCCTGGGTGACAGAGCGAGACTGTGTCTCAAAAAACAAACAAACAAACAAACAAAAAATACTTAGGGCTAAAATTATCCAAAGGCACTAGGGCCCTCACTGAGGAGTGTATCCAGCCTATACTGGCTTATCCTCATCCCAAAACCCTAAAGAAACTAAGAGGGTTCCTTGGCATAACAGGTTTCTGCCGAATATGGATTCCCAGGTACAGCAAAATAACCAGACCATTATATACACTAATTAAGGAAACTCAGAGAGCCAATACCCATTTAGTAAGATGGACACCAGAAGCAGAAGCAGCTTTCCAGGCTCTAAAGAGGGCCCTAACCCAAGCCCCAATGTTAAGCTTGCCAACGGGGCAAGACTTTTCTTTTATGTCACAGAAAAAACAGGAATAGCTCTAGGAGTCCATACACACGTCTGAGGGACGAGCTTGCAACCCGTGGCATACCTGAGTAAGGAAATTGATGTAGTGGGAAAGGGTTGGCCTCATTGTTTACGGGTAGTGGCAGCAGTAGCAGTCTTAGTATCTGAAGCAGTTAAGATAATACAGGGAAGAGATCTTACTTTGTGCACATCTCATGATGTGAATGGCGTAGTCACTGCTAAAGGAGACTTGTGGCTGTCCGACAACATTTACTTAAATATCAGGCTCTATTACTTGAAGGGCCAGTGCTGTGACTGCACACTTGTGCAACTCTTAACCCAGCCACATTTCTTCCAGACAATGAAGAAATGATAGAACATAATTGTCAACAAGTAATTGCTCAAACCTACACCACTCGAGGGGACCTTTTAGAGGTTCCTTTGACTGATCCCGACCTCAACTTGTATACTGATGGAAGTTCCTTTGTAGAAAAAAGACTGCGAAAGGCGGGGTATGCAGTAGTCCTTCAAAATCGAAGAGCTGTAGACTTGCTAACCGCTGAAAGAGGGGGAACCTTTTTATTTTTAGGAGAAGAATGCTGTTATTACGTTAATTAATCTGGAATTGTCACCGAGAAAGTTAAGGAAATTCGAGATCAAATACAACGTAGAGCAGAGGAGCTTAAAAAACAGTGGACCCTGGGGCCTCCTCAGCCAACGGATGCCCTGAATTCTCCCCTTCTTAGGACCTCTAGCAGCTGTAATACTGCTACTCCTTGTATCTTTAACCTCCTTGTTAAGTTTGTCTCTTCCAGAATCAAAGCTGTAAAACTACAAATGGTTCTTCAAATGGAGCCCCAGATGCAGTCTATGAGTAAGATCTACCACGGACCACTGGACCGGCCTGCTAGCCCATGCTCCAATGTTAATGACATCAAAGGCACCCCTCCTGAGGAAATCTCAACTGCACAACACCTACTACTCCCCAGTTCAGCAGGAAGCAGTTAGAGCGATCGTCGGCCAACCTCCCCAACAGCACTTGGGTTTTCCTGTTGAGAAGGGGGGACCGAGAGACAGGACTAGCTGGATTTCCTAGGCCGACTAAGAATCCCTAAGCCTAGCTGGGAAGGTGACTGGTTCCACCTTTAAACACGGGGCTTGCAACTTAGCTCACACCCAACCAATCGGATAGTAAAGAGAGCTCACTAAAATGTGAATTAGGCAAAAACAGGAGGTAAAGAAATAGCCAATCATCTATTGCCTGAGAGCACAGCGGGAGGGACAAGGATCAGGATATAAACCCAGGCATTCGCGCAGGCAGTGGTAACCCACTTTGGGTCCCCTCCCTTTGTATGGGAGCTCTGTTTTCACTCTATTTCACTCTATTAAATCTTGCAACTGCAAAAACACACACACACACACACACAGAGAAAAATTTAAATGGAAGGATGTTTTCTTATTCCGAATGAATGTTCTAGAAGGGTACCAGGCAAGGTCTTGCAATGAGGAATATTTTGTTTTCCAGAGAATGTGCCTGTTTAAATATAGCTGTGTGAAAGCAGGCTCTGGAACATAGGACCTCGGCCTTCTACTGTGCCTGTCTCTTGGTGGGATGAATGAAGCTTGTGAAATACAGCTGGGGATTTTTAGGGGGAGTCTGACCACTCCAAGGAACCTGCTGGCGTCGCAGCAGAGATTCTAGGATGCTGTGCAAATACCAGTGGAGCTCCTGCACTGATGAGCGCTTAGTTTTAAAAGGCAAAGGCCCTACCCGGGAAGATCTTGGAGTGCAATGGATGTGGCAGAGGGTCTCAGAAAGCAACACATGGTAAGTGCCAAAGCAGAGGCTTATGCCGATTGCTAAGTGTTTCGGAGGAGATTAATCAACACTAGAGAAACCAGGGAAGGCTTCAAAGAAGAGGAGCCAAGTGGCCTATACAGATGCCAATGGTGGTGACAGACTCATCTGAGCCAAAGCCAGGGCAGAGAATTCCTATTTGAGATCATGGGAAGAAGTTGGGTCTAGGAAGCTGCGAACCAAAGGAGCCACAGGCGGAAAGTTCTGCAGAAGCACGAGCAGATCACCAGCCGGGGGAACAGGGGCCAGAAATTACAGTCAGTATCCCTGAGCCTAGAGCTGGGACCACATGAGAATGGAGCCCACCTACAAACAGCTCGGGAAATCCAAAGCTTCTAGGTTGACCCATCTATCTATGGCCTGCATTTTTTCCTCAGTTTCACAGCCACCTGGTGTAGGGCACATGGAATGATCCTCCTGACTTAAAGGACCAGGTTCAGCACAGACAGTGACTAGAACTTCCAAAGATGGAGATGGGAGATGATGGGTGGGAAGCTAGGGGCTGAAATGCCAGTGAAGGCCCCTGTGTGATGACAGGCCCAGCATGGGATGGTAGAGGCCACCGTCAGAATCAGGGAAGGCTGTGAAGTCCGGTGTGATTTTATTTGGTGAAGGTGGGGGTTAAAATGAAAGGCAAGGATGGAAAGTCAGGGAAGGCTGGCACTTAATGCACACCCAGAAATCTGGACTTTATTCTGCAGGCAGTGGGGAGTCATTGGCTGGTTTTGAGAATATCTCATATGACTGATTATTCTGACAACAATGTGGGGAAACTCAGGTGAAAAACACCTCTTGGCAAGAGGAAATAGCAACCTTAACAAGAGCAGAGGTAGTAGAGAATAAAAGACAGATTTCAAAGAAATTCTGGAGGCAGAATCAATAATACCTAGTGATAGGTTGAAAATGGGAATTGGGCATGAAGAAAAAGCCCAAGGAGATTTTAAATTGCAAAAGCTCATGTTGAGGAAGATGGTGATATAAACAGAGAAAATATAGAACTCAAAATTGGAAATATGAAAAGCAGAGGATGTTTATGAGAAAAGATGATGAATTCAGTTGTAAATATGTTGAAATTGAGATATGTGTCGGGTCACCTGCGTGCCAGCATCCATCAGATATTTGGAAACACAGGTCTCCAGCAAAAGAGGGAGGTATATTGGAGATGAACAACAAAGTCATGGAAATAACTGATACTTAAAAGGAGAGAGTGTAAAATAAAAGGAGAAAAAGGCTTGAAAAGAAAACCATGAGACATGCACAAGCATAAGTTCTCAGGAAGGAAAGAAGAATCAAGGAAGGAGGCAAAGAAGTTGTGGCTGACAAAGGAGAAGGGAAAAACTGAGTGCTCTTGTTCCTGATACGGAGGGAGGCACTACAGAAACAGGGTCAAATCATTAGTCAAGTCTCTTTGATTGTAAGGGAGTGAAAATCCACTCCAACTAACGTCAACGTCAAGTGGATTTATTGGCTTGAAATTCAACCAGTGTGGAATAGTGATATTGGCTGAAGCGGCACTTGTTGTTTTGCAGCCTTCCAATGTTAATGTCCCCTTCTCAACAGCATGCAGTTTTCCTTTTGAGGCATTTACTCGTCCCTGAGAGACGCAGTCTGGTGGGGCCCATCCCTAGCTAAGGATCAGGCTTGTGCCTCCAGCTGGGCAAATCTACAGGGTCTCTAGAACTTGAATCTTGAACAGAATGAAATAACAATGACAGAAGGGTAGCATCCTGCCTCTCAGGGTTCTGTCTGCATAAACTGTTCCACTGTGTGATTATTCTTATCTATCTTGAATCTTGGGCCTTACAGTGGCCTAGATTCCCACCTGTTCCCAAGCTTGGCTCTTCAGACTTCCATCGTTTCTCTGAAAATCTGAAGTTCTTCAAATAAATTCTCTTTGACTGGAAATAACAAGGCTGCAGGCAACCAAGAAATGCTGACTGATAGATCAACCTTAGGGACACACTTCCACCTGACTTCCTCAGCCATTAGGACCTGGCTTCGGCAGCCTGAAGACCAGAGAAGAAGAATTCAGGGTCGAGCAATTGTGTGCTGTGGGGGTCTGTCCTGCAGACCCTGACTCAACCACAGATGAATAATGTACACTGACACAGATATTATGCTTATCAGTCCAGCTGAGAGTCCCAGCCCCTTACAGACTCTAAGGAGACTGCTGTCAGCCATGGCCCCCAACTCGCTGGCCCTCCTGGCATTTCTTCAGCACATATTAGATGGCAAATGTCTCAAATAAACACCATTAGAGGGTAATCAACCTGGTCACCTTCTCCCAGAGAGCACCATCCTGCCTGCAAATGATCAGAGATTAGTTTTAGAATCACATGAGTAAACAAGCTATTTAGATAGACTCCTCTACATTCCTATGTTAATTACCCTTGCTATAGCTTAAAGAGGATTAGGCTGCCTTCAGCCAAACTATCTGAAGCTATGCAAAAATCTTTTGGTCTTCCAAGAAACTGTTATGTTTTATTTTATAATTTTCTCCACCATCCTTACTGAACCCCTACAGTGTACATTGCTTGACAGTCACTGAGGCCTGGGAGGTGGCATCAAGTAAAAGGACAGTGGCCCTTACTCCTTTATTTGACAAAGTGGAGGAAGGAGCCATTCCCCTAAAGATGGGTAGATAAAACTGTACCTGTGAAGCCAGGACATCTCACCAAGACGTAGATTGATTCCATGTCGCTGGGGCTGGTCCCTTGTTGAGGCTGATGCTGCTGGTGCCTGGTCCTCATTTCAGTAGCAAAGCCCTTGGGGGCATAAATAGGGAGATTGTGTAGGCTGAAGAGGGGGGCATTTAGGCAGTTTAGAACATCTTGGGCAATCCAGACAGCTGTTTCAGTAGCATTACTGGGGTGAAAGCCCAGTGACAGTGAGCTGAGGGAGTTGGAGGGAGGGAGGGCAGATGATGAGTGGTGGAGCTCCTGAGAGCGCAGCAACACCTGCCCTCCTTGGGGTGTCACAAGGATGCCTTTCTCAGGGGATTTCTGGGTAAATACATGCCAGTGTTTGCAGAAGGAGGACAGGTGTGTGGAAGCCTGTCCCACTCGCCCCTGCCCAGTCTTGCCTTCTGCTCCTCCCAGCACTCGCCATGCCGAGCCTCATGGGCTTCAGGTGGCGTGGACCCTCAACTCACCCTCTCCTTTGCCCATTGGGTGCTGTTGGCCTCTTAGGAGCTGTCCACACTTTTCTCCCCTCTCTTTCTCCAACCTGTGCAATGTTTTCTCATCTTTCCTGTCACCTCTGAGAACTGTTTGAGGTAAAATAGAAGTCGGGGGCCAGGCGTGGTGGCTCATACCTGTAATCTCAGCACTTTGGGAGGCTGAGGCAGGTGGATCACTTGAGGTCAGGAGATCAAGACCAGCCTGGCCAACATGGTGAAACCCTCTCTCTACTAAAAATACACAAATTAGCTGGGTGTGGTAGTACACGCTTGTAATCTCAGGGAGGCTGAGGTGGGAGGATCACTTAAATCCGGGAGGCAGAGGTTGCAGTGGGCCAAGATCGTGCCACTGCACTCCAGCTGGAGGGGACAGAGTGAGACTCCATCTCAAAAAATAAAAAAGATGGGACATGAGTCGGATTACGTCATTTCCCTGCTCAAAATCCTTCAATGGCTCTCATGTTATCCCAGTAAAAGCCCAAATCCTCCCAGTGGCTCCCAGGGCCTTCCATGACCTGGCCACCCACTCCTCTCAGTTGTCCTCTTCCACTCTCCACCTCACTCTCAACACTGGGGCCACAGAAGATTCCTCGCTTTTCCTCAGACACACTACACAGGCTCCCGACTTTGGTTCCTTACACTTTAGTACATAGTTGTTTCCATCTCTTTCTTCACATCTTGGCATGAAAGTCACCCTCTCCACATAAAATCTTGACCATGCATGTTTGCAGCAGCACTGTTCACAAGGGCCAAAAGGTGGAAGCAACTCAAGTGTCCATCAACAGGTGAATGGATACACAAAATGTGGTCTATCCATACGATGAAATGTTGTATGGCCATATAAAGGAATGAAGTCCTGATGCACACTACAACATACATGAACCTTGAAAACATTATGTTAAGTTACAGAAGCCAGACACAAAGCACCACAAATTGCAGGATTCCATTTATATGAAATGTCCAGAATTGACAGATCTACAGACACAGACAATGGATCAGTGGTTGCCTAGGGCTGGAGGGAGGGAGGAATGGGGAGTGACAGCTAATGGGTAGAGAGTTCTTTTCAGGGTGATGAGAATGTTCTACAATTGATTGAGGTAATGGTTGCATACATCTATGAGTATACTAAAAAACATTTAGTTATATACTTTAAACAGGTGAATGGTGTATGCTATGGTTTAAATATCCCCTCCAAAACTTATTTCGCAATTTAAAATGTAATTGCCATTGTGATGGTATTAAGAGGTGGGTGGGAGCTTTGAGAAGTGATTAGATCATGAGGGCCCTGCGTTCATGAATGAATTAATGCTGTTATTGCAAGACTGGGTTAGTGTTCCAAGGAGCCAGCTTCTGGTAAAAGGATAGGTTTAGCCCCCATTTTTTTCTGTCCTGCATGCACACATGCTCACCATGTGGTATTGCAGCATGGAATATTGCTGCATGGAGCTTCTCACCAGAGGTCAGCACCATGCTGTTGGATGTTTCAGCCTCCAGAACTACAAGTCAAATAAGTCTCTTTTCTTTATAAATTATCCAGTCCATGGTACTCTCTGATAGCAGCAGAAAGTGAACTAAGGCAGTTTAGTATTACTCAGAGTTCTCTAGAGCTCAAAAATCAATAGAATATATACATACACATATATGAAGAGATTTATTATAGGAATTGACTACTCAATTATGGAGTCCAAGAAGTCCCATGATCTGCTGTCTGCTGTTAACAGCTAAAGACCCAGAAATGCTGATGGTGTAATTCAGTCCAGATCTGAAGGGCTGTGAATTAGGGAGCTAATAATGTGTGTAAGTCCTGGCCTGAGTCCAAAACCCTGAGAACCAGGATCTCTGATGTCTCAGGGTCAGAGAAGATGGATGTCTCAGCTCAAACAGGAAGAAAATGTTCCTTTTCTCCACCTTTTTGTTCTTTCCAGGCCTTCAAAAGATGGGATGATGCCCACTTTGATGGGTGAGGGTGATCTTTACTGGATCTACCTATTCAAATGCTAATCTCTTTCAGAAACACCCTTACTGACACACCAGAAATAATGCTTTAACAGCTGTCCAGATACCCTTTGCCCAGTCAAGTTGACATGTAAAATTAATTAATTAATTAATCACTTTTTTTTTTGAAATGGAGTCTCGCTCTGTCACCCAGGCTAGAGTGCAGTGGCACAATCTCCACTCACTGTAATCTCCACCTCCCCGGTTCAAACGATTCTCCTGCCTCAGCCTCCTGAGTAACTGGGATTATAGGCGCGCACCACCATGCCCGGCTAATTTTTGTATTTTTAGTAGAGACAGGGTTTCACCATATTGACCAGGCTGGTCTTGAACTTCTGACTTTGTGATCCACCTGCTGTGGCCTCCCAAAGTGCTAGAATTACAAGGCATGAGCCACCGGGCCCAGCCTCTTTTTCCAGTTTTTAGAGGCTTCCTGCATTCCTTGGCTCATGACCCCTTCCATCTCTGAAGCCATCAATGGCTGGTTGAGCCTTTCCCATGCTGCATCTCTCTGACACCATATCTTTGGCCTCTCTCTTCAATATTTCAGGATCTTTGTGATTATACTGGGTCCACCTGGATAATCTCCCTATTTTCATTTCAGCTGATTAGCAAACTTAATTCCATCTACAACCTTAATTCCTCCTTGCTATGTAACTAACATAGTCTTAGGTTCTGAAGATTAGGATGCAGACATCCTGGGGATGCCATTATTTTGTCTGCCAGTGTCCTGGGCCAAACTAGACCTCATCGCCACCATCAGCTGCAAGGGAGCTTGGTAAATCAACTAGCTGGTGAAAGGTAGCAAGCTAGTTATGATTAGCTTAGACTAGTAATGTTTCGTCATCTGAATCTGTCACTGTTACTCAAATCAAACCAGGGTTTTATTAGCAAGAAAAAGGTATGAAGGAATGGCTTATTGGGTTGGCTGCTAACTGTTGACCACAGCAAGGTATAGCTGACTTCTCGGTCTTCCCTAGTCACATGTCACATTTGTGTTTTGTACTGAGATGGGATGGAAATTGCTCATGTGAATGTTCTCAGCCTGGGCCCACACCCTGAGCAATCCAGAGGACTCTAGCTTTGCCAGCCAGAG
This sequence comes from Macaca thibetana thibetana, assembly GCF_024542745.1. NCBI lineage: Eukaryota > Metazoa > Chordata > Mammalia > Primates > Cercopithecidae > Macaca > Macaca thibetana. The sequence goes on from NC_065584.1 coordinate 36,493,606, forward strand.
TTTTCATTCTCTCCCCTTCTCCTGACCCCCAGCTCTTCAAAGAAAAAATCTACCCAAACAATATGGTTTTCTTGATTTTTTTGTAAAGGGCAAAAAGGAGCAAATTAGAGAGATGGGGGAGTTAGGGAAGAAATTATGTCAATGTATATAATAAAAATCTTATAGAATGAGGGGGAAAGAGAATAAGAATAGAATTAGGAAGGTCTGGAGGTAATGGGGGAGTTTTCCCAAGGGTTTTGAAACTGCTTTCGGTCGCACAGTTAACTGTGACTCCACTCTGGAACTCAACCAAATTGTAGATTCAACATAAATTATTACAAGTAACTGGCCCACCCCATCCACTTCCTCAAGTTAGCCCTGAGGCTAACTTGCTGGTCAGTGGTGCTAGTCAGTGCCTGGCAAATAGCAAACACTGGCATCAGAGTCTCATCTGTAAAATAAGTATTTTGACAAGAAGATCTCGAAGTTCCCACCCTGCTCTGATCATTTACAGTCCTGTGATTACTATGTGAAGTGCAGGTCAAACTACTTTTTGTGTTTGGAAATTTAAGGTGTCAGAGATTCCAGAATTGGATGGCTGGAATTCTCAGAAAAACTAGATCCCTAGAAATAAACTGGACTGATTTCTGAGTGCAGACTTCTAGGGATTTTACCACCTCCAACTTACAGGTGGGGTTACTTTCTTGTGTTCTAAAGATGGACTCAACATAAAGAACACATAATTTGGAACTCTAACACTCATAAGATCGCTTACCTCCTCTTGGCTTCAGTTTTCTCAAATGCAAATGGTCTCAGTAACACCCATCATGGGGTGTTTATGTGAGTATGAAAGATAACATATTGAGGGCACATGGCACACAGTAGGCACTCAATGAAGACTAGCTATTATTATGCCCACTAAGAAAGGAATTCTTGGCTGAGCACAGTGACTCAGGCCTGTAATCCCAGCACTTTCGGACGCTGAGGCGGGTGGATTACCTGAGGTCAGGAGTTCAAGACCAGCGTGGCCAACAGGCAAAACCCCATCTCTACTAAAAATACAAAAATTAGCCGGGTGTGGTGGCATGCACCTGTAGTTCCAGCTACTTGAGAGGCTGAGGCAGGAGAATCGCTTGAACCCAGGAGGCAGAGGTTGCAGTGAGCCCAGATCATGCCACCGCACTCCAGCCTGGGTGACACAGCAAGACCCTGTATCAAAAAAAAAGAAAAAAGAAAAGAATTCTTTATTCTCCACCCCACCCCCCCACAAAAGAAAATGAAACTCGATGGTCTGTGATCAAAGGGGAAAAATATAGCTGTCTTTAGGATAGTGACAACAACACAATTATCAAAAGCAACATCTTGAAATTTTTAATTAGAGATCTCAAAGCATTTCTTTTGTTTTCTGTTCTATACTTTGCACACCCAAGTTGGCTGGTCACCCCTGCATCTGATTACTAGCGTGCAGGGTCTATAGAACAGCACACCTACTAATTAGAAATACATGTTTGCATGTCCCCTTTCGAAACATGGTATAAGATTCTCCTACTCTATATGACCAGGACCCCGTCAACTTCACACATGACTAGAGAAGCTGTTTCTGCAAATTCGTTGGCTAATTTGCATGATTCGTCGTTTCATCCCAAGATCCCTCAGCCCTGCACTGTCCAATACAGTAGCCACTAGCATACATGAATTGAAATTAAGTGAAGTGAAAAATTCATTATCTCAGTGGCATATGTCACATTTCAGTTGCTGCATAGCTGCATGTGACTAGTGACTGCCACACTAAACTCAGCATAGAACATTTCCACCATCACAGAAAGTTCTATTGCACAGCACTGCCCCAGACTGCTGCACTTAGCTTTTAATAAAAATAAACCTTAAAAAGAAATCAGTCTGGCAGCTGAAGTCCTGTACAGTCCTGATAAAAGGGCCATCTGCCACTCTGGCAAAGACCATTTTCCCAACAACCTATTGCATGGGAACAGAGCCAGCCTGGTGACCCACAGGTGGAAGAGATTTTGTGAAACCCATCTCCCGGGGCCCACAAGGGCTCCACTGGGAATTGCTTTTCAGTCCAAGTGAAGTGCTGGCAGCTTCTTGACTGATAGCTTAACTAGTCACTGTTCCCAGTGGGAGACTCAGAGAGTGATCTCTCAGATCCAGGCTTTAAAAGGTCCCTTCAGCACTTAGTCCTGGAGCAATTAAGGGTTGCTGGCTTTCCTCGTAGGCTTCCCAGGCCACAGATAAGCAGATAGGCATGTCTTCACTACCTTCTCTGCCTGTCAAAACCTCCCCAGCTCTTCTTCACTTTCTCAAATGCCACCTTCTTCAGGACCTCCCTGACTACTTGTGACGCCCATCTTAGCACTTTCTTTTCTTTTTTTTTCTTTTTTTTGAGATGGAGTCTCACTCTGTCACCCATGCTGGAGTGCAGTGGCATGATCTCGGCTCACTGCAACCTCCGCCTCCCGGGTTCAAGAGATTCTCCTGCCTCAGCCTCCTGAGTAGCTGGGACTACAGGCACACACCACCACACCTGGCTAATTTTTGTATTTTTAGTAGAGATGGGGTTTCACCATGTTGGTCAGGCTGGTCTCAAACTCCTGACCTCATGATCCGCCCATCTCAGCCTCTCAAAGTGCTGGGATTACAGGCGTGAGCCACTGCACCCAACTGTCTTAGCAGTTTATTCACAAATCTCCAAGAGTTCACATGGCAGATGTTAATTAGTGGAACTTGATCCTTGTAAACCCCACATGGTCCAGGTCCACCCTGAAACATTCTGTGGGAGGGCTCAGCCCCACACACTTGTCACAGAGAAACCCTGATGGTGGCCTCTGTGCCTGCCACTCGCCACAGCTCATTTAGCCATCTGCCTGGGCTCCCGCCTCGGGAGGGGCGCAGTGGGAACGACAGGCCCAGGCTGCCAAAGCTCAAACTTCCCTCTGCCCCTAACTTGCTGGGTGGCATTAGGAACATTATTTCACATCTCTGCAAAACGGAGACATAAATCGTATACATATCCTGGAGTTGCTATAGGAAAGAAGCAAAATAACATACATAAAATGCCTGGCAAATAGTAAACAGTAAATCATAATTATTGCATTATCATTATCATTCTCAGCAACAGCCTAATTGTTCTGGGAAGTAGCTTCCTGGCTTCATTCATGCCCATATTCCTGCCTTTGACCTTCAGTTCCCTGGTATCTGTAGTCATCTATTACACTAAGTATCTCCCAGCCCTGCTTGTCCTGGCCTCCTGCAGCCCCGCCATGGGCACCTACCTGCCTCCCAGGTGTGTGGGCCCCAAGACGCCAACTCCACTGGATAACTGTGTCTTCCTCAGGCGGAGGATGCTCAGTAAGTTTTAGCTGGCTGGAATTGCTGTTCTCAGAAAAACTCGCTCCCTAGAAATATGCTGGACTGATTTCTGAGTGTAGGCTTCCAGGGATTCCACCACTTCCAGCTTAAATAGGGTGTGTTTACGAGAGGAAGGGAAAGGATGTTGGGAAATCAAAGGAGAGAGCCTTCTGAGAGTATCACGTATCACTTGGAATAACAAAACAAAAGGCATAAGCCAATTCTAAGAGCTTTGACTAAAATGGCATTTTGGAAAAAAGAATTTGGAACCCATGAAAGCGTCAATGATCAGAGACCAGTGGTTTACAATGCTGGCAAGTGTGCAGTGTCACAGGTATCCTTCTAATGACGGTCTTCCAAAATATGGAAAGAAACTTAACAATATTTACAAAAATGTTCCTATACTTCATACTAGAAAGACACTTCTAGAAATATAGCTCAATGATATCAGAGATATAGGTTAAACATTTAGATATAAGAATATTAGTGGCAGCATTTGTTTATGAAAAGGAAAGCTTGGAAACAGTCTAAATAAATGCCCTGAAATGTAGAAATGCTTTTTGCAAGAGTAGAAATCTATTATTAACTCAGTGGAATAGATTAAAACATTGAAAATATTGGGTTTAAAAGATTTAATGATGGGAAGATTAATACAATATAATGGGAAGTGAAATGAGCAGAATGTAAATTCCTTTTAGGGGTTAGCAGAAGATGGAGTTGTATTGAATGAGAGTCATTGACTTCTTAATGGAAGGTGGAAGATGGAGTTAGAGCACTGCGTTCACTGAGCATCTGGATGCTTGGACCCAGGGGCTTTTAAGGGATGCCTTGATTTGGGGTGGCAAGCTAGGACACACAGACAGCACAGAACAAGGAGCAGACAGGATATTCACTTCCCGGTGCGTCATCTTGTCGGCAACAACCGTTCCCTGGCAAGACCAAAGTCAAGGGCAGGCGGTGGAGGGGGTTTGCTGCTGTACTCCACTTGTGTGACTCCCAGGCTTTCCTTTAGGATCTCATGTGGCTGCTCTTCACCTTGGCGTTCACCATGTTCTGCTTCATGAATGGCTGACTCAGTGTCCCTTGGATCACTTTAAGTAAAATTGTATTTTCTTTGTTGTTATCAAAACTCCAATTTTGTTCAGGTATCTGCTCCCCTGCAGACCCAGCCCCAGCTCAGGAGGTGGGAGCTGGTCAGGGTAAGCCCATCAGAGCTTGGTCTTCCCTGGTAGCGGTTATTGGTCTGGAGTAAGCACGTGACCTAAATGGAGGCGGAAGGGAAAGTCAGCGATGCACGTGTGGTCATGCGGGGGACTAGCCTGAGGATGAAACTAAGGCACAGTGAGGGGGTGAACGAACCCAGGACCTCAGTGGTCTCGCTGAGCTGCTGTCTTACAACACTTACGGGCCACTGTCCTGTGGACTTTCAGTTAGGTGAAGCACGTCACTTTTCTCATTAACACAGTTTGTATTTTAAACTTCTTAACTGATAGCAGTGGGGAAACCAGGAGGAATGACAGACTTGAAGTCATGGAATTGGATTCTAGCCCTGATCTACCGCCAACTACCTATGACCTTGAAAAATCTCTTAACATCTCTGAGCCTCCGGTGAGTCTTCTGTGAAAGGGGAGTGTACATGCTCTCCTAGGTTCCTTTCAGTGCAAAGGTTCCATGACTCTTCATCTCTAAAACAGCAACTTATCAACACTTTCCGATTTCTTTACCAAAACAGTATATTTGTACACAGAGCATACAAAACCCACTTGCCTTGATTTGAAACAAAAGCAAGCACCTATTGACCCAATTTTCAGCTCTGATATTCCCCCGGAGCTGCCCCTGGGTACCTAGGCATCCTGGAAGGCATTCCATGCACCACTCTTATGTCTGCCTGCAAGCCTTCTGGCCTCTCCTGTGCTCTGGGGTTGTCTGAGAATCGGCCCCATCCTTTCAGCCACAGAACCCTCACATGAAGAGAAAATGGACAACTAACCCCACAGACTTCGCCATCAGGTGGAAGCTGGCATGTAAGGCCCTGACATCTACTCTGGGCCCGCCTGAGCCTTACCAAGCTCCAACCTCACACTGTCCTGTGAGGACGGATGCCTGGATCACTTCCAGGTTATTCATCCATGTTCTTTGCAGTCTGAAGTGAGTGTCATCTTTAACAGCATAGTAGTGGCAAACACATTCACCTCTAATGATGAGGAGAAATGATTTGGGTGCATAATTCCATTTCACTATGCATTTCCTTTCCTTTAAAAGCTGCCTCCTTTGCCATGATCAGGTATAAGCACCCTGTAGTGTGAAATGCCAACTCCAATTTCTAATTACAAAATTCATGCATGTTAGAATTGAGAAAATACAGATAATCACGAAGAAAGAAAAAGTAAGATCATTTATATTATCTTATTATCCAGAGATAACAACAGGGGCCCTGGAGTATATTCTTCCAGCCGTTCGTGTGTGTGTGTATGTGTGGTATGTATCTGAGTTTTAACTAAAAAAGGACCACCCCTTGTTAAGGAACAAAGCAAATTGCTAAGATAAAAAAGTATATAAGGTATATATCTTTATCCCTTAATGGTGTAAAAAAATGGTGATTATCTTTCCCAATACATAAACACCCACCTTCAGCATCATTTTCATGACTTCAAAGTATTACCCCCACACACAAATCACTTATTTAACCAAATTCCTACTGTTAGACATCTAGATCCTTCCCATGTCTCCAAAAAACATGGTGTTCCCTAAAGCGACATCACCAGACCACCCAAGTAAACCACTTGCTGTCTCCTAGCTGGATTCCTGAGCCTCCTTCATGGGTGATCCCCTTTGCTCCCTGCCACCAGCCCAACTTCAATGGGGACTTCTTTTGGTCACTCCCAACCTCACTTGTATCAGAACTTCTGGTGCCACAGCTGGTGTTGGTCAACTTCCAACTCACCTCATGAACTTCCACCAGCTTTGTATGAAAAGTCAGTCTCCAGGATGCAGTGCTGTATTGGTGGACAGGCTTCTATTAACCCAAACCCACTGAAAGGTCTAGAATGAGGGTCCAGAGGTCGGGGCTGTGCATCTTCCTTGCTCATCCTCCAGGAGCAAGAGTCCTGCCCTAGAATCCGAGCTGTGACTGGCGCCCAGCCTCCAGCATGCCAAGTGCCCCTGTGCAGCATGTTACTAAAGCCTTGGAATAACACCACAAGGTACGTTCATTATTATCTTCCTTTAACGTGGAGGGAACCCAACACAGAGGGGATAGGTGACTTGTCACAGTCTAGTGGCTTGTAAGATCTGGAATTTATACTGAAGTCCATCTGACCCCATCTGCCTTTGCTTTATTAGATAATTAACCAGTATTACCTGCCAAGGCCTCCTCATGAGGCCCGCAGCCAGGTCGCATAGGAACAAACATGACCACTGACCTTCAAGCATATACCATTCCTCCTTCTTCCCATGTCTACCTTGCATGTGTTAGGATAATAGTGAAACTGCTGTTGAAAAAAAAAAAAAGTCCTGAAGATGGACCAGGTGTGGTGACTCATGCCTATAATCCCAGCACTTTGGGAGGTCAAGGCAAGTGGATTGCTTGAGGCCAGGAGTTCAAGACCAGCCTGGGTAACATATCAAGACTCTGTCTCTATTAAAAAAAAAAAAACTAAGTCAGCTGGGTGCAGTGGCATGTGCCTGCAGTCCTAGCAGCTCCGGAGGCTGAGACAGGAGGATCTCTTGAGCCCAGAAGTTCAAGATTACAGTGAGCTATGATCACTGCACTTCACACGGGTTGACAGAGTGAGACACTGCCTCAAAAAAAAAAAAAAAAAAAAAAAAGTCCTAAAAACGCAATGGCTCTCTGCCACTGCATTGAATGGCTAAAATTGAAAAGGACTTGTGTTGGCAAGGATGTGGAGCAAATGGCACACCCACACATGCTGACAGGAATGTTTGGAAAACTGTATCGCAGTTTCTAATTAAGTTTAATATGCTTCTAAGCTGTGACCCAACAGTTCTACTCCCAGGTATCTATCCAAGAGAGGTTTAAAAAAAATAAGTTAGGCCAGGCGCAATGGCTCACACCTGTAATCCTGGCACATTGGGAGACTGAGATGGGCAGATCACAAAGTCAGGAGTTCAAGACCAGCGTGGCCAATACGGTGAAATCCCATCTCTACTGAAAATACAAAATTAGCCGGGCGTGGTGGCGGGCACCTGTAGTCCCAGCTACTTGGAAGGCTAAGGCAGAAGAATCGCTTGAACCTGGGAAGCAGAGGTTGCAGTGAGCCAAGATTGCGCCACTGCATTCCAGCCTGGGTGACAGAGCGAGACTCCGTTTCAAAAAAAAAAGAAAAAAATAGTCTACCAAAAGAATTGTTTAAAGCCTGCTTGTAGCCACTTTATTCATAATAGCTAAGAAGTAGAAACAATCCAAATGTCCATCAATAAGAGAATGGATAAACAATTTTTGGTATATTCTTACATTGGAATTTTACTCACCATAAACAAGAAAATTCCTGAAAACATTTAACAACATGGATCAGTCTCAAAAACATTATGTTGAATGAGAGAAGCCAGATACAGAAGAGTTCATACTGTATGGTTCCATTTATATGAAGTTCAAAAACAGGCAAAACTAAGTTGAGAGAAATCAGAACAGTGTTTACCTGGGGAGTGGGGACAGAGGTAGGGATGGCCTAGAAAGGGTAACGAGAGAACTTACAGGGAAGATGGGAGTATTTTATATAGTGTTTAGGCTGGTTGTTATAGGGGTGTATACTTTTGCTAAAATTCACCAAACTGTACACGTAAGATTTGTGTATTTCACCATGTGTAAATGATATCTCATTAACGTTAGCATTATAAAATGCAAGGACTCAAACAAGGGAGTTTATGTCTCTCCCACAAATCAGTCCAAGATGGATAGGTGAGCTCTACTACATAGAGTCATCTATGGTAGCAGACGGTTTTGCCATCTGATGGTTTTATCATCATCTGCGTGGTCAAAGATGGGCCATCAAGGCCTGGCTCCAGTCAGTCCAAAGGAGAAAGAAGCTCAAGGGAGAAGCACTGAACAATGTTTCCTGAGCCATGCCTGGAAGTGACATCCACAACTTCCTCCCATACAGTTGGGACTTGGTCACATGGCCACAGCTCTTCACAGGAAGGCTGGGAATTGTAGCCCTACTATTGGAGAAGGATGAAATAGGTTTTAGTGAACAGCTGGCCGTGTCTGCCCCATTTGGTCTTCTGATGATTAGAAAACTCTTGGACTTGGCTGGGTACAGTGGTTCATATCTGTAATCCCAGCACTTTGGGAGGCCGAGGTGGGTGGATCACGAGGTCAGAAGTTCGAGACCAGCCTGATCATCATGATGAAACCCCGTCTCCACTAAAAATACAAAAATTAGCCGGGCATGGTGGCACATGCCTGTAATCCCAGTTACTCAGGAGGCCGAGGCAGAAGAATCGCTTGGACCCGGGAGGCGGAGGTTGCAGTGAGTGGAGATCACGCCTCTGTACTCCAGCCTGGGTGACAGAGCGAGACTCCGTTTCAAAAAAGAAAACTCTTGGACCTGTGGCCTTCTCCTCGTTTTCTACTTCAGGACCCTGGCCAAGTTCTTTGCATAACAGAGGTGGCACCATGAACTTCAAACTAAAGCACAGACCTTGCCAACCACACTGGTGGAATCCCTCATCGCTGTAACTTATAGAACAGTGTTCCACTGGAAGAAACAATGGTGTTTGCAACTACGTGGCAAACACTTAGGTATAGTGCACCAATTACCACGAGTTCCCTGGGCAGATAGCAGGGCTTCTTCTCCATTGTTTAGACTGAAACAGGAGACAAAGGATGGGTGATGGACTGACCCACCTCAGGAACATGTTATGGTGAGTTCTGGTCTGGAGACAAGGCCATTTCTTAGAGTAGTGACACAAGTTGGACAATGCCAGCCCTAAGCTGAGTCAATTCTTTAATGTGATCAAACTTCCTATTCATTCAATTAGGTTGCTATTGGGAGGTTCCAAGGAAAACCGGGAGAGGAGTGAGCATTGTTTAACAACTGCCACAAATTAAGTCCAGGGAATTTCAGATAGAGTCCAGTTCTCACAACAAACCTGTAAAAAGTGGGGTCTTCGTAGGGTGTACACCAAGAGTGAACTCCAGTGTAAACCATAGACTTTGGGTGATAACAGTGTGCCAATGTAGGTCCATTGATTGTAACATATGTACCACTCTGGTGGGGGATGTGGATAATGGGGGAGGCTTGTATGGATGGGCGCAAGAGGATAAGGGAACTCTCTGCACTTTCCTCTCACTTTTACAGTGAACCTAAAACTACTCTAAAAAACAAAGTCTATTAAAAAACAGTGGGGCCTTCATCCATTTCAGAGACAGGAAAAGTGACACTTGCCCAGGATACTCTCAACTACTGTTCCCCATTGGGTCAAAAGGGCCTGGGAAGCCAGAGGCAGTGGCTCACACCTGTAATCCCTGCACTTTGAGAAGCCTAAGCGGGCAGACTGTTTGATCCCAGGAGTTCGAGACCAGCTTGGGCAACATAGTAAGACCCCATCTCTACAAAAAAATGCAAAATTAGCTGGATGTGATGGTGCGTGGCTGTAGTCCCAGCTACCTCGGAGGCTAAGGCAAGAGGATCATTTGAGCCTGGGAGGTCAAGACTGCAGTGAGCTGTTTTCACCGTGCGCTAGCCTGGGCAAAAGAGCAAGAGGCCCTGCCTGGGAAAAAAAAAAAAAAAGAGGCTTGGGAACAGGAGTTAACTCAAGCCCTCCACACTTCTCTCTTCCAAGTCACCTCATTCAATTAGAAGGTGAGAAGAAAGCTGGCAGTCCAAGCTGGGAAGCCAAGAAAAGGCTGTTTCTAGTTCCAGTGAATTTCAATCCCTGTGCATCCTGTGGACTGAGGCTCCAAAGCTTCCAAAACTCAAAGCACCTGCCAAAGCCAGCAGGTAGGTGATCCCCTCAACACAGCTGACTCATCAAGCAAACTTCCAAATGTCCAGGCAGAGCCAGAGGCTGGGAGGAGAGTATTTGCGCATACTATTTTCCCTATGCCTGTATTTTACTCTAATTACTTCTGATTGATCCATCGATTGATTCTTTTTTTCTTTTTGAGATGGAGTCTCGCTCTGTCACCCAGGCTGGAGTTCAGTGGCACAATCTTGGCTCACTGCAACCTCCACCTCCTGGGTTCAAGTGATTCTCTGCCTTGGCCTCCCGAATAGCTGGGATTACAGGCTCCTGCCACCACACTCAGCTAATTTTTGTATTTTTAGTAGAGATGGGGTTTCACCATCTTGACCAGGCTGGTCTCGAACTCCTGACCTCATGATCCACCTGCCTCAGCCTCCCAAAGTGCTGGGATTATAGGCGTGAGCCACTGGGCCCAGCCTGATTCATTCTTTTATTCATTCAGTACAATTTTACCGAATTCCCCCTCCAGGGCAGATCTAACTTTTGTGGGGAGCTGATACTTATTTGGGAAACTTCTGTAAGAGAAATTATGGCTGGGAGCGATGGCTTATGCCTGTAATTCCAGCACTTTGGGAGGCTGAAATGGGAGGATTGCTTTAGCTTAGGAGTTCAAGACTGGCCTGGGCAACATAGTGAGACCCCCATCTCTAAAACAAATACAAAAATTGGGCCAGGTGTGGTGGCTCATACCTGTAATCCCAGCACCTCGGGAGGCCAAGGCAGGCAGATCACCTGAGGTCAGGAGTTTGAGACCAGCCTGGCCAACATGGTGAAACCCCATCTCTACTAAAAGTACAAATATTAACCAGGTGTGGTGGTGCGTGCCTGTAGTCCCAGCTACTTGGGAGGCTGAGGCAGCAGAATTGCTTGAACCCAGGAGGCAGAGATTGCAGTGAACCGAGGTTGCACCAGTGCATTCTAGCTGGGCAACAGAGAGACTCTGTCTCAAAAAAAACAAAAAAATTAACCTAGCCTGGTGGCGTGCACCTGTGGTCCCAGCTACTCAGAAGGCTGAGGCAGGAGGATCACTTGAGCCAGGAGGTTGAGGCTGCAGTGAGCCATGATGACGCCACTGCACTCCAGCCTGGGTGACAGAGTGAGACCCTTTCTCAAAAGAAAAAAGAAAGGAAGAAAAATTACAAATCAAAAATTAGGTACAAAAGTGAATATTTATTTAGAATGAGAAGAGAAATCACAACATGTTAGTGTCCTGGACATTCAGGTTCCTTTACTCTGAGGTCTTTTGGACAATTGACCTTGTATAGATATGCATCCCTCATTGCAACGTGCCCCACTAGAACACTCTAGACTACTAGCCCTTCCAGGGCCCCTGCAGGGGAGGGTCCTGAAGTTTGAGCTTCATTAACTCCCAAGAAGTTCCACCTCTGTAGGAGGGGTAGGCACAGATACAGTCTACTCTCTTGGCACTTGCCATCAAATACCATCAAGTAATTACACTGATAATATAATCAAAAACTGATTAGTTCCACAGAGGAGAGAAACATGGAACCATCTCTGAAATTGTGTGATAAAGAGAATGGCAGACCAGAGGCTTCGGGTGGCCAGAAGAGGGTTCCGGACAGGGGATTGGTAGGTCCCCAGATATTCACTCACTCCTCAATCTTGTTGAAGTTTTCTGTTCATGTGTGAGCTTCTCCCCCACTAAAAGGCCCTGTGCTGGGCCTACTTCCATCTGCACAGCTGATTAGCTCTGAGATGGTGTCTGGCAAGTGAACTGGCCTTGAATTTAATGCCCAAGGAGAGCTCTCCCACTCTGACACCCAAGGAAACTATAATATTCTGCCCCACTCCTAAATGGACTCCAGGTCTAGCTTGGATTTCCTTCTGAGAGTTGAAGCCAGTTGGACTTCCTGGGTCAAGTGGGGACTTGGAGAATTTTCTGTCATACAAGAGGATTGTAAAATGCACCAATCAATACTCTGTAGCTAGGACTGTAAAATACACCAATCAGCACTCTGTAACTAGGTAGAGGTTTGTAAAATGAACCAATCAGCACTCTGTAAAATGAACCACTCAGCACTCTGTAAAATGGACCAATCAGCGTTCTGTAAAATAGGCCAATCAGCAGGACATGGATGGGGACAAATGAGGAAATAAAAGCTGCCCACCCCAGCCAGCAGCAGCAACCCGCTTGGGTCTCCTTCTACTCTGTGGAAGCTTTGTTCTTTTGGTCTTCACAATAAATCTTGCTGCTGCTCACTCTTTGGGTCCGTGCCACCTTTAAGAGCTGTAACACTCACTGCAAAGGTCCGTGGTTTCATTCTTGAAGTCAGCGAGACCATGAACCCACCAGAAGGAACAAACTTCGGACACATCTTGGAGGCTCGTCCAGGAAATTGCCAAGTGATGAGTACCACTGGACCCCTTTTGCTTGCTATTCTGTCCCATTTTTCCTTAGAATTTGGGGGCTAAATACCAGGCATCTGCCATCCAGTTAAAAGTGACTAGCATGGCCACTGGACTAAAGACACGGGTGTCAGGCTTTCTTAGAAAGGGATCTCTAACAACCCCCAACTCTTCAGAGTTGGGAGCGTTGGTTTGCCTGCAACCAGCTTCCACTTTTCCATACTTCCAGGCTGAGCCGAGGTTCGACAGAGAGGAAAGCCATTCATCTCCAGAGTCCCAACAAAAAGTTGGTTGACCCTGCAGCCATGAGCAGAACTCTCAAAGTCATGTTACCCAAGCAAGACTCGCCCATCTATCCTATCTATTCTGACCCTTGCCTCCTGAGTCCTAATGCCTTTCAGACAAACTTCCTCCTGCCTCTTTTCTCCAAGGCTAATCCCACTTCTAAAAACCACTCCCTGTGTCTGGTGCTTTTCTAGTTTATCCTGTAAGAATGATTTCTAGTATAAATCTAGGCATCCAGGCTCACCAACCAGACAGACATAATTTTTGCCCAAAGTCCCATTGGGAGGGGGCAGCACTATCTGGAATTTTAGGATCCCTCCTCAGACTAGGAGGCCTAACAAAGCTTATTCCTGAAGCTAAGGTTAGGTATTTGGATCCTCAGAAATTATAGACTCTACAATTAGGGGGATATCCTTCCTATTCAAATGATGAAAGTGAGGACAAAAGGCATCAGTCTTCCAACCCTAGAGATCCCTTCCCTCTCTCAGGGTATGGCCCTCCATTCCATTTTGAGGCATACCATCTTTACAGGACAGGTGAAGTTCCCAATACTAACAGGAGAAAATGCTTAGGACTCTAACAGGTTTTTGAGAATGCATCGGTAAGGGCCACGACATCCAATTTTTTTGGTCCTCTTTATGGTCTAGGAGGAAAACTAGTGTTCCTGCTGCTGCTTTGGTGAGTGCAACTATTCAGATCAGTAGGGTCCAGGGACTGTTGTGGGTTCTTGGGCAAGAGGGGGATCTGCTGCTGCATCAGTGAGTGCAACTATTCTGATCAGCAGGGTCTAGGGACCATTGCAGGTTCTTGAGCGGGTCGGGGAGGGGGCAGGGGACAGAACAAACAAACCAAAACCATTGGCGTTTTTTTTCTTTCAGATGGGAAACACTCAGGCATCAACAGGCTCACCCTTGAAATGCATCCTAAGCAATTGGGACCAATTTGACCCACAAACCCTGAAAAAGAGGCAGCTGATTTTTTTCTGCACTACGGCCAATATTCTCTCTCTGATGGGGAAAAATGGCTGCCTGAGGGAAGTGTACATTACAATACTATCTTGCAGCTTGACCTTTTCTGTAAGAGGGAAGGCAAATGGAGTGAAACATCTTATGCCCCAGCTTTCTTTTCATTGAAGGATAATCCACAACTATAGAAACCTTGCAATTTACATCCCACAAGAAGACTTCTCAGCTTACCCCCATATCCTAGCCTCCTTGTAGCTCTCCTTCCTGTTAATGATAAGCCTCTTCTAATCTCTCCCACCCATAAGGAAGCAAGCAAAGAAATCTCCAAAGGACCACAAAAACCCCCAGGCTATCGGTTATATCTCCTTCAAGCTGTAGGGGAAGGGGAACTTGGCCCAACCTAGGTACATGTCCCCTTCTCCCTCTCTGATTTAAAGCAGATCAAGGCAGACTTGGGGAAGTTTTCAGATGGTTCTGATAGGTACATAGATGTCCTACAGGATCTAGGGCAAACCTTCAATCTCACTTGGAGAGATATCATGCTATTGTTAGATCAAACCCTGGCTTTCAATGAAAAGAATGCAGCTTTAGCTGTAGCCTGAGAGTTTGGAGATACCTGGTATCTTAGTCAAGTAAATGATATGATGACAGATGAAGAAAGGGACAAATTCCCTACTGGTCAGCAAGCTGTCCCCAGTATGGATCCCCACTGGGACCTAGACTCAGATCATGGGTACTAGAGTCACAAACATCTGTTGGCCTGTGTTCTAGAAGGACTAAGGAGAATTAGGAAAAAGCCCATGAATTATTCAGTGATGTCCACCATAACTCAGGGAAAGGAAGAAAATCCTTCCACCTTCCTCGAGCAGCTACAGAAGGCCTTAAGAAAATATACTCCCCTGTCACCCGACTCCCTTGAGGGCCAATTGATCCTGAAAGATAAGTTTATTACCCAGTCAGCTCCAGATATCAGGAGAAAGCTCCAAAAGCGAGCCCTGGGCCCTGAACAAAATCTGGAGGCATTATTAAACCTGGCAACCTCGGTGTTTTTTAATAATGACCAAGAGAAACAGGACGAAAAGAAAAATCGAAATAAGAGAAAGGCCATAACCTTAGTCATGGCCCTCAGAAAACCAACCTTGGTGGTTCAGAGAGGACAGAAAATGGAGCAGGCCAATCACACAGTAGGGCTTGTTACCAGTGTGGTTTGCAAGGAATCTTAAAAAAGATTGTCCAATGAGAAGCTGTCCCCTCGCCCATGTCCACTATGCCAAGGCAATCACTGGAAGGCACACTGCCCCAGAGGGCAAAGGTTCTCTAGGCCAGAAGCCCCCAACCAGATGATCCAAGTCAGGATTGAGGGTGCCCAGGGCAAGTACCAGCTCATGTCATCACCCTCACTGAGCCCCAGGTACATTTAACCATTGAAGGCCAGGAAATTGACTTCCTCCTGGACACTGGTGCAGCCTTCTCAGTGTTAATCTCCTGCCTCAGATGGCTGTCCTCTTTTCACATGCCTTTTTTGTTATGCCTGAAATTCCCACACTCTTACTAGGGAGGGACATATTAGCTAAAGCTGGAGCTATTACCTACATTAATATGGGGAACAAATTACCCATTTGTTGTCCCCTACTTGAGGAGGAAATCAACCCTGAAGTCTGGGCATTGGAAGGACAATTTGGAAGGGCAAAAAATGCCCGCCCAGTCCAAATCAGGCTAAAAGACCCCAACACTTTTCCTTATGAAATGCAATATCCCTTAAGGCCTGAAGCTCATAAAAGATTATATGATATTGTTAGACATTTAAAAGTTCAAGGTTTGGTAATAAAATGCAGTAGTCCCTGCAACACCACAATTCTAGGAGTACAAAAACCGAATGATCAGTGGAGACTAGTGCAAGATCTTAGACTCATCAATGAGGTAGTAATTCCTCTATATCCAGCTGTACCCACCCCCTATACCCTGCTCTCTCAAATACCAGAGGAAGCAAAATGGCTCACTATTCTGGACCTCAAGGATGCCTTCTTTGCATTCCCCTGCACTCTGACTCCCAGTTTCTCTTTGCTTTTGAGGATTCCACAGACCTTCCAACTTACATGGACAGTCTTGCCCCATGGGTTTAGGGATAGCCCTCATCTGTTTGGTCAGGTGCTGGCCCAAGATGAAGGCCACTTCTCAAGTCCAGGCACTCTGATCCTTCAGTATGTGGATGGTTTACTTTTGGCTACCAGTTTGGAAGCCTCATGCCAGCAGGCTACTCTAGATCTCTTGAACTTTCTAGAAGGGTACAAGGTGTCTAAATCGAAGGCCCAGCTCTGCCTACAATGAGTCATATATCTAGGCCTAATCTTAACCAGAGGAACCAGGGCCCTCAGCAAGGAACAAATGCAGCCTATACTGGCCGATCATCACCCTAAGACATTAAAAACATTTGCGGGGGTTCCTTGGAATCACCGACTTTTGCTGATTATGGATCCCTGGATACAGTGAGATGGCTGGGCCCCTCTATACTCTAATCAAGGAGACCAAGAGGGCAAACACTCATCTAGTAGAATGGGAACCAGGGGCAGAAACAGCCTTCAAAACCTTAAAGCAGGCTGTAGTACAATCTCCAGCCTTAAGCTTTCCCACAGGACAAAACTTCTCTTTATACATCACACAGAGAGCGGGAATAGATCTTGGAGTCCTTACTCAGACTCATGGGACAACCCCATAACCTGTGGCATACCTAAGTAAGGAAATTGATGTAGCAGCAAAAGTCTGGCCTCACTGTTTATGGGTAGTTGCGGCAGTGGCCATCTTAGTATTAGAAGCTATCAAAATAATACAAGGAAAGGATCTCACCATCTGGACTACTCATGATGTAAATGGCATGCTAGGTGCCAAAGGAAGTTTTTGACTATCAGACAACCACCTGCTTAGATACAGGTGTTACTCCTTGAGGGACTGGTGCTTCAAATATGCACATATGCTGCCCTCAACCCTGCTACTTTTATCCCAGAGGATGGGGAACCAATCGAGCATGACTGCCAACAAATTGTAGTCCAGACTTATGCCACCCAAGAGGATCTCCTAGAAGTCCCCTTACCTAATCCTGGCCTTAACCTATATACTGATGGAAGTTCATTTGTGGAGAATGGGATACAAAGGGCAGGTTATGCCATAGTTAGTGATGTAACTGTACTTGAATATAAGTCTTTTCCCCCAGGGACCAGGGACCAGTTAGCAGAACTAGTGGTGCTTATCAGAGCCTTAGAACTGGGAAATGGATAAAGAATAAATGTGTATACAGATAGCAAGTATGCTTATCTAATCCTATGTAGCCATGCTGCAATATGGAAAGAAAGGGAATTCCTAACCTCTGGGGGAACCCCCATTAAGTACCATAAGAAAATCAGGGAGTTATTGCATACAGTGCAAAAACCCAAGGAAGTGGCAGTCTTACACTACTGAAGCCATCAAAAAGGGGAAGGAGAAGGGAGAACAGCAGGAAAAGCAGCTGGCAGAGGCAGGGAAAGATAAGCAAAGAGAGAAAGAACGAGAGAGAGGGGAAAGACAGAAAGTCAAAGAGAGAAAGAGAGCAAGAGGGGAAAGATAGAAAGTCAAAGAGAGAAGGACAGAGAAAGAAAAAGAGACAGAGAGACAAAGAGGGAGTCAGAAGGAAAGAAAGAGAGACAAAGAGAGAGAGAAAGAGATAGAAGTAGTAAAAGCCAGGGTAAAATTAAAACTTATAATTGAATAATTGATAATTGAAGGTCTTCTCCATGACCCTGTAACACTCCAATACCACCTTCTTGTCAGTGTAAACAAGGGCATAGCCCAAAAGCACTGAGGCCACTGACAACCTGTAGCCTTCCTATCAAAAATCCTTAACCCAGCAGGTTTCCTAACAGGGGATCTAAATCTTAATTAATTACCGTACAAAGGTCCGATCAAATCTAGGAGGAACTCCCTTCAGGACAGGATGATAGATGGTTCCTCCTGGGTGATTAAGAGAAAAAGATGTAATAGGTATTCAGTAAGTGATAAGGAAACTTTTGTAGAAACAGAGTTAGGGAAATTGTCTAATAATTGGTCTGCTCAAATATGCAAGCTGTTTGCACTCAACTAAACCTTAAAGTACTTACAGAATCAGGAAAGAGCCATCTATACCAATTCTAAGTAAATATGGACTGAAAGAGGTCTTATTAATAGCAAAGAACAATTGAAATCCCAAACTTATAAGGTTTTCAACAAAAGTAAAGTTTGCTAAAAGTTAAGTGTAACATGTGTTATCCTAACTTCTAATCTTGTGGAAATCAGACCCTATCAGTGCCCCTCAAAACTCAAGTCTACCAGCGCAGGGCCATACAACTAATACCCCTATTTATAGGGTTAGGAATGGGACTGCTACAGCAACTGGAATAGCCAGTTTATCTACTTCATCATCCTACTACCACACACTCTCAAATGATTTCTCAGACAGTTTGCAAGAAATAACAACATCTATCCTTACTCTACCATCCTAAATAGGCTCTTTGGCAGCAGTGACTCTCCACAACCAGCAGGACCTAGACCTCCTCACTGCTGAGAAAGGAGGACTTTGCACCTTCTTAGAGGAAGAGCATTGTTTTTACACTAACCAGTCAGGGATAGTATGAGACACCAGCTGGCATTTACAGGAAAAGGCTTCTGAAATCAGATGCCTTTCAAACTCTTATATCAACTTCTGGAGTTGGGCAACATGGCTTCTCCCCTTTCTAGGTCCCATGACAGCCATCTTGCTATTACTCACCTTGGGACCCTGTATTTTTAACCTCCTTGTCAAATTTTTTTCCTCCAGGATTGAGGCCATCAAGCTACAGATGGTCTTACAAATGGAACCCCAAATGAGCTCAACTAACAACTTCTACTGAGGACCCTTGGACTAACCCACTGGCCCTTTGACTGGCCTAAAGAGTTTCCCTCTGGAGGACACTACAACTGCAGGGCTCCTTCTTTGCCCCTATCCAGCAGGAAGTAGCTAGAGTGGTCATCACCCAATTCCCAATAGCAGTTGGGGTATCCTGTTTAGAGGGGGGATTGAGAGGTGAAGCCAGCTGGACTTCCTGGATTGAGTGGGGACTTGGAGAACTTTTCTGTCTTACAAGAGGATTGTAAAATGCACCAATCAACACTCTGTAGCTAGGAGTGTAAAACGCACCAATCAATGCTCTGTAGCTAACTAGAGATTTGTAAAATGGACCAATCAGTGCTCTGTGAAATGGATGAATCAGCAGGACATGAGTGGGGACAAATAAGGGAATAAAAGCTGGCCACCCCAGCCAGCAGCGGCAACCCACTTGGGTCCCCTTCCACACTGTGGAAGCTTTGTTCTTTCACTCTTCACAATAAATCTTGCTGCTGCTCACTTTTTGGGGCTGTGCCACCTTTAAGAGCTATAACACTCACTATGAAGGTCTGTGGCTTCATTCTTGAAGTCAGTGAGACCACAAACCCACTGGAAGGAACAAACTCTGGACATAGTTCCAGTCTCCATCCCCAAGACAGCTTCTCACTGCCTCAGCTGCAGCCAGTGGCATGCAGCTGATGCCACACAGGGACAAAGAATGGAGCCATGCACCTCTGTAATTCCCAACCTCATGGATGCTGGCCACAGTGGACTCTCTTCTACCACTGCTCAAACACCAAGACCTGAAGAGTCCCTAGAGTAATAATGTGATGAAATGAGGGTTGGGGGACAGAGTGTGGGGCTGGGATTGGAAGGGACAAGGACCACCATACAAGCCCATTCCAGGAAGCCCTGGGAAGCACTTATTTTAGTTGCATGCTTCATGTCTATGTAATTGGGAAAGGAAGAAGCATTCACACCTAGCTCAGTGCCTGGCATGAGCGGGGTTCTGGCAAATGTTTGTGGAAGGAATGCATGAATGGATGAAAGGATGAGTGTCCTGCTCAATCTTCCTTAGAGAATGAAAAGGGACAAGGGGCGAGCTGAGGTGTGTGTCCTGCAGGATCCCTGTGCTTTGAATGCATCCCAACCTCAGGCTTGCAGGAGAAGGTCCCAGGCCATTCAGAGAGGGAAGCGGAAAGCAGCTGCAGAGGTGGCTCCATTTCCAAATGGGGAGAAGTGCCTGCCAGCCAAAGCCAAGCCTCCAAATGGGAGGTTGCAAAGCCAGGCCCCACTCCATGGCCCCAGAGCTTGTCCTTATGGATCCTGCTAAGCCTCAGGCCCTGCTCACGGGGGATGCCAGAGAAGGATTCAGCATATTCCAGAAAGGGGCTTCTGCAGCTGCTGTTTCCCATTGGCCCCCAGATCCTTCCTCTTGTAACCGCCCAATAGGTTTGCCTTGCTCACTGCAGAGCCAATTTAAGACAGGAGAATTGCAATGGAGAAAGAGTAATTCACGCAGATACGTAGAGCCAGCTATGCAGAAACTGGAGGTGGTTGTTGTTGTTGTTGTTGTTGTTGTTGTTGTTGTTGTTTGAGATGGAGTTTCACTCTTGTCACCCAGGCTGGTGTGCAATGGTGCCATCTCAGATCACTGCAACCTCTGCCTCCCAGGTTCAAGCAATTCTCTTGTCTCAGCTTCCCAAGTAGCTGGGATTACAGGTGCTTGCCACCACACCCGTCTAATTTTTGTATTTTTAGTAGAGACAGGGTTTCACTATTTTGGCCAGGCTGGTCTCAAACTCCTGACCTCAGGTGATCCGCCCACCTCAGCCTCCCAAAGTGCTGGGATTACAGGCGTGAGCCACCGCCTGTAGTTTTATTATTATTCAAATCAATCTCCCTCAGCACTCGGGGATCAGAAGTTTTTAAAGATAATCTGCCAGGTAGAGGCTGGGGAAGTGGGGAGTGCTGACTGCTCAGATTGGAGATGGAATCATAGGGAATCGAAGTGAGTTTTTCTTGCTGTTTTCTGTTTCTGGGTGGGATGGCAGAAACGGTTGAGCCAGATTACCAGCCTGGGTGGTGTCAGCTGATCCATCTAGCGCAGGTTCTGCAAAATATCTCAAGCACTCATCTTAGGTGTTACAAAAGTGATGTTATTATCCCCAGGAGCAATTTGGGGAGGTTCAGACTCTTGGAGCCAGAGGCTGCATGACCCCTAAACCGTAATTTCTAATCTTGTGGCTAGTTTGCTAGTCCTACAAAGGCAGACTGGTCCCCAGACAAGAAGGGGGGTCTTTTAGGGAAAGGGCTATTATCAATATTGTTTCAGAGTCAAACTGTGAACTAAATTCCTTCACAAGATTAGTTCGTCCTATGCCCAGGAATGAACAAGGACAGCTTAAAGATTAGAAGCAAGATAGAGTTGATTAGGTCTGATCTCTTTCACTGTCATAATTTCCTCAGTTATAATTTTTGCAAAGGCGGTTTCATTCTTGCCAAGACTTCACTTGAAAATGAGTCTATCTCCCCCATGACTGATGAATTCATGGCATTTTCATTGGGCTTTCTCCTCAATGAGACGACAAGAAAGTTTGAGGACTACGGAAAGGACAAAAGCATCTGTGGTGCCACCAACCTGATCCCTTCTTGTCCTTGTCGTGTTTGATCTCAGTTATTGTTCACAGCAGGCAGCCCACGGCTCTTGGCTCCAAGTGTCTGCCTGTGCATGAGCCATCACTGCCCACCCCCAGGCCCTCCACTGTAGTACCCAAACCCCGAAACTGCCTACACGGCAAGGGCAGAGCCAAGCTGGAGTAGATGGAAAGCTACTCTGGGTCTGAGCGTGTCTGAAAAGACTGCAGGGCTTATTCACCAGAAGCATCAGAAGTAAAAAGAAGTAGTGGATGGAAGGAAGCTGACTACTGGGAGAGGCCCAGGCCTGGCCGGAAGGACCAGTGATGAGGGGTGGATTGCCCCAGGACTCCAAAGTTGCACATAGGTGGCAGCCCACATTGGATGGTCCTCAGAGCTGGTACAGGAAGCAGAGACCCAAACCCTACCTGTGGGCCGGCAGTTCTCCTACTTCCTCTGGCCAGATCTGCATCTCACTTCTCAGGTCTCCCATATTCTTTCATTACAGGCTGGGTTCTGGCAGTTTCCAGAAGTTAGTCCTCCCTCCAAAACTTCGGTCATGGTTGCCGATGGCATGCCTAGCTGGAAGAGGGAGGCTGGGTGGCAAATGCTGGTGCTGTTAGCAGTGTTGTCCTGCTGTCTTGCTCCAGGGCTGCTGGAGGCCTGGCAGAGATGCTCAGGAAACTCCTGACTCAGCTCATGTGTGTGCCGTGGTCCTCCTTGGGGATGAATGGAAGGGAGCCTGGACAAATTCCCATTTGATGTAGTTGCTAACGGCACATGGCATGTGTGTCTGGGAACACACACACACACACACACACACTGTCTTTCTTTTGTAAAAGAATAATACAAAGCACATGGCTGTATGTATATGCATATATAGATACAGACATAGATACATGGTTATAATGCTTTACAGTTTACAAGCAGCAGGAGTTGTGTGGGCACAGTGTCTTCTCTCTTCCTGCAACCTGGATACATTTTGCTTAGTTTGAGATTAATAAATAGGAAGAGAGAGGCAGACAGATGATGCTTTCTAGTGAAATGAGCAGAGTTAGAAGTAAAATAGCCATGTGACTTTGGGCAAGTTATTTAACCTCTCCAAGTTGCAGCTTTCTTCTCTGTAAGATGGGATAATATATTATCTACTTGAGCATATCTAGTGCCCAGATCTTGGTTTCTAGTACTGTTCTCCAATAAAAGGAACTAGGCTCCCTGGGAGAAATGGCTGATTCTAGGGCTGGGGCAGAATGGAAGATGAGCCCGGAAAGCTAAAAAAAAAAAAAAAAGGAAAGAAAGAAAGAAAGTTGGCATCAGTAGAAGTGAAGAGTAAAACAGTGGTTACTAGAGGCTGGTAAGGGTAAGGGGGAGGAGGAGAGAGGCAGAGGTTGGTTAAAGGACACAAAATTACCTAGATAGGACTAAGTTGTAGTGTGCTATAGCACTAGAGTGACTATAATAAAAAATAATTTATTGTGTATTTTCAGAGAGCTGGAAGAGAGGACTTTGGATGTTCCCAACACAAAGCAATGGTAAGTGTTTGAGGTGATAGATTTGCTAATTACTCTGATTTGATCGTTATACATTTTACACATGTACTGAAATATCACACTGCACCCCATACATATGTATAATTATTATGTATCAATTAAAAATAATAGACAAAGAAATAAATCAATCGAAGATGAGCCTGGTGCATCTTGGAGTATCAGAAATCCACCACAGGGACACAGGGAAGAGCTGAAAGAGCAATGGCCAAAGTTGGAACAATTTAATCCTTTTCCCTTTTAGGAAGAAAAAGTGCGGCTCGCTGCCAGCGCTCATTTGATTTTAAATAAACACGCTCTTTGAGACTGAAGTAAATCTGACTGATTTTCAATGTGAAAATAAAACAGAAAAACTGTCCTTGGAGTTATTTCTAAACAGAACTAACATCAGAATTATCTGAATCATCAGAATTGTCTATTTTGGAAAAATCGGATTCATCAAATTAATCTTCGGCCAACAAATAACTGTTCAAGAACGACGTTAATTAACATCACGTGTAGGAATCCTGTATTTCCTAGGATTTGACATTTTCAGTGATTGAGAATTACTATATTTTGTAAATGGAAAAACCACTACTAAAAACAGAATGGTATCAGTAGAATTATGTCTTTTCTTTCCAAATTCCATATACTAGAGGGATCCAAAAATAATAATAAAAGTGAGATATTTTGTGGCAAAGTTATCTCGAGGTAAACACTGCAGCTGCAAGTACCACCAGCGAATATTCCCAGGGCAAATGCGGAAAGGGTTAAGGAACAAAGTAATAAAGTAGTATTCGATTATAACCCAAAATACAAAATAAATATCCATGAGCCCATATTGACACACATAAGTGATTGGAGGAATAAATACGTGGGTGAGAAGGGACAAATCTTCCACGCATAAGAATTCCAAGTAATTTTTTACAGATACTCTGCTCTTTTTAAATTCTTATTATTATACTTTAAGTTCTGGGATACATGTGCAGAACATGCAGGTTTGTTACATAAGTATACATGTGCTGTGGTGGTTTGCAGCACCCATCAACCTGTCATCTAGGTTTTAAGCCCCACATGCATTAGATATGTGTCCTAATGCTCTCCCTCCCCTTGCCCCGCATCCACCAGAGCACCTCAGGGAAGGGGCGATACTCTACTCTTAAGGAGGTGGAGGTTACCTCCTTGCTTCCTAAGTGTGGGCTTCACACAATCCTTTTCTTCCAAAGAGTCAGTGTGGAAAGGGGATTTAGAAAAGAGAAACGCTGCAGTGAAGAAATCTGACAAACGCTCCCTCAGCCAGGTGGTCAAGGTCAACATCCACAGTGATACACTGTTTTAATAGTATGTACCCTTGATATGACGTAATGGAAATGGCACTTCACCTCTGCAGTCTCCTTCCCAAAAAATACATGAACGCAGTCTAGTCACAAGAAAAATAGCAGTCAAGTTACAATTAAGGAATATTCTACAAAATATCCTGATCAGTACTCCTCCAAACTGTCAAGGTCACCCAAAATAAGGAAAGTATGAGAAATTGTCACAGCCAAGAGGAGCTTAAATGTATTGCAATATCCTAGATGGGATCCTGGAGCAGAAAAAGGATATTATATAGAAACGGAGGAAATCTGAATAAAGCATGGACTTTAGTTAACAAAAGATTGGCAAGGCGTGGTGGCTCACACCTGTAATCCCAACACTTTGGGAAGCTGAGGTGAAAGCATCGCTTGAGCCTAGGACTTCAAGACCAGCCTGGGCAACGTAGTGGGACCCAGGCTCTACAAAAAACAAAAAACAAAAAACAAACAAACAAACAAAAAAAAACGGCATGGTGGTGTGTGCCTGTATTCTCAGCTACTTAGAAGGCTGAGGCAGGAGGATTGCTTGAGCCTGGGAGGTGGAGTAAGCCGTGGTTGTGCCACTGCACTCCAGCCTGGGTGACAGAGTGAGACCTTGTCTCAAACAAAACAAAACAAAACAAAACAAACAAGGCCTGGCAGGGTGGCTCACATGTGTAATCCCAGCACTTTGGGAGGACGAGGCGGGCAGAGGAGGTTGGGAGTTAGAGACCAGCCTGGCCAACATGGTGAAAACCTGTCTCTACTAAAACTACAAAAATTAGCCAGGCATTGTGACGTGCGCCTCTAATCTCAGCTACTCAGGAGGCTGAGGCAAGAGAATCGCTTGAGCCCTGGAGGCAGAGGTTGTAGTGAGCTGAGATCACACCACTTCACTCCATCCTGGGTGACAGAGCAAGATTCTGTCTCAAAAAAAAAAAAAAAAAAAAAAAAAAAAACCAAAACAAAACCAATAAAGTATCAATATTGAATCACCAGCTGTGAAAAATGTACCATCCTAACACGGTAATAACAGAGGAAACTGAGTGTGAGGTATATAGGAACTCTGTACACTATCTATGTAATAGTTCTATAAATCTAAAGCTGTTCTAAAATTTTAAAGTTTATTTTTAAAAAGGTTATCTCTCTCGCAGAGTTGTGAAGATTAAAATGCAAGGAAAATGCTTAGCATAGTGCCTGGCAGGTGGTAAGTGTTCAGTGCGTGGCAGCTCAGTTATTATTAGGTACCAGAGAGGAAAGACACTGCAGTTGGCAATGCACCGGAGAGTGTATGAATATATGAATTACGACTCTAATTCCA
Organism: Macaca thibetana thibetana; assembly: GCF_024542745.1. NCBI lineage: Eukaryota > Metazoa > Chordata > Mammalia > Primates > Cercopithecidae > Macaca > Macaca thibetana. Next base: position 36,519,243 of record NC_065584.1, read on the forward strand.
AGTTCTGGCCACAGCCCCTTGTCAACAAACAGCACACAAGAGCCGCTCACCTCCTGGAGGGGGCCACCACATTGGGTTGCCTAATTTGCATCTCTGTGAAAACCTACAGATCAGTGGGTGGGTGGCGGTAGCAGTGCTAGCTGATGCACTAATCATAGCAAAGATTGACATATTAGGGCTCGCTGATTTGTGCAGAGCCAATCAGAGTGTGCACAGCAGCAGCCCCCAAGGGAAAGGCGTTCCTCCCACAGAGCTTTCCTAGCTGCATGGCGATGGCACTGGCTCCCCTGCAGGGCTGCACGCTGCCTCTGTGGTTAAAGATGGAAACTGGATCTTGTGCTCCAACTTGAGCCCTTGCACCAGCCAATGATGAGATTCCTTATGCCAGCCATTCCCTTTGTACCAGCCACCAGCCAGGATGAGAGACCGCCCCTACCTACCAGGTCACATGGTTTACTCTAGGGCTCAAATACCTGTGGCATTGACTCAGTCCTTGCCCCAGTGGGCCTCTATCATCTGGACATAGACCAGAAAGAGCAGTGGACAGTCAACTGGCTTTGGAGAAATCTAAGTTATGGAGAAACAAATCCAGGGGCAAGAAATCCAATACTCGGTATGTTATTTCGCATACTTAGGTTGCAAGTGATAGAAACCCAACTCAGCTAAGTTGGGATGGGGTAGGGTGAGGGGGGTGACATCTATTAGGAAGACAGAGAGATTAGCTCACACATCCAGACCTCAGGAAGGCAGAGTTGGGGCTTTCAGGGACCACCCACCGGAACCTGCACTCCAGTATTGTGAAGAAACACCCTGTGGGTTTCTTGTTTTCCCCCCTTGCTCTCAGGGCTCCTTCCCCTGGGCAGCTGGCACAGACAGCTCCCAGATCCACTATTACCCCAGCTTCACCAACAGAGAGGGAAAAGGCACTACTCACCTCCCTCCACTTGCCAAGCTTCATTTAAAAAAAAAAAAAAAAATTCCAAGAAGGACACTGATTGGTCTGCCTTGACTCACATGCTCTCTTCTAAACCAATCAGGTCCAAGGAAGCAGTGTCAGGGAAGTTGTTTGCTCAATTCAGCCACATGCTAGCATTAGGACAGTCCAGGGACAGAAACCACTGCAGTTATTTAAACATAGAGAGCCTAATATAAAGAATCTCGAATTATATGTAAAATAGTGAATCGAGTGACTGAAAAGGCAAAAACAGAACTCGAATGGGTCACAGAGTTAACAGCTGCCTGAGACAGCTACTAACCCCAGGGTTGGAAGGAAAAAGGGAAGAGGTTGGAATAGTTAAAATTTAGAAATGTAAAGGAGGGACCCAGGCTTTTGAGGAGGAGGCTCCAGAGGCCCCAGCTGGTTCGTATCTCTGAGGGGGATGCAATAAAGCTGATTCAACAAGAGGTAGGAAAACTGCAAATTGAATTCAGCCGCTGCCATAGGAAAGCACTGTCGCAGAGGGACAAACAAACGTACTATGTCCATACAATGGACCATGATTCAGCAACCAAAAGGGGCCAGGCGCAGTTGGTGGCTCACACCTGTAATCCCTGCACCTTGGGAGGCCGAGGTGGGTGGATCATTTGAGGTCAGGAGTTCGAGACCAGCCTCGCCAACATGGTGAAACCACATCTCTACTAAAAATGCAAAATTAGCCCAGCGGTAGTAGCGCGCACCTGTGATCCCAGCTACTTGGGAGGTTGAGGCAGGAGAATCGCTTGAGCCTGGGAGGCAGAGGTTGCAGTGAGCTGAGATGGTGCCACTGCACTCCAGCCTGGGAGAGAGAGTGAGACCCTGTCCAAAAAAAAAGAGAAGGAACAGAATACTGATACTAATATACAGATAGACCTCACAAATATCACGCTAAGTAAAAGAAGTCAGATGCAACAGGACACTGAGTGGAGTATGCTTCCACTTAAAATAAGTGTCCAGAAAAATCAAAACTGCAGAGACAAAAAGTAGATTAGTGATCACCCAGGGTGGGGGTGAGGCTGGCACAGAGTTACTTTAAGGAATGATGAAAATAGTGTAAGATCTGATTGTAGCTGTGTTTGCACAACTCTGTCAGTATACTAACAATTATTAAATGGTACACTTAGAAGGAGTGAATTTACAGTATGTAAATTATACCTCAATAGAGCTTAAAATAAAATTCAAAACCCAAGTAGACAGAAAACCCTAAGAAGCGGCAAACTCCCTCACCTTCTCTTGCCTTTCTGCGTCTCTCTAATGCCCCCTATGTGCAGAGCCTCAGCAGGAAAAGCTTTGCAGCTGGGAAAGCAGACATTTGTTCATGAAGTTCCAGCCTCCACCTCCCAGAGTAGGATAGAGCAGGTGAATATGAAGCAGAAAGACAGTTACTTAATAACTGTTTCAGGCAGGTAAGTGCTGCCCAAAAGAAGGAGGGTTCCCGGGAAAGGGCTGGAAGATTTGTCAGGCAATCTGAACAATAAAGTTCCACATCAGAGGACCTGGAAGGCTGGGGAAAATGGGCAGGAACCGAGACTCAGAATCCTGGAGAAGTGGGAACCTGTAGCGTGCGAGAGAGACTCTGGTAACCCCGGGAGTCAAAGGGCAGGGCAGGTGCTGATAAGCAGGGAGTCAGGGGTTGGGGGTGAAATCGTTCTGAATCTGAAGACTCTGTGGACAGGGAGCGCCTTGTTCTAAAAGACATGACATCCTCAGAGTCAAGGAGCATGCCAGTCTCACCCACCCACAGCGGGGGGAAACTCTTCCCAGTGGTGTGTGTTTGTGAGAGCCACTGGGTCTGAAATACTCCCGTTAAAGGGCTCATTCATCTGAGATCACCCCTTTCCACCCTTACAAGATGCAAATACTCTTAAAATGGCAGCCCAGGTTATTTTCAGTTTAATGTAGGTATTGTGTGACTACCATGCGCCAGGCACTGTGCTACCTCCGGGCATTTCTAAACCACTCCTTCCCCTGACAGGAGACAACACTGGCAGATGAGAGGGATAAGGAAATCGAGATAAGGAAAGTTGCTGAATGCAAAAGCTTCTGGACACTCAGGAAACGCCAGCCTAGAGAGACAGAAAGTGGATCTGCAGTTGCCGGGAATTGGGGTTCTGGGGGCGGTGACAGGAAGTGGGCACGCGGTTGTTTCCTGGGGTAATGGGAATGTTCTGAAATTAGACGGTGGGGATGTTGCACAACTCTGACAATAAACTGTAACAACAATCACAGATACAGTCATTGAACTGTGCGCTTAAAATGGGTGAATTTTATAGTATGTACATTATACCTCAATAAAGCAATTTAAAAAAAGAAAAGTATCTCAAAAGCAACTGTTTAGGGACACGTGAGTAGATAAGGACAAGACGTCCACTGAGGACTCAGCACTCAGCCGGCACAGGGGCTGCTGCCATGAAAGATCTGTGAAGCTGATTTCCGCTGCCACACCCTCCCTGTTGGAGCTGTGCCGGGCTGCCTGGGCCTGGGCCTTCCTGGTGACCCCGAGGGAGAAGGCATTGCTTATCAGATTGGTCAGAGTTTCCAGACATTCATCTTCTCCCTTTACTGGTGAGCAGGATCATCGCAAGCTCAGTCTCACATTCCTGCCTGTCTCTCCCCATTATCTCTGTGCCTGTGAGGGACAGTGCCTGAGAGTCAGCCCTCGGGCAGGCCCTGGCAGGGAGCTCTGCCCTCAGGTTCCTTTTTCCATGCAGCCTAAGACTGAGATTCAGGTGTAGGATGAGGCTCTGTGGCTGTGGATGACCATCCAGCTTTTACCACCATTCTGCAAAGAGGTTACTGGGTTCTGGCTCGGCTGCTAATAAAATGGTATATTCATTCGTATTCTGCACTTGTCACTTTTGTGTGTGTGAAAAATAAGGCAGCATTTGAGCATTTCTGGTCTCTCACTATAAAACAATCAAACACCATCCAACTCTCAGCTATATTGCCTTAGAGCATTCCAGGTTGAATTAACGATGTGCTTAATTGTAGCTCTTGCAAATTCATACACTGGGTTGCGGCAGTAGGGTTGAACACTTACAGATGAGCCTGGCTATTAACTGACACTTTAATGTGCATTCACATGACTTAGAGGCCCTCCCTAAAATGCAGCTTCTGATTCCAAAGGTTGGGATGACACCCTGGATTCTGTGTGTCTAATAAGCTTCATGTGTTGGTGTCCTTGCTGGTGGTTCATGGACCGCAAGTTGAGCAGCTTGCATCTAGAGTTTCTCTGCCCATGCTGTGAAGCTTCTGCCGCTTCTCCTGGAGCATCCACCCGCACAGGAAAAGCCAGGCCATTTCCCAGCAGAAGCTCATGGGACCCACTGCGCTCCCTGGGTGTGCACTGAGGGACTCTAGGCCTCTGCTTCAGGTCCCAGCTCCACATCCTGCAGTGGTTGCAGGTCAGAATCATAGCCATAGCAAAGGCAGCAGCTGCCTCACTTACCACCCCCGTCTCACCCCTGTCTCACCCCCCCCCACCCGGCAACCAGCAGAGAATGTAAGGAGCAGCTGATTAAGCAGAAAGGGACATGCTCCAGCTGAGATCAGATGTTCACCAAGGACTCCCTTAGTCGGGAGAGGACAAGTGCCATATGTCCCCTGCTCAGCACCTTTGAGGTCTGACTCCTGCAGGTGATGGGCCCTGAAGTGCTGCCAACAGCAAACAAGACAGAATTTGCTGCTGAAGGCAGAAAAAGCCACCCCTGGGCTCACGTGGCCATTGCCTGAGCCAGAGAATATGTGCTTAGCATCACTAGGTGCCATGGACACAGACAGAGGTGATGAAGACCAGGTTCTTGTCTTTGGGAACCCACTACCCTGGGCAATGTGAAGTGTAAATGACCCGTGGGCCATGGCAGGGTGAAAAGGAGGCCCCAATACAGAGCAAAACTGCTTGGGAATAGGGAGACACATGCCAGTAGGGAGAAGACACTCCCTTGGAGAGGGTTGCATCAGAGCTGTGTCTCAAAGTGTGGGTAGGATTGTAGTGGGTGGAGATGAGCGGAGAGAGAGATCACAGTCTATGTGGGAGGAAATGTGGAAGGGGGATGTTGAGCGCACATCTGAGGAATGGAGGGTCTGTATGTGCCTTTGATAAGGAAAGAGATGTGCAGTGCACCATGCCCATTAGCATCTGCTGTGTGCCGATTAGCATCTGCTGTGTGCTAGACACTTGGTGGACATAGTAGAGGCTACAGGAAGTGAAAGAAAAGCAAATACTCTTAAAATGACAACACATTTGTGCATTATAAAATATCCAGAGGTCACAGGCAGAAAGGTCCATGAGCAAAAGATAGAGCAATAGAGTTCAGAGAAGGGGTTACATTCCTTGGGGCCTGTTTTTGGAGAACTGTGGGTATCTAGGAAGCAGCCAGGCAGGCAGGCAGGCAGACTATCTGATTAACCAGGAACTGGCCTTCCTATAAATAGAACTAGAAAGTGTGGCCCTTTTCCCTTGGTGTTCTACCTCCAAGTTCAGCAACTTCTCCCCGGCTGCCTGACACTGAAGTATCTGTTCAGTATCCCCGGGCTGTGCCCTTGACAAGCTGCTATGGCTGTAAGGGTGACCTGGCAAGTAATAAGGAAAACTATCTAAAGCCTGGAAATAAGGCCAAGAAGATATTTGTATGTCCTTTCAATGTTGTTCTGAAATATTAACAGGCTTGCCTAACAATTATTAATCTTCTGGGAGAATGTACTATATTGTTTGACTATCCTGTTTACTATTAACTGAGGCCTCAAACTCTGAAGTTACATGTTAGCCTGCAGAATTGTGTAGATGCAAATGATTCCCATCCAGTAGAAAAGATAACCTCAAATATTAGGGTTAATTGCCCTGTAGCGTGTTAACCAGTTTTGTACCTAACCTATGTATCCAATATTCTTTCTTTAATGGGACTATATAAACTCCAATGCTTCAAATGCTTTTTGTTTGTTTATGGTTTTTAAAATTTTCTTTCCAACTGTGTAGCTTTGAAACTAGTTTTGGCTGGGCATGGTGGCTCGCACCTGTAATCCCAGCACTTTGGGAGGCCAAGGAGGGTGGATCACGTGAGGTCAGGAGTTTCAGACCAGCCTGGCCAATATGGTAAAACCCTGTCTCTACTAAAAACACAAAAATTAGTGTGGCATGGTGGGTGGGTGCCTGTAATCCCAGCTACTCGGGAGGCTGAGGCACAAGAATCGCTTGAATACAGCAGGCAGAGGTTGCACTGAGCCGAAATCTTGCCATTGCATTCCAGCCTGGGCGATACAGCAAGACTCTATCACCCCCCCCCCAAAAAAGAAAAGAAAAAAAGAAAGAAACTAGTTTTAACAATGTTTTCTTCTTAATTCAAGCCATTATTCTCATTAACATCTGTTTCCTGTAGCAATTTCCATTAGAAAGAGTTTTTTATTGTTATTGTTAAAATTTTAAATTATATTTTATTTTTTATTGATATATCATAGTTGTACATGTTTTGGGGATACATGTAATATTTTGATACATGCATACAATGTGCAATGATCAAATACAGGTAATTGGAATATCCATCACTTCAAACATTTTTCTGTTGGGAACATTAGAATTCATCTTTTCTAGCTATTTTGCAATATACAATAAATCATTAACTATAATTTCCCTACTGTGCTATTGAATACTAGAACTTATTTCTTCAGTCCCCATTAATCAACTTCTCTTTATGCCCCATTCCTCCTTCCCTTCTCAGCCTGTGGTAATTACCATTCTAATCTGTACCTTTGTACAATCCACATTTGTTTTTTAGCTCCCACATTTGAGTGAGAACATGTGATATCTCTCTCTGTGTCTGGCTTGTTCAGTTAACAAAATGACCTCCAGTTCCATCCACATTGCTGGAAATGACAAGATTCTATTATTTTTTGAGGCCGAATAATATTCTATTGTGTACATGCCGCACATTTTCTTTATCCATTCATCTGTTGATGGACACTTAGGTTAATTCCATGTCTTGGCTATTGTGAATAGTGCTGCAATAAACATGAAACTACGATATCTCTTTGATATATGTAAATCCTTACTTTTGGATATATACCCAGCGATGGAATTCCTGGATCATATAGTAGTTTTATTTTTAGTGTTTTTGAAGAACTTCAATACTGTTTTTCACAATGACTGTATTACTTTACATTCTCACCAACAGCATATGAGCATTTCTCTGTATCTTCTCCAGCATTTTTTTTTTTTTTGTCTTTTTGCTAATAGCCATTTTAACTGTGGTGAGATAATATTTCATTGTGGCTTTGATTTGCATTCTTCTGATGGTTAGGGATGTTGAGCATTTTTTCATATGTCTGTTGGCCATTTGTATGTCTTCTTTTGAGAAATGTCTATTCAGATCTTTTGCCCATTTTTAAATTAAATTATTCAATTTTTTGCTATTGATTTGGGTTCCTTATATATTTTAGTGATTAACCTTGTGTTGGATAGATCATTTGAAAACATTTTCTCCCATTCTGTAGGTTGTCTCTTCACTTTGTTAACTGTTTCCTTTGCTGTGCAGAGGCCTTTTTAGCTTGCTGTAATCCCACCTGCCTACTTTTGCTTTTGTTCCCTGTGTTTCTGAGGTCTTCTCCAAAAAATCTTTGTCCAGACCAACGTCCTGTAGCATTTCACCTATATTTTTTTCTAGTAGTTTCAAAGTTTCAGGTCTTACATTTAAGTTTTTAATCCCTTTTGAGTTGACTTTTGTAAATGGTGAGAGATGGGGGGTCTGGTTTCATTCTTCTGCATGTGGATATTCAGTTTCCCCAGCACCATTTATTTAAAAGACTGTCCTTGTCCCAATATGTGTTCTTGGCACCTTTGTTGAAAATCAGTAGGCTGTAAGTGAGTAGATTTATTTTTGAGTTCTTTATTCTGTTTCATTGGTCTGTGTGTCTGTTTTTATGCCAGTGCCATGCTATTTTGGTTACTACAGTTTTGTAGTATAATTTGAAGTCAGGTAGTGTGGTGCCTCTAGCTTTTTTCTTTTTGCTCAGGATTGCTTTAGCTAGTCAGGGTGTTTGTGGTTCCCTACGAATTTTAAGTATGTTTTTTCTATTTCTGTGAATAACATCATTGGTATTTTGGTAGGGATGGCATTGAAAATATAGATTGCTTTTGGGAGGATAGACATTTTGACAATATTAATTCTTTCAATCTATGAGCATAGGATGTCTTTGCATTTGTGTGTGAGTTCTCTTCAATATCTTTCATCAGTGTTTTACAGTATTCCCTATAGAGATCTTTCACTTCTTTTGTTAAATTTATTCCTAGGTATTTTATTTTTTATTTTTGTAGCTATTGTAAGTGGGATTGCTTTCTTGACTTAGTGTCAGCTAGTTTGTGATTGTTGTATAGAAACACTACTGATGTTTTTAGCTGAGCATGGTGCACACACCTGTAGTCCCAGCTACTGGGGAGACCAAGATGTGAGGATCGCTTGAGCCCAGGAGTTTGAAACTTCAGTTAACTATAATCACACCACTGTACTCCACTGTACTCCAGCCTGAGTGACAGAGCAAGATCCCATCTCTATTCAAAAAAAAAAAAAGATGGCCAGGCATGGTGGCTCACACGTGTAATACCAGCACTTTGGGAAGCCAGGGTGGGAGGATTGCTTGAGCCCAGAAGTTTGACACTAGCCTGGGCAACATAGGGAGACCTCATCTCTACAGATAATTTTTAAAAATATCTGGGGGTGTGGTGGCATGTGCCTGTGATCCTAGCTACTCTGGAAGCTAAAGTGGGAGGATCAGCTGAGCCTGGGAGGTCAAGGATGCAGTGAACTATATTTGCGCCAGGGCACTCTAGCCTGGGCAACAGAGCAAGACCCTGTTAAAAAAAAAGAAAAGAAAAGGAATTACTGATTTTTGTATGTTGATTCTGTATCTTGCAACTTTGCTAAATTTGTTGATCAGTTCTAAGTCTCTTTAGGTTTTTTAAACTTAAGATCATGTTGTCTGCAAACAAGGTTAATTTGACTTCCTCTTCTCTTGCCTTATTGCTCAGACTAGGACTTCTGGTACTATGTTGAATAAAAGTGCTAAAAGTGAGCATATTTTCTTGTTCCAGATCTTAGTGGAAAGGCTTCTAATTTTTCACCATTCAGTATATTAGCCGTGGGCTTGTCATATATGGTCTTTATCATGTTGAAGTATGTTCCGTCTATACCCAATTTGTTGAGGATTAAAACAAATATTTTTTAGGCCAGGCATGGTGGCTCACATCTGCAATCCCTGCACTTTGGGAGGCCAAGTCAGGCAGATCACTTGAGCTCAGGAGTTCAAGACCAGCCTGGGCAATATGGCAAAACTTCAACTCTACAAAAAATTACAAAAACTAGCTGGGCATGGTGGCATGTGCCTGTAATCCCAGCTACTCAGGAGGCTGAGATGGAAGGATCTCCTGAGCCTGGGAGTTTGAGGCTATAGGGAGCTGTGATCACACCACTGCACTCCAGGCCGACTGACAGAATGAGTGCAGCAGCAAAATCATAGCTCACTGCCACCTCAAACTCCTGAGCTCAAGCAATCCTCCCACCTGAGCCTCTGGTGTAGCTGGGATTACAGGTACAAGTCACCGTGCCTGACTTGTTGAGGATATTTATCATGAAGGGATGTTGGATTTTATCCAATGCTTTTTTAGTACCTACTGAAATGATCATATGGCTTTTGTCCTTGATTCTATTGATATGATGCATCATGTTTGTTGATTCACATATGTTAAACCATCCTTGCATCCCTGGGATTTATCTCACTTGATCATGGTGAATGATCTTTTCAATATGTTGTTGAATTTAGTTTGCTAGTATTTTGTTGAGAATTTTTGCAGCGATGTTCATCAGGAATATTGGCCTGTAGGTTTTTTTGTTGCATCTTCCAATGCTCTTTGAACCAGCCTTACCATTTCACTGTTTCCCTCATTAATGAATGAGTTGAATAAAGTTGTCAACCTGTGTTCAGTAAGAAAGTCATGCTTTTAGCTGGGTACAGTGGCTCACACCTGTAATCCCAGCACTTTGGGAGGCCAAGGCAGGTGGATCACCTGAGGTCAGATCAGCCTGGCCAACATGTGAAACCCTGTCTCTACTAAAAATACAAAAATTAGCCAGGTGTGGTGGTGCACACCTGTAATCCCAGCTACTTGAGAGGCTGAGGCAGGAGAATCGCTTGAACCTGAGAGGCAGAGGTTGCAGTGAGCTGAGACCTCGCCATTGCACTCTAGCCTGGCTGTCAAGAGTGAAACTCCATCTCAAAAAAAAAAAAGAAAGTCATGCTTTTAACTTTTGAACATTATACTTAGTTAGAAATTGGGGGTTCTAAGTATTATGAGAGAAAAAAATGTGAATTGACATTATAACTTTATGATAGACTAAGAGAGTCATTACTCAGTTCCACTGTTAACAAAAGGAACCAGAGATCCCAAGGCGGGGATCTATCAGAAGGAAGAGCTTATATAGACTAATTCAGTATGTTCACAGGTGAGGTTTGAGATTGCTTTGCTCATGATGTGTGGCTCAAGCTGTAAGCACTCCCCAGACTTGGAAACCTTAGGAAACAACAGCAAAATATGTGAGTGTAACATTTAAAGGACAGTCACCTTGGTGCCCCCATGTGCAGGCATCTGGACCAGGTTGAGTGTCATTCCAGCAGGGCAGGGCACTGGTCACACTGATCTGTGTAGGACTAGTTTTCATCAAGGCACCATTAGCAGCAATGACAATGGAGACCTAGGTCCCATGCGTGTCTGATCAGATATTCCCACCCCAGTCCCACTCTGCCTGACATTTGTACTCCAAACTGGTAAACTTGGTCACACCTATTATATATACATGAGGGCATGTAAGAGATTTCTTTTCAAATAAGAAATCCTGGCCAGGCATGGTGGCTCACACCTGTAATCCCAGCACTTTGGGAGACCAAGGAGGGTAGATCACCTGAGGTCAGGAGTTCAAGACCAGCCTGGCCAACGTGGTGAAACCCCATCTCTACTGAAAATACAAAAATTAGCCAGGTGTGGTAATCCCAGCTACTCAGGAGCCTGAGGCAGGAGAATCACTTGAACCCAGGAGGCGGAGGTTGCAGTGAGCCTAGATTGCGCCAGTACACTCCAGCCTGGGTGACAGAGCAAGACTCCATTTCGAAAAAAAAAAAAAAAGAAAAATTTGGAAAAGTCTTCTCTGGATCTGTAGGCAAGCATAAATAACCAACCAACCCCATGAAGGAGGAAAGGAAAACCCCACAGAGCATGAGCATCCTCCAGTGGTCACTTAGATCAGTCTGTGGGGCAGACCACGGCAGCTAGGTTGGGGTTGTGTATCAGTTTTGCCATGTAACAAATCATCCCACATTAGTGGCATAACATAACAACATTACCACGAATCTGTGCATTGGCTAGACGGTTCCACCAGTCTAGGCTGGACTCTGCTGGGTGGTTCTACTCCTTGCTGCAGACCTGTGGGTTGGCAGGGGTTGTTCTGCTCCCTTGCAAGAGGGCAAATGGAAGAACATGAGGCCTGTTAGGCTCAGAACCATGCACCATTACCTCCATTGGCATCATTGGCTAAAGCAAATCACACAGCCAAGGTTAAGGTCAAATTTTTGCCTATAATTAGGCCATGGCAAGGGTTCGGATGCAGGTGCAGGGTTCAGGAGAGGTGCAGGATTGGGGCCATCATTCCTAGGAGAGGAAGGGTTCGTGTGAAACCTGTGCTAATGGCCTATGGAAGCCCCAACCTCCTGCGTGCTTGCCTCCTTCTGGTGCAGCAGGCAGGGCTGGGCTCCCTGTCAGCTGTACCTCCACGTGCCCAGCCAGTCTCCAAGGGAACCAGGGCCAAGTCACACAACTGAATGGCACTGGGCCTGTGAAAAAATAATCATC